>NC_134982.1:48177068-48777068 GCF_965638725.1 Aptenodytes patagonicus | reverse complement strand
TGCTAAACAAAATCACATTTACAGACTTTTTATTCCCCATGCCCTTATGAAGTAACCTTACATAGTAGGTTTCTTGTAATTTTCCACCCTGAACAATCACAAAAGAAGGGAGAAGGAATGATATGCCTTGACTGACACCTCAGTAGAAGGAGAACAATAAAAATAAGGTAAATATGAACACCAGAAGATGAAAATGATAACTGTAGAGGCAGATGAAACTGACAGTGGGTTTTTAGATATGAATTGATAAGACTTTTAAACATAGAAAGACATGAGATTAAAAAAATGAAATGTATTGACAAGTAGTATATTCTTTGATCTGGTGGGTGTTTTGCACTGGGAGGAACTGGTTTGTTATGGTCGCAGTAAGAAAGGCACTTAGACTCAGTAAGTTATCATTTAGAATGTTTTTTATTTCTGCTAATACTGTAAGAGAATAGCATAGATAATCTTACGTACCTTTAGATGCTGGGAGCCCCAAGCAGCATAACATCAAACAGACTCCGACCCACATGCAGTGTGCCATGTAGACCCTGTCCATAGCAGAGATTTTCCCCTTTCCGTTATTCAAGCTATTATAAGATTTTCTTTACAAGGGAACAACTCTATTCATCCTTTCTACAGTTAAAGAGAAACGATGTTCTTACAAGAACTTCTTGCTGCACATTTAGATAAAGGCAAGGCCACAACAGTGGCATTATCACCAATACCGAGTGAGAGCTGCCTGAAGGCTTCTCTGCTGCTGTAAGGTGGCTGAGATTATCCTGCAGCCAAGGGATTTGTGCAGCACAACACAGCCTGAAGGCCACGCTGGATGCGCAGCCCCATGCAGCACAGCACTGGCCTGGGCATACTTAGGTTAATTGTATTGTGGATCCCTAACTTCTCCATGTACAATGGTCTTCTGCTCAGGATCACCACACAAATCATTTCTATCTCTTGCTAATGTGACTTTTGGATAAATTTTGAGTAGTTAAAAGAGTTTTGGAAAACCATAACTGACAATGAAATTACCTACTCAACAGGAGAGGAAAATCAATTTTTAAAAACTCCTAAGTATACTTTTCAGCCTGACAGTATTTTCTTCTCAAAGTAATTTTAGTTATTCAAGTAAATTGTCTTTTTTTCTGTTTTGCATATTTTAATGTTTTTACCTTTGGTTTTTTTTCAATTCTGAGTTTCTATTTCACTGGAATGCACTTTCCTCAAAAGTAAGCTCTTGTCAGGAGCAAAGAAGTTTTATTATATCTCCAGCTACTCTACAATGTCATTAAGAACAATACTGTACCATAGTTGTTTTAGGAAAATGGCATTTTCTCTTCATTTTAGTGCTTGAGAATAAAAGAAGTGAGATTGACAGCTCTAGAGATTGAAGTACTATATCCAGAGCATTGATACAGCACAGCCAGAGGCTATGCAAGTTTCCTAACACTGTTGTATCCAACACTGGGTGTAAGCAATCACTATCTTTAGAGACAAGAAGGAGTTGGCATTCTGGTTTTGGTTTCCCTGTGCTGAGAATGCAAGATGACCCTTGTTGTGTTTTCTGTTACATAGATAGTTGTGCGTGGACTAGATTACCAAGGCCATTGATTCAATTTTCATATTGAAACTACCCATTTTAATGTCTACAAATAATTTGGATTTGAAGCCCTATCCATAAGTATTTCATATTTCATGTAATTGGACTGTAACCTACCTCTGTATATATGAGGTGCTTATCAGCAAAGAATTTGCTTGTTATCAGCTACATTAGTTAAATAGCTTGGAAATTGTGTTTTCATTTGAATGTTCATTACTTGTTTAATTTATCTCTTCTCAATGTAAGCTATAGGCCTATCAATTCTAATTGACTTTATGAAACATGTTATGACACATATGAAGACAATCATCTAAAAATTATGCTCTGCTTTAGCATGTAATTCTGTAATTTTACTAGCTACTCACTGGGCACAAGTACTAAAAATATTAAGGTATGGGACAGATGTCATTCAAAATCCATGAAAAGTGTCTTTGGAAATAACAAAAACATTTATATAAATCTAAATTTTGTCACTATGTAGCTATTTTAGCTTTATTTTAACGTTCTAGTTAAACTAATTAGACAATACAATAATGAAACTAAGCGAAAAAAGGCAAGCATTGCTGTGTTAAATATTTAATGAGGGAGACCATTCAAACATCAAAACCTTTAGAGACTTAATTAAATCCTTAGAGGCATCAGAAGCCAATGAGTCGTACAATCATAAAAAAAAAAGGGCTGGAAAGGATTTCAGTAAGTCATCTTATAAATCACTTGTGAGCTTTATAGTTTTTTTACAATTGTGGGTATTTTATTTGTTTCTTTTGTGTTTTTTTTTTTATGGTGGGATGTGTAAGAAAAATATAAAGTTAAATGCACAAAGCTGGGGCAAACTGTACAGCTGTTCAAAGTTGGCCATACATATATTTTTGATGCAGTGTCTGCCACCACTATCTGGGAAAAGAAGCGTGAGTTTCTGGTTTTGTGCCTAACAGTGGATAGAATATTGTCCCATAAAGTTTGTTGAGCTTGACAAAGGCAACGGCCACTCCCTGCATGGTGGTGCATCTGCTCTTTCCAGCTGCTCCACACACCTGTATTTTTTGTCCATCAGAAGCTGTTCCTGGCACCATTACTTCTTTGCCTTGTGTCTCTGTATTGAGTTTGCATGACAAGGTTTTGGTAGCAGGGGGGCTACAGCAGTGGTTTCTGTGAGAAGATGCCAAAAGCTTCCCTCATGTCCAATAGGGCCAATGTCAGCCAGCTCCAATATTGACCCACCATTGGCCAAAGCTAAGCCAATCAGCTATGGTGATAGTGTCTCTGTGAAAACATATTTAAGAAGGGAAAACCACCCCCCCCGTGCAATGGCAACCACAGCCAGAGAGAATCATAGAATCATAGAATCATAGAATCATTGAGGTTGGAAAAGACCTCTAAGATCATCGAGTCCAACCGTCAACCCAACACCACCATGCCCACTAAACCATGTCCTTAAGCGCCTCATCTACTCGTCTTTTAAATACTTCCAGGGATGGGGACTCCACCACTTCCCTGGGCAGCCTCTTCCAATGTTTCACCACTCTTTCAGTAAAGACATTTTTCCTTACATCCAATCTAAACCTCCCCTGCCGCAACTTGAGGCCATTTCCTCTCGTCCTATCGCTTGTTACTTCGGAGAAAAGACCAACACCCACCTCGCTACAACCTCCTTTCAGGGAGTTGTAGAGAGCGATGAGGTCTCCCCTCAGCCTCCTTTTCTCCAGGCTGAACAACCCCAGTTCCCTCAGCCGCTCCTCATCAGACTTGTTCTCCAGACCCCTCACCAGCCTCGTTGCCCTTCTCTGGACACGCTCCAGCACCTCAACGTCCTTCTTGTAGTGAGGGGCCCAAAACTGAACACAGTATTCGAGGTGCGGCCTCACCAGGGCCGAGTCCAGGGGCACGATCACTTCCCTACTCCTGCTGGCCACACTATTTCTGACACAGGCCAGGATGCCATTGGCCTTCTTGGCCCCTTGGGCACACTGCCGGCTCATGTTCAGCCGGCTGTCGACCAACACCCCCAGGTCCTTTTCCAACAGGCAGCTTTCCAGCCACTCTTCCCCAAGCCTGTAGCGCTGCATGGGGTTGTTGTGGCCAAAGTGCAGGACCCGGCACTTGGCCTTGTTGAACCTCATACAGTTGGTCTGGGCCCATCCATCCAGCCTGTCCAGGTCCCTCTGCAGAGCCTTCCTACCCTCGAGCAGATCAACACTCCCACCCAACTTGGTGTCGTCTGCAAACTTACTGAGGGTGCACTCAATCCCCTCATCCAGATCATCAATAAAGATATTAAACAAGACCGGCCCCAGTACTGAGCCCTGGGGAACACCGCTCGTGACCGGCCGCCAACTGGATTAAACTCCATTCACCACAACTCTCTGGGCCCGGCCATCCAGCCAGTTTTTGACCCAGCGCAGAGTCCACCTGTCTAAGCCGTGAGCCGCCAGCTTCTCTAGGAGAATGCTGTGGGAGATGGTGTCAAAGGCCTTGCTAAAGTCCAGGTAGACCACATCCACAGCCTTTCCCTCATCCACCAGGCGGGTCACCTGGTCATAGAAGGAGATCAGGTTGGTCAAGCAGGACCTGCCTCTCATGAATCCATGCTGGCTAGGCCGGATCCCCTGGTTGTCCCGCACATGCCTTGTGAGCGCCCTCAAGATGAACCGCTCCATAATCTTCCCCGGCACCGAGGTCAGGCTGACAGGCCTGTAGTTCCCCGGATTCTCCTTCCGGCCCTTCTTGTAGATGGGCGTCACATTGGCAAGCCTCCAGTCACCCAGGACCTCCCCTGTTAACCAGGACTGCTGATAAATGATGGAGAGTGGCTTGATGAGCTCCTCCGCCAGCTCCCTCAGCACTCTCGGGTGGATCCCATCCGGCCCCATAGACTTGTGAGTGTCCAGGTGGCGTAGCAGGTCATTGACTGCTTCCTCCTGGATTACGGGGGGTTCATCCTGCACACCATCCCCGTCTTCCAGCTCGGGGGGCCGAGTACCCTGAGGATAACTGGTCTGCCTGTTAAAGACTGAGGCAAAGAAGGCATTGAGTACCTCAGCCTTTTCCTCATCCTCAGTGACAATGTTCCCCCTTGCATCCAATAAAGGATGGAGATTCTCCTTGGCTCTCTTCTTGTCATTAATATATTTGTAAAAACTTTTTTTGTTGTCTTTAATGACAGCGGCCAGATTGCGTTCTAGCTGGGCTTTTGCCTTTCTCATTTCCTCTCTGCACGACCTAACAAGATCCCTGTACTCTTCTTGAGTCGCCTGCCCCTTCTTCCACAAGCGGTAAACTCTCCTTTTTTTCTTGAGTCTCAGCAAGAGCTCCCCGTTCAGCCAGGCCAGTTGTCTTCCCCGCCCGTTCTTCTTATGGCATATGGGGACAGCCTGCTCCTGCGCCTTTAAGACTTCCTTCTTGAAGATCGTCCAGCCTTCCTGGACCCCTTTGCCCTTCAGGACCGTCTCCCACGGGACTCTCTCAACCAGCGTCCTGAACAGGCCAAAGTCCTCCCTCCGGAAGTCCATGGTTGTGGTTTTGCTGCCCCCCCTCCTTACTTCACCAAGAAGCGAGAATTCTATCATTTCATGGTCGCTAAGCCCAAGACGGCCTCCGACCACCACATCTCCCACCAGTCCTTCTCTGTTTGTAAACAGCAGGTCGAGCGAGGCACCTCCCCTGGTAGGCTCACTTACCAGCTGTGTCAGGAAGTTGTCTTCCACACACTCCAGGAACCTCCTAGACTGCTTCCTCTCTGCCGTGTTGTATTTCCAGCAGACGTCCGGGAAGTTGAAGTCCCCCACGAGAACAAGGGCTAGCGATCGAGAAACTTCTGCCAGCCGCTTATAGAACGCTTCATCCGCCCCTTCATCCTGGTTGGGTGGTCTATAACAGACTCCCAGCAGGATATCTGCCTCGTTGGCCTTCCCCCTCATCCTTACCCATAGACACTCAACCGTACCATCATCACAATCGTTGAGCTCTATACAATCAAAACACTCCCTAACATACAGGGCCACCCCACCGCCTCTCCTTCCTCGCCTGTCCCTTCTGAAGAGTCTGTAGCCATCCATTGCAGCACTCCAGTCGTGAGAGTCACCCCACCATGTTTCTGTGAGGGCGACTAAGTCATATCTCTCCCGCTGCACAATGGCTTCCAGCTCCTCCTGTTTGCCACCCATGCTGCGTGCATTGGTGTATATGCACTTGAGCTGGGCTATCGATTTCGCCCCCGGCATCGGCACGCCACCCCTCGGCTCATCTCTAGCGAGCCTGGTTTTATCCCCTTCCCCCTTCGAACCTAGTTTAAAGCCCTCTCAATGAGCCCTGCCAATTCATGAGCCATGATCCTTTTTCCCTTGTGAGACAGCTGGACTCCGTCTGTCACCAGCAGGCCCGGTGCCATGTAAACCTCCCCATGATCAAAAAAGCCAAAATTCCTCCGACGGCACCAGCCCCTGAGCCACGCGTTGATCAGAGAAGAGTGAGAATGTGTGAGAGAAACAACTCTGCAGACACCAAGGTCACTGAAGAAGGAAAGGGAGGAGGTGCTCCAGGCACCGGAGCAGAGATTCACCTGCAGCCTTTGGCGAAGACCATGATGATTCAGGTTGTCTCCCTGCAGCCCATGGCAGTTAATGGTGGAGCAGATATCCACCTGCAGCCTGTGGAGGACCCCACGTCAGAGAAGGTGGATGGGCCCAAAGGAGGCTGTGACCCCATGGGAAGCCCATGCTGGAGGAGGCTCCTGGCAGGACCTGTGACCCCATGGAGAGGAGCCCACACTGGAGCAGGTTTTCTGGCAGGATTTGTGACCCCATGGGGGACCCATGCTGGAGCAGTCTTTTCCTGAACGACTGCACCCTGTGGAAAGGACCCATGCTGGAGCAGTTCTTGAAGAACTGCAGCCTGTGGGAAGGACCCACACTGGAGAAATTTGTGGAGGACTGTGTCCCATGGGTCGGACCCCATACTGGAACAGGGGAAGAGCATGAGGAGGAAGGAGCAGCAGAGACGAAGTGTTATGAACTGACCACAACCCCCATTCACCATCCCCCACGCTTCTGAGGGGATGAGGTAGAAAAGTCGGGAGTCAAGTTGAACCTGGGAAGAAGAGAGGGCGGGAGGAAGGGGTTTTTAGACTTGTTCTTATTTCTTGTTATTCTACTCTCTTATTAATTTGCAATAAAGTAAATTAATTTCTCCAAGTCGAGTCTGTTTTGCCCGTGATGGTAATTGGTCAGTGATCTCATTGTCCTTAGCTCAACCCATGAGCTTTTTGTTGTATTTTTTCTTCCCTGTCCAGTTGATGAGGGGGAGTAATAGAGTGGGTTGGTGGGCACCTGGTGTCCAGCCAAGGTAAACCCACCACTGTCTCCTAATCTCTGTTCTTAGGACTCTCTGAAGCTTGTTTGCTACCGTATTTATGGTACTTCACTGGCCACCATCTACCTTTGGCTATTTGGGGTCATGAGATATTCATGGCCCTGATATAAAAGGAATGCCATACACATAGATGTGGGGGTGAAAAGCGGCATGGACTCTGGCAGACACGGCAACCAAAGACCTTTATTGCTTTTTGTTAGCATCTTTTATAGCAAGCAGAATTGTACACGCGCTACCTGCAGCTTGCAGATAGGTTATAGCCTTGTGTTCACGCGCATCTATGCTCTAGCAGATTGGCCCGTTCTTCCTGATCATGCGAAATGCCTTCATGGTCTTTATCTTGTTTTTCTCCTTCCAGCTGCACATTCCTTTCTCCGTTATTTTCTGCTTAAGTGCCTTGTCATGCCAGGTGGTACAGTGTTTGCTCATTAAAATCAAACTCAGGAATGTCCGTTAGTGAGATTCCCATCCCCACATCTCCCCCTTTTTGTTTTACTAGAAACACTGCTGAAACAGATCTTTCAATCATTTTTCGTATACCTTGTAACAGACACGGCACACAAACCAGGATGCAAAGGAACATTACTAAGCATAGCCCTCCTAGCTTGGCTAGTCCTTTTAACCAGCCACTTAGACCCCATTTCCCGAATAATTTATCCAACCAGTTCCAGGGGTCTTCCACTCTTAGCTTCTGTACTCCTTCCTTCAACATCTGAATGCTGCGGTGAATTGATTCCGAATGATCGGATAGGTTCATACAACACATTCCCTCTAACTCTTCACACCCATGGCCTTGTGCTAAAAGCAAAAAACCTACCGCTGCTCTATTTTGCAAAGTAGCATGTCGTATAGAATCTAAATCCATTAGTAATCCCATTAGTGCTTCAGAGGTTGCATTTGATTGTTTTGCTAGCCAACATCCTAATTTATTTAATGTGACCAAACTCTTTGCTGCTGCGACACCTGGAGCCAAGATTGCAACTGCAGCTATAGTGTTCCGGTTTCATAGGTCGACAGCATTATCACATTGTGAAGTGTAGGCATGTGCTCTGCGCTTACTGCGCATCTTAGGGGTGCCCCTTCTGTGGTCTAGGATCATAGATGTGTTTGGCATTAGTAGAGTTAATCTTCCCAACAAACACGGCCCACCTTTAATATGAGAGGGAATGCCAGGCCAGGCCCAGTCTCCACATATTAAAAAGACCCCCCTGGGTAATCCTATAGGTGCATTGGATGATTGTGTGGTTACACCACAGTGATTCATTTTTATAGATTCCCAGGGTAGCGTTAACTGACCAGGCTCGGGAAACATTGGCCCCTGAATAATTGAAATACAAACACCAATCCATTTTATGGACCCTAATAGCTTGAGTTCCTGAGGTTCTATTGGCAAGTGATTAAGATGTGGTAGGCATCCATCCCAATTGTCAGTGGCGTGTCGTCCCCCCCCGCAGGCCTCCTTGAAAGGACTAATCAGGCCCAAGTCCCAATTATCTAAAGGAAGCCCTACTAGGCAGGTAGAAAAGGGGTTACCAGGGGAAGATATCGACAGGCAGATGGAATTTTGTCCTGTCTGATTGGCCAGAGTTACCCAAACATTTTCCTTTGGCTGTGAGGGTGCCCATAACGCAGCAACCACACACAGTGATACTAGCCACAAGACACCCCCCCATACTGGCATCATGGTTTATGTTCTCTTTTTGTTCCGTTTCCACCCAAATCGTTTGTCACACTGTTGTTTGGTACTTTCCCAGTCCGTTTCCCACACAGTCCACAGCTGGGGGACACAATGTGATCTCCCACACACTAGCTGTAGAATCTGTGGTTCGGCGCTCCCGGTGGTATGCCCTTTACACTTTGTGCACCTTCCCACCCAGAACTAAGAGTGACAATACCAGTTTCTCTCACACCTATTACATTTGCACAAAGTCTATGCATGATGTGTTGATCTGGGACACTGGAGGCAGGGAATTCCTGTCACCTCTCGATTATCCAGTTGACTGTTCTCCGCCACCTGGTGTTCCCAGTCCATGGCTAATGGCAACCCACTTGGTCCCCTATATACCCCGGCACGGCCTGGCCCACTAGGTGGTTCCCCGAATATCAAATGAGATACTTTGTGTAAGTCCCAGTTATCTACTTCAAACCATTGATGCATCTGTGGGCTCCTTGGGCTCCTTGTCCAGATACGGTCGAACGCAGCAGGCAGGTATCCACCGGGGTCCACGATCTGTGGAAACACAAGCATATCCTCTCCCCCATGTTATAAGATCATAAGGGTCTTCCCATTGGCTATTTTCCAATGACTTGACCCACACCTGAGCCCTTTCTCCTACCGGAGAAGCTGAGTTACAAGATGTAAAGTGTCTCGCTGTTACCGTGTTAGGGCTGCCAACTGCTGTCCTGTCTTCCCTTATTGTAAGATGATTTAACACATATATTGCTTTATGGAGGCGGGCTTGTGGTGATTCCCCTAGCATTCCCCTTTTTTGTTTTTGTAGTAGCTGCCTGAGAGTGAGATGAGCCCGCTCAATGATACCCTGGCTCTGAGGGGAATAAGGGATACCAGTGATATGTCAAATGCCCCATTGTGCCAAAAAGGCCTGCGTTTTTGCGCTTATGTACCCGGGCCCATTATCTATTTTGATCTGGTGTGGAACCCCTAGAGCAGCAAAGGCCCCTTTCCAGTGCCGTAAAATATCTTTGCTTTTTTCTCTGGTCTCTGCGGTCACCCATAGAGCTCCAGAGAACGTATTGATGGAAACGTGTACATACTTTTGTTTGCCAAATTCTCCGATATGAGTAACATCGGATTGCCAAATCTGTAGGGCCTTTTCTCCTTGGGGAATTACCCCTGTTTGGGGTATGGGAACTAATTGCTGACAGTCAGGACACATTTGTACAATACTTCGTGCCGTGTCCCAAGTCAACCCAAATTGTCGACGCAGCATTCGGGCAGATTGATGGAAAAACTCGTGTGACAATTGGGCTTGTGTAGAAACATCTGGTACAGGGACTGTCCATACGGGGGCAGCGAGATGATCAGCTCGCGCATTCCCTTCTGATATAAACCCTGGGAGAGAGGTATGACTCCTCACGTGGAGCACGTAATATGGGTTTACGCGGCGATTCAACAAGTCCCATACCTGTTTGAACATTAAAAACACTGGTTCGTTATCAACTTCTTTGAGCCAAGCCTTTTCCAAACACCTGACAACATTGGCGATGTACTGAGAATCAGTAACCAAATTTAATGGCATCTCCCATTGGCGAAAGACCTGAATTACTGCCTATATTTCCACCAGCTGAGGACTTCCTACAACATGGTGAACTTGATGTTTCCATTCCCCTTTTTCACACCACACTATAATTGCCTTACCTGTTCGTCCTGATCCATCGGTGAATAAGGTGGGTCCTTCGACAGGTACCTCCTTACTCAATGATTCAGGAATTATACTAATGTCCTCATTAAGGGAGAATAATTTGTGAGATGGATAGTGAATTAGAATTTGTCCCTTAAAGTTTTCCAGCGCTATCTGTAGTTCTAGGCTATTAGCCTCACACCAATTAAGGTGGTCTTTAGCCAGTGGGAGATAAATTATTTTAAGATCTGTGCCCGTTAATTCCAAACATCGCGCACGTCCCTTTCGCACAAACATCGAAAACATTTCCACCCTCGTCACTATCGTTTTTGGTGCTTGATGTGGCAGGAATACCCACTCAATGATGGCTAAGGGGTCCTGGGTACCCTTGGTGTCCCATTGGCCTAAGAGGCCCACTGCTTGTCGGGACTGATTTAGGACATACAAGTTAACTCCCAATCCTTCAATTACGCATTGTGCTTGCCTTTCGGCAAGTGCCTGTGATATTTTTTGTAGCGCTTGTTTGGCCTCTGTCGTTAATTCTCGTGGAGATGTCAACTCAGGATTACCCTTTAACAACTTGAACAGTGGGTTTAACATGTCATTATCTATTCCCAGCAATGGGTGTACCCAATTGATAGTCTCTACTAGTTTTTGCAAGTCATTCAGTGTTTTAATGTTAGATTGCAAGGTTATGGGTTGGGGCTGTATCGTACGTTCTAAAATCTTCCACCCCAAGTACTTCCACGGGGCTTGCACTTGCACCTTTTCAGGAGCTATTTGCAAGCCGTATGTCTTTAACCCCTGCAACATATCTTTCATAACTGTGACGAGTTCCTTTGGGTCTCGTCCGGCGATTAAAATATCATCCATGTAGTGATAACAAATTAAGTCAGGATATTTGTTTCTTATGGGCGACAACGCACGCGCAACATACATTTGACATATTGTGGGACTGTTTTTCATGCCCTGGGGCAACACCGTCCAATGATATCGCAACCTAGGCCCTTGATGGTTTACAACTGGGAGAGAGAAGGCAAATCTGGGAGCATCTTCCAGTGCTAAGGGAATAATGAAAAAGCAGTCTTTCAAATCGATAATCATAATGTCCCATTGACGAGGTATCAATGTCGGTGAAGGCATACCTGGTTGCAATGTCCCCATATCTTGAATCACGGCATTTACTTGCCGTAAATCATGTAGAAGTCTCCATTTGCCACTTTTCTTTTTTATAACAAACACTGGGGTGTTCCAGGCACTGGTGGTGGGAACCAGATGCCCTTGACTCATTTGCTTGTCCACTAACATTCGCAACGCATCGGCCTTTTCCTGTGATAGAGGCCACTGATCCACCCACACTGGCTGATCGGTGACCCATGTGAGTCGAACGGTGGGCCGAGCGCCAGTGACCTCCGCTAAAAATGTTGATGCGGATCAGCAGTGCCAATCGCTAGTCCCCAAGTGCTCAAGACATCTTGTCCCCACAGGTTTAATGGCGCAGGAACCACAAAAGGTCGAATAGTTGCAACCTGTCCTTCCGGGTTTACAATCTGTATTAAGTTGGCACTCTGCCTGGATGTCGACAGGCCTCCAATTCCCACTAGCCCCGTGTTGACCGGGATGGTTTCCCATGATCCAGGCCATTTTGCAGTACTGATGATAGTAACGTCTGCCCCTGTATCTATCATTCCCTTCACTACCAGTTGTTCCGGTTTGCTGCCTTTATTCTTTAGAGTGCAGGTCAAAGTGGGCTGAGTTCTTTGGACAAGCTGAGTCCAAAAAATATTTGGTTCACCTGTGGATCCAAATCCACCAAGTCCCTGGGAAATAGGATCCCGATTACGAACCATACTCTTAAAAGGAACTAGCTGTGCAATCCTGCTTCCAGCTGGAAGGAGACGGGGTCCATAGCAACGCTTGCAGCTGTCCCGTATAATCAGAGTGGATAACCCCAGGTAACACAAACAAACCCTGCATAGTAGCACTGGACCTCCTCACCAATAGGGCACTCAGCCCCTGGCCAAGGGGGCCTCTCACATTGAGGGGCACCCTGTGCACAGTCTGATCATTTATAGAGACACTGGTGGCTGTGGAGACATCCACTCCGGCACTCCTGATGGTTCTGGCCTTGAGGTGATCCAGGCCTGCTGAGACAGTGGTCTCATGGGGTTTTGGGGTTGGGGATTTTGGGGTGGCATTTGTGTTGGTGCGCGCCCCCATCTCGTGCTCGACTTCCCGTTTCCCGACAAGGGTCGACCGCGGAGATTGTATTTCGACCGGCATTGATTAACATAGTGCCTCCCCTTGCGGCAGTGTGGGCAAATACCAGGGGGCTGCTGAATTCCTTCCGATCCTCCCTTATGTACAGGATTCTCAGGACATTGCCGTTTAAAATGCCCCGAGTTTCCACAGCGGAAACACGCTTTGTTACCGGGACGCAAGGCAGCGGCTAAACAGGCTGCAAAAACCTCATTCTTATGTGTAATTGAACCCACACGATTGCACGCGTCAAGCATGTCTATTATGGTCAGATTTCGCAATGTCTGCAAGACTCTTTTACAGTCCTCATTGGCATTCTCTATAGCCAATTTCATAAGCAATGCCTCTTTGGCTTCAGGATTTTGTATTTGTTTTTGAATAGCTTCTTGGAGCTTGTCGATAAAATCCATATAAGGTTCGTTGGTCCCTTGCTTAATGCTAGTAAAAGATTTTACCGGTCATCCTGTATCAGGGACCTTTACCATTGCTTGAAACACAAGGTCTGCTGATTGTCTTAAAATTTCAGGCGCCAGCCGTGCCTGCAGTTGCGGCGTATTGATAGGGTCCTCCCCCATTAACTGAGCGAGTCCTGCGCCCCATAGCGGGTCTCCCGCTCGCCGTTAAAAGCAGTAGCCGAATCAAGGGGAATTCCCTTTCGTTTTAGCCATGAAAGCAATAGGCGGAGGGTATAGCCATCATACTTAACTCCACACTTTTCTAACAGCTTCTTAATAATACATAGTATAGATTCCTCCTCCTTAGTTAGTTGCGATCCCATTTTAAGTTTCCCAGCTGCTCACCTCTGCTCCGACGAGGCAATGATTAAAAGTTCCAGCTCCAGCTCTTTCCTGAGACTGCTCTGTCTCCCGCTGGCTGTAACTCGTTCAGCTGGCTCCCCACCGGTGCTCTGCTCCAGCATTTTTGCCCCACGTTGGGCGTCATTTGTGGGGGTGAAAAGCGGCACGGACTCCGGCAGACACGGCAACCAAAGACCTTTATTGCTTTTTGTTAGCATCTTTTATAGCAAGCAGAAGTGTACACACGCTACCTGCAGCTTGCAGATAGGTTATAGCCTTGTGTTCACGCGCATCTATGCTCTAGCAGATTGGCCCGTTCTTCCTGATCATGCGAAATGCCTTCATGGTCTTTATCTTGTTTTTCTCCTTCCAGCTGCACATTCCTTTCTCCGTTATTTTCTGCTTAAGTGCCTTGTCATGCCAGGTGGTACAGTGTTTGCTCATTAAAATCAAACTCAGGAATGTCCGTTAGTGAGATTCCCATCCCCACATAGAGAAAGCAGTTGATTATGTTTACTACCTGTCCTAGAGGGTCCCTGGACCGAATTTCTCTGATGCCTGTTCTTTCTCAGAAAAGAACAACTCTATTGAATAGAGACTGAGAAATTTTCCTTTATGGTTTTCCTGGGCTTTTTATTTTATTTGAGTATCATTGGCATGACATCATGTGACCCTGACATCACTGACATGTTGTATGAAACCCAGCAGAGATCTTATTGCTAGATTACATGGATTATTCCTTCAACTAGCTAGATTACTATCTATCTGGATTGGGATCACACATAAGGGAATTTCTGCTGAAGTGTAAGGCATGCCCTTCACTTGTTATGGAAGGTTTGTTTGCTAGGTGAGGAACTGGAGTCCTTAAATATCAGCAAGTGAGAGATGCCTATGTTCAAGACTCAACAATTTTTAAGTGGATAATGACAAAGCCACAGTTCTGTGATAAGTAGCCACAGTTCTGCTTCATAGTCTGTTAGGGAGCAGGTTACAACTAGAAGATGTGGTTTAGTAGGGAGAAGAGAGTTTCATCTTCAACCCAAAGCAGACCTTCCATAAAAGAATAAATTGCATGTTTGCTCATCAGAGATTAGCAGAATGCTGTCTTTGTTCAGACCTTGTTCTCTGCTGAATCTCTGGGTACGTGGAAGTGAGAAGAGGCAGAGTTAACTGCTATACATTCAAAGGGACTGTAACAACTACAAAAAAGTAATCGTGTTGTGCATAGAACAGAAAAGGACAAGACATAGTGCTTTTATGAATACTCTGTTTTGTAACTGTGCTGTGGTGTGGAGTTTAAACTACAGGCTGTAAGAAATAATAATGTCTAAAAATATTATAAAAGCTAATTAAGAGAATGATTCCTTTCATTAGCAATGGAAGGTCTTGTTACTCTTAAAAAAACCCCAACAACTAAAAACACAGGCAAATTTGACATGGAATGATTCAAGAAGAAATAAGAACATTAAAGATTTGTTCAACAATAAAATCTGTAGAACATGTTAATTTAATATTTAGTATGAAGTTTAGTTACTAAGATTTAAAATATCTTTCAGCAAATATGGCAAATACCAGATGCTAAAACTTCTTCATTAAAAACTATCTGTTTAAATCATTCCTTTGAATGACTACTGATCTGTTATTTCAAAAGGATGGTTTCAAAGCATGAAAATAAGAAAAACTATGCTTCATATAATAAAAGAAGATTGCTTCATCCAGATAAAAAGCCATTAAAAACAGCAGAAAAAAGCAGTAAATAGAAATGATGATGATGATGATGATGATGATGATGATGATGATGATGATGATAAGGGATAGTTTAAAAAATACAGCCTAGATACAATGCATCTGTTTGGAAATGTTAACCCAGATACTATAGAATTTTTCAGTCTTCTGAATCCTTCACGGCATTCAGGCTCATATTGTAATTTTCAAGGTGCACTAGTGCCAGTTTCAGACACTTATGTTTCACTGACATTCCCTTCAGAAAATGTGTTATGGAAGTAACAAAAAGAAGAAAGTATAATATTAAGAAAGAAAGGGGCAGGTTCAGGGAAAAAATTTCTGGTCTTGACCATATTCTTGATTTCTTGATTGTGTACATATCTTTAAATTTCAGGTTTAATTTTACAGGTGGGGGAAAAGAGAAGGAAAATGTGAAAGAGAAAAAGAACATCCCTTAAAGAAATAATAGAAATTATGGAATAGCTTCTTATTGCCTATGGTTAAAGAACTGTTATTTCTATGGGCTTGATCATGAAATTTCTTCATCCTTAGTTATACCACTGAAGAAAAAGCTGTTTTCAGGACAGACCAATGGTCTATACTCCACACTGAAGAAATAAAGCATGGGAACTGTATTATGATGCAACAGCACTTTTTTGTTATTTCAGAGTAGGAAACAGATACATTTTTGACAAAATAAAGATTGTTTTATCTGTTCTAAGTTAGAATTCACTTCATGTTATATTTTAATGCTTACAAAAATTACAGCTAAACAGCTGATATATTCTAATGTATTCATTTTACATACTAAGCTTTTCCTTTCTGTCAGGGGCTGCCATGTTGTATTATATGACATCATATGCTTTCAGACTTGGCAGTTGTGGACCTACTGAGCTCATCTTCATAATCAACTAAGTATTTTAAAAAATGTTTCTCAATTGTAAAATATTATGTACAGAAATATACTTTTTTTCTCCACCTTCACATCAGAAATGGAAAAGGCAACCCTCACAGCCCAAATAAGTCTTCCTTGAGGCATTTCTGAAGGACATACTGGCTAAAGCTTATTGTGGTTTCATTTTACATGAAAATGCTTGTTTGCTCTCATACAAGCCAAAAAGGAGCCAATGACTTGAAATCTCTGGTGGGATGGCTTCTTCCATGCTAAAAAAACGAAGTAGCTTTCTACATCCACAGTAGAAATAACATTGACTAGTTTAAGTGTTCTGATTGCAGCATGAATATACTTTTGTAAAAACAGGTTGTTTGGGGTTTGTGACTGCTCCATGACCTCCCATACACTGAGCCCACAAGGAGGGAGTTATGCTATTCTCTTGAACACCAGCAGTTGTGTGAAAAGCCACAAAACCCTTTTATTCCAGTAGGTTCAGGGAGACAGAGAGCTCCCCCATGTCTGCAGGATAAAATAATCTTGTGTGTAAGTCAGCAACCCTGAAAGTGTTTTATCACAAGAAGTTGGTCTGTGAGTGGAAAAGTAGTAGATCTGCAATGCCTGGCTAATTAACAGACCAGCTGGGAGGTGTATATGTGCTCAGCCCAACATTTCGATATTCAAAGATCAAAAGTCACCTCAAAGAGCTGAAAAGGTGTGGCAGATCTGAGCTGGCCTTCATCCATGTGTTCCTTCCCATTGCCCAGGGATGCCTGGCACCATAACAGTGAGTGTGCAGAGACCAGTAACGTATCAAATATTCTTAAGTGCTACTTTATACTGGTATGCAAGTATAAACAATTGTACTGCAGCGGTAGTGAAAAGGTTTTGCCCTTACACTGCATTGTTTGAATGTTTCTTGGAAGAACTGGATTAGCTCAGTGGAAGTTGACAGGTTTGGACATAATTTCTCATCCAAAAGAGTAACAACAATCGTACAATTTCTTCTGGCTGACTTAGAAATATTTCTAAATATTAAAGCAGCGGGCTTATGTAAGATTAAGTATAAGCTTTGCTATCAGGAAACTAAGGCATAGCTCTAGATTCACAAACTTACAATTCCCATTGACTTTATTACCATTAGTTTTCAATTTCTTTGTCTTCTGGGTCAGTGTAATGACAGGTAATGGTATTTTATGAATAATAAAAACATAATTTATATGACTTCACATTTGTTTGATTTACTGTGAATAGAGTTTATTTGCTCTGTTGAATCTTATACAGAAAGTAAAAAGTAGGAAGATGAATTCCTCCACAGCAGAAGAGAGGCATGTAAGACTAAAATATTATTCCTTGTTCAATCAGGCCCTAAAGTGACTTGTAGTGCTGTTTCTGTGGTGGTTTTCAGAGGAAAGATTTTGGTTAGTAAGTAATTTGAGATTCCTAGAAATAATTTTATAATCTACATGTAATACATTGAGGCCTCTATTTCTAAAAGTTAGTGCATTGTGCACTGCACCATTTTGAAATTTTTCATGGCATATGGGTCTATTTCTTTCCAGAATCACACATCTCAGTTACTGAAGCTGAGGTAGTCTCTCTGACAGCCATAAAGGATTTTGATATATATTTTGGTCTTCAAATCTTCACCACAAGATGAGAGGAAATATGACTGCAGGACAATCTAAAAAGTTTACACTACCTACCCCTTGAGCATTTGGCTTTCAAGCCTAAATGGCTTTCCCTTTTGCAGTGAGTTGACCTTAGCTGACCACCAGGTGCCCACCAAGCCACTCTATTACCCCCCCTCGTCAACAAGACAGGGAAGAAAAAATATCAGCTATGGTGATCAAGGTTCTGCTTATCACTTCAGAGACTTCTGAAATATCACACAAATCAAAAACCTGATGCCTTGCAGCCCATGCCTAAAGCAGGGGGACCTGTATTTCCTTACTTGTTGGTATTATGAGGATTATTTGATAAAGGTTTGCGAGATACTTGGCCAGTATGATGAGCCTGTATTAGAGAAAAGACTACTTACAAATAAAATAAAATAAAATAAAATAAAATAAAATAAAATAAAATAAAATAAAATATTTGAATAGGTACCTTGATTTCACTGTATCTCTCTCTTTCCTGTGACAGGGTATACACTACATGAGCATGGTGTATGTCAAGATTAATATTTGTAAAAGTTGAGAATTTCCAAAGATGGGAGTCCCATATAGGGCAGAATATTGGTGCTTCAAGGTTTTTATAGGCTAGGGACAAAGTTTAGCTTTACGTGCCTTTTCTCTATAGATGTTTTCTATTTTATTAACTGTGAATAATCACTTATAATAACAAGAAAAGCAACAGCATGACATCTGCAGCATGCCAACAATTAATTTAGTCAGGCATTTACCTGATCACAAATAACACAATTAGTTTGACAATACAAAACTCAAGATTTGTGAGATGGAAGAATTCTAAAGAATTAGAATTAATTCTCATTAGAATTCATGAGAATTAACTTATTGTCCCAAACTAACATAACATATTATTACTTAATATTCCAATGCCAGTTTGATGTGACCTTATTCTTTTTCCTTATCAGTCAGTCAACTTTATTATGGGATACTATGAAAAGTTAGTGCTAGTCCAAACTGCTTTAGTGCAGTTCAAGGGATGTGACAGAAAAAACCTAAGATGTAATACTTTTAGTCAATATGTTTTGATATGTTATTTTAATTTATGGTCTTATTACATACAGTACCCAGAGCACCTAATCAGAGAGACACTGCACAAACATGTAATTTTTAGTTTTGCTGCACTGTGCTTCAGTCTTTTAAAAGAATTGAACCATTCAAAATGAATTACAGGACATATAATTCTTAATCTTTTTGAACTTGGGGAAAATTTTTTACCCAGTATGACTCCTCCAAATCCAACATAATTACAGGAACTTCCAAAAGTAAGGTCTATTAAAAAATAAAAATATAATACATTTATACATTTATACAAAATGTATAAATAACACTAAACACTACTACCATGGAGCACAATTATAATTATATTGCAAAGACTGGAAATGAAAACTGAAAAGTTAAAAAATGCAAGGATTAATTTTTAGTTTGGAGACCTTGTGTACATCCCTTAGCATATAAACTATAAATTTCATGATCACCTATAATTTTTTGTTTGGCTCCCTGCTTCATCAGTAATTGAGCTAATATGTACTCACTTAATGAGCACATATATAGTATTTGATTTGATTATTGTGTACCCTCATGCTTTAGGAGATAGTACATACTCTTCAAACTGTAATATAAACATTGTATTATCAACTTTCCAGGAGTTTTTCAGTGGTAATAATCAGTACAAAGTTTTCAACATTTATAATATTAGTACATTTTATTTGTTAGCTATCTTCTTAGGGAGCTTATGGGAGAAGGACAAGGAGATGTATGACCACTTTACAGGTGAGGAACATAAAAACTTAGATCAAAGAATCCCGTAATTCAAATTTCCCATTCAAATAGAATGAGTTCTGTTTTTCCTTTCCTTCCTTTGTAAAGCTGTAACATTAACGTTCTGATCTGACTAGCAAGAAATTCATGTTTCTGTTGAAATAGTTATTTTGTACATCAGTTCAGCCAGAACTACCCATTCCTAGCTGTTTAGGCTGAAGCATTTCAGAATAGTTGCCATATATATGGCCTACCCTGACGATTAACTACGATCATTAAATTTCAGGATTAACATTTTAAATAAATTTATGGAGAGAAAGGAAGTTTGTCTCTGTTTCAGTTATTAACTCGGCGTACCTGAAGGCTGATAAAGGTTACATTCCATCAGTTTTTAATTGGTTCAAACTTGGACAAGACGAAGAGATTAGGACTGTTCACTTTTAAATGAAAGCTTAAATTCTGCTGTAAGAATGCAAGAATATCAAACTGCATCAAATGTTTGAGGTTTCAGGACTGGGTAAACACTTCTTGAACCATCTCTTTGCTTTTTGTTTCTTACCCAGTTTATAGTTTAGGGGGAAAAAAAAAACCACCCACAAACAAAAAACCCCCTTGGCAAACAAACAGAAAATGCCCTCTTTAAAACTCCATAGACACAGGCACAATCATGTCTTCCCCATGGTTCACCCTGAATCTATTTAAATTTTAGCCTTGAGGCTTGCGCTTGCATCTGTGCTTTGAGTCATGCCTTGTGGAGCTGTTCACCTCAGATATTACACGCCATGATTATCAGACCATTTCCCTGTTTTTACTTAAGATACAACTTGCCTATTTTTTACTTCTTTCCATTTTCAATACTTGGCTCATTTTACATAGCTCCCTTTATCTAGCCCTATTTTCCCCCAAAGGGAGATAAGCACTGTCTTCCTGTTTGTATTCCATGGGTTTGTTTTTTTATTTATAGTCAGAATAATAAAACAATGGAACTATTTGAACTATTTAGAAGAGAAATATCAATGCATTACTATTGATAAGAGTAGACACACATTAGATATGTTCATACTTATTGTCGTTTTAAAACAGAAACAGATGTTAGCAATGTCCTCAGAGAAACAGTGTTATTCATGTCTAGATTAGCTGAATGAAAAATAAGTTAATCAAAAATAAATGCCTCTGAGACAAGATCATGTTTGAAGAAAATCACCTCTTTTGTTTACTGAAATACAATAAAATCCAATTTTAGATTCAACTGTCCACAAATCATTATTTTGCACTAATAACTAAACATTATATAAAATGAATAACCATTTTGTAGTGGAAGGGTAGAAAGAAAGGATACATAAAACCATTTATAAGGGAAAACAATTCTGACATTCTTTTTTAAAAACTGAGCTGTGAAATGCAGTATCAATGATCACTACTGAAAGCAAAACCAAAATAAAATAGAGGGCTTCTATCAAGGCGACCTTACGCATTTATACAAAATGTGTCTTCAAGGTACTCAGGCCCTTAAAAAAGAACAAGTTCTTTGGACTTTTCTTGGGAACAACTTTCCTAAAGTGCCATGATGTCCTCTGTGCTCCTGTTGCAGAATTCTCAAATGATTAAAAGATGAGAGTGGTCACCCTAGGGCTGGCCAAAAGAAGAGTTTCCTTTTGTGAAAGATTGTTTTAGCTGGTTTCAGTTCCAAAGTAAATTGCCAAAAAAATGTTTGATTATTGACACAAACTGGAAATCCTGTAAAAAATAAATAATTTTGAAATTTTAAGAACATATTAAGAAACAAAATGGTCTCTTGCACCCTGCAATCTGCTTACTGAAATTAACATACAGGGTCTCTACATTTGTGATATTATCAGACAGTCGTGACTGTTATTCATTAAGTCAGGGTAGCTTGCCTTTTGATCACCTAACTAGAGAGCTAGATGTCCAAGAATATTTGTGGTTTCCATAAAATGGCTAAAAACATTGAAACAGTGCCAGTCCTCATGTCACAGGGCCACAGAATCTGAAATTTGAGGATTGAGGATTTTTTTCCTCAGGAACAAAGGGCAATATCAGGAAGAAAAAAATTAAAAGTGTCATAATACATTCGAAGACAGAATGAAACTTTCAAATCCCAGTGAACAAGCAGAGTAAATCACAGCCTGAAATTTGTTCACTGTAAAATGCCAGTTGTATAATGAATGAAACCTTATTAAAAATCATTTTTTTGAGAAAAACAGAAACAAAGAAAAAGGAGAAATTAAGCCAATTATTTTTTCTGCATTAATGATTTTCACACTTCTGTTTTCTGCCAATGATTTTTAGTCATGAAGAGAGCATAAAACACATGGATGCCACATTTTGCTCTCCTTCTGTAAGCTTGGACCCTTTCTGATTACAGAAGCAGCAGTGGCAGAGAAAACCAGAATAATAGAATGGTAACATAAGCTCCCAGATAGTTACTTCTTTGCCTGCCAGGCCACAATGTTAAATTTATGACAGAAAATATACCATATCACATAAATTGACTGTAATTAACACAAACAGTAAATAAAGATATTTCAAATGC
This sequence comes from Aptenodytes patagonicus, assembly GCF_965638725.1. NCBI lineage: Eukaryota > Metazoa > Chordata > Aves > Sphenisciformes > Spheniscidae > Aptenodytes > Aptenodytes patagonicus. The sequence continues at coordinate 48,755,081 of NC_134982.1, read as the reverse complement.
CTTTACACATTATACTCATTGTCCATACTGAAGAAGTGATACAAATTATACAGGCTGAAAGACACACTAAACTGCCATAAGAAATTAATTTGATTAATAACTTGTACTTTAGTTGCACTCCACCCCATCTGAGCAGGGAGCAAAATAAATGAGTTCCCCTATAGCTTTCTAGCAGAGTGGCATATTGTAGGGCAATTTTTCAGCTCTGTTTTTTTGCTGTGCTGAAGTGGTGGAAATCAAACCCTTCCCTCTGCTAAATCATTACAAAGGCTTATGCATTTTTATAATTTGTGTGTGCTTTTTTAAGACGATCTCAGAAAAGCATTTTGTTAGCATGATTTTATTATGCATTATATAACACCACAGAGACAAGGCAAATGACATTGCTCATTTGCTATGAAAGAACTGAGGCACCGGCACTACCTATTCAGGAAAACGTCTATGTAGATTGAAATAATAAAACTAAATAAATTTGACATACTCAAAACTCAGCAGTCATTATTTCTCCCACTCATCTAACTTTGTCAATATTTACTTATTATTTTACCAAAATCACATCTTTCAGTTTTGTTTGCTGCAATTTTTAAGGTCTCAGAGTACCATTAGGTGATGTAGTTCATGTGAGAGCCTGAAGGCAAGAGTTTAAACCTTGGTGCACTTCCCTTTCCTTCACCATTCCTTCCAGCCACTGTTGCCTGTGCACTGACTCTATTACCATGAACTTGCAGCTTTTATTCCTTATTGGAAGCACCGCTAGTTTCTCCCTAACACAATGCCTCAAAGGGTACTTTGGGCAAACATCCATCCCATTTCACATTTGCTAAGTTACTACATAATATGAGTATCTTTTTTTTTTTTTTAAACCTTGAGCTTCTATGGGTTCCCTCAGCTGCACATTTCTTCCTCTGCCTCATCACAATATAGTAATTTACTGCTGATTCTATCAATGATATATTATTATCTAATTCCTCAGTGACTCAGAAACATTTGTTAAATCATGTCTCTACAAATTTCTCCACCCTGTTTCATTTACATCCTCCAAGGTAGCAGCAATCATATAGGCTGGTTTGTTCCTGCATTTCCAAACTCAGTGCCCACTATGGCTTCACTGCACAGCTAATTCAAGTTATCTGCAATCGGCACTGATGGGAGCACTGGAAGACTGTGTAGGAAAGAAACAGAGATCTGGAAAGTAGGAAAAAGTCAAGAGACAAAATGCATGGAAAAAATGTTCAGAAGGAATAACCTTATCACCTTAACCAAAACCTTAAATGCCAAGAGAGCAATTATACTGTTCAACAAAAGTCTAGCTAACTAGAATAATTCCACAATGCAGAGTACTTGGTTTATTTAAAAGTGGTCATGTTAGTATGTGCGTAGTAAATTATTCTGTAACTTCAACCAGTGCAAACACCCTGATTTAAATTCCAAAGAACGAATGGGACACAAGCCCGAAGCAGCATTTGAGTCCATAAAATCTGTTGTCTACATCCATAGGCAGATTCTAATTTCCAATTATATCCCCAGAGAGGCACATAATTTGAACACCTATCTAATTTTCTATTTAAGGACAAAACTTCCTAAACTCACAGCTAGCCATTTGCCAGTACCTCAATAAAAATAGTCTTAAGGATATGCCTGTGTTCATTTAATTGATTCCTTTTAATACTTATTCAAGAAAGCTTCATTGTTCTCCCTCAGCATCCGCTATCCTTTTTCAGTCACCCCATTGCTCAAAGTTTATTACATGTAATCTCCTCTGCCAGTGATTTTCTAGCCCCACACCTTCTTTCCTTGACCTAGATGCTTCATACATATTTTTTCTGCATTTTCCTTAGGTCTTCTTTCAGCTTTACCAACTCTCTTATACTACACTGTCAGACAATAACAGTACTGTATACATTACAAGTTCAGGGCAATATTTGAAAGACTATTTCAGCTACTTCCAAAGCAAAGATATTTGCTTTCATCGGCAAAGCCTGCACAAAATTGCCAGTCATTATGAGACAGAGTAACCATTTTGAGTAGGGATGGAGAGAAAGCTGTCACAAGATTAAGGCTGTAGTAAAATCACAGCACATCAAAGCTAACCTGAAATAAGCACTACGCAAAGGAAAACCTTTCCTGTAGCGATGGGATGCTTCCAGGCAGATACTACTGAAATGTTAGAAGATCTTTTCCTAGTTCTATCCTAACAGTGGGTTTATAAAATGGAACGGATATCCTGACTTTGCATCTGTTTTGCCGTACACTATACAGAAGATGCATAATAGGACCATGTGGGCATGATGCAAATAATATTTAAAAGACAGAAGACCAATTACAGCTGAAGTAATTAAGTACATAGTGTGTCATTAGTGTGAAATATTCTGATAGAAAAATAGAATCATAGGAATGAATAAAACTACGAGGCAAGCAATTTTATAGTCAAGGTCATTCTGATATCCTGCCTTGTGAGGAAGAGTGTTACTTTTAAACCTATGTAAATAATGATGTTTTTAAAACTGTCAGATGTGCAGCATCTTATCTAACTGTTAGCACTATCTAGGGAATTATCTAGAATTTAGAAATCAGTTAAGGAGAACATAAATAGTAGATAATTTTATAAGGTTTTTTTTTTCCTTTTTTTTTCTTTTTTTTTTCCTTTTTTTCTTTTTCTTTTGAGGATCCAATTTACATAAGTCCTGGAGCCAAATATATACATTTAAGCCAGAATGAGTTCTCAAGTTCCAGTTCACGTTGTGTTGACAACCTGATATTTTTGATATATTCTTCAAAAATTCAGCAGGTTCACACCGTAAAATGTCTGGTGTAAAATATTTCATTTCTCATCTTACTGCTAAATACATCGTACACTTCCTTGGGATCCCAGTCTTTGTATAAATTTAATAAAATTTCTAAGCCTTCTGAACCTACGAGGAAGTACTTACTTTTGTAACTTTCTGTTTATTTAGAGCTACAACTTATATTAATATTTGATGACCAAAGGAGACAAATGGGAAAACAGAAAAACAGAAAACAGAAAAAGCCTTCTAAGCATGAAGATACGAGAATTTTTTTTTTACTTAAATATGTGTGGGTATGTACATTCTGTGTGTGCATGTTCTCTACAGAGATACATTTACTGTGAACACTTTAATAGCTGTTTTGAAATAAGAGACTTTTCCTGTAAAATGGCTAGTCAAACACTTGGGGTGCTACTTTTCTTGATAATTATGAAAAGCATTCTAATATTTTTCAGCTGAGAGGTTAGAATAGTCAGAACATTAGAGACACTAAAGAGCTGGATCTTGTCTAGGAACAAAACTGTTCAGAAGACCTGGAAAAAAGTACCAGTGTTAAACTGGACTTCCGTAAAGCACAGAATAAATATGATCAAAAGACAGATGCAGATTCCGTGGTATATCTTTTTGGGCTTCAATTTAAGAAACTAAATGTTGATTATTTTCTGAAAATTCAAACCAACATAAGTATTTATTTTTCCTTTAATAATTTATAGTTTATTTGGTTCACACTTTCCGCTGAAGAAAGGCTGGCAGCAGGAAAAGAAAGAAAATCTACTTAATATGCAAAGTTATTACCAAATTTGCTCTGATTCAGTGGTTGAAGCAGAGAAGAAATAGAATAAATCTGTGTTAGGGACAGATGCTTTATTGTAGTTATCCATGCTGAAAGATTCCAATCAAAACAAAGAGTTATTTGCCAATGAGAGTTATGAAATCAAGATTCCTAAACAGCACTTGAGTGAGAACCAAGATGAGAGTTGGTGTTTGTGTTTTCTCTGAGCCACCTGTGAAAAGAAGTTGGCTGTGAGAAGTTACTGATTTTCTGCAGAGTTTTGGTTTTTGTTTTCATTTCTTTTCTATAGAACAAAACAGAACAAAACAAAACAGGTTTGGTAAATTTCTCGGCTACCTATTTTTACTTTATCTTTTCATCCCACTATTCTTTACAAGTAGGCTTCTCAACTTCATACCCTACACCTTCTTTTTTCCACTTTTATTTCCCAGTAGCCTGGCAGCTACAGGAATCTTTAGACTCAGGACTGAACAACAGCTCTGTGTATATTTTAGACGACCTTGCAATTAAACTTCACTTTGCTGAATGTCTGCTTGTGCCTAACAAATGCTATTTAGGAATATCATTGTCACAGCTTAGACCATTAAATAACAATGTCTCTCCTCCCATGTCCCTAGGAGGAATTTTATTCCCTTTTTTTTTTTTAAGTTTTCTTCAGACTTCCTCCCTTGATTTTATGAACAGTAATATTACTTAATTAGTAGTACTGTCATTAGATTTAACTTCATTTTTGAAATAAAGTACATCATTTTCTAGGGGTCATAAAGAAAGAAAAAAAAACCCAAAACAACCAACAGCCAGCGATTAGAGGACAGCACAGATTGTGACCTGTAAGCCAAATCATATTTCTTCTTCTTCACAGAGGAAGACAGATATTGAGAAATCTTCTGCATCAATTTTTATGAAATTATTGACTTAAGATTTCACTATTCTCTATAGAACTGCTGGAACATTTCATAAAACAAACTGCACAGGTTAAAATGTCTCTGTCTTGGCAGAAAGAAGGTTCAAGACCTCGATGTTAACAGTGTGAGGCTTCTATTCAGTGGCAGGTGGTAAACTGAAAATGGTCCCAGAGGTGTGCAGTAAAAACTTCCATAAATCTTTGTAAGTTTTTCTTCTGGTACCCATCCTTTCAACAAGATCTTGAAATAACAACTATAATAGCTATCTGAAGAGCAGTTCTCAACTAGTGAAAGGAATTTGAGCACTTCATCTCTGGAGAAACTGTTTTTCTGGAATTTCCCAACTTTGTTCATACTGAGTTATTTATACAGAAATAAACAGTAAACATTTTCATTGCATGATTTGATCATTCCCTCAACAAACACATGGTAAAAGTATGATCATTCATAAGGAAAGATTTGTGTTACATCTGTGCACTACTTTGTACAATAAAGTTTCCTGCTACTATTTAAACCAAAAAAAGGTAAACCAGACAATATCTGGAGCATGCACTAAGTAGAAAATGAAACTAGGTAAGAACATATGTTCCTTCAGAATAGCCAAAAATTGGAAAACAACCCAGGTGCATCTCAGATATTTGCATTTTGTCAAGGCTGGTGAGCTAAACTGCAGCCCCAGTGGACAACCATCATTTTCTGCATGAGTGCAGGACTCACACTGATAAAGGAAGTAAAATGGCTGCAGGTCAAGTAAACAAAAACTTACAAATTTCAGTTTAAAAGAAAGAGAAACTGAGACAAAGCAATCTTTATTAAACAACAACAATAAACAAACACACACACCCAAAACAAAAGCAAATGAACAGACAAAAAAACCCAAACCAACAAACAAAAACCCCAGCATAAAGGAACGAAATATTTTTCTTTTCTTTCCATGCTAGCAAGAGAAAATATGCTTGAGTTTAGTTAGGAGGAAACAACCTTGATGTTAGGTAGAACTTTGTAGTACAATTATTACAACCTGGGACATAATCTCTTAAAAAGATACAACAATACTCAATATTAAAGGGAACAGGAAAGATTCAGACAAATATCTATCATGTTTGGCAGACCGTTCCATGAGCAGGGTAATTTTGCAGAAGAACTTTCAAGAGCTCTTCCATTCCTACAATTTTATGAAAGATTTAATAGTGATATTAAATTAATTCTAATACATGAGGTGAGGACCAAGATGTGAAGAAAGTGGATTTTTTCTCTTATGAGAACTTAAAGATGTTTACTAATAGAAACATGCAATGGCTATTGTGTTCTAATATACAGTGTTCCATTATGCCTTAATGTTAAGCCTTAAAAGCTTATTATTCATGGCTCATTTTTTCCAGTGCTAATAACAGCTTATAAATGGCACTGTATTTTCATTAAAAATCTCATTGTTTGGTCTCCATTTTATTGGCATTTCATAAGCATTATACATCATAATGCTCTGTATGTTTGTGGATATAAACAGTATTGATAGCAGTTCAATTGCAATGAGCAGTTTAATAATTGCCTGCTAATTTGACTTTGAGCAGAAGTTCTTTGTTTTTCAAACCCGATCTGCTTCTAGATCATTAAAGCAATGATAGGCTGCTGCAGAGGTTTTTTTTAACATCTAATTAAAGATGCTGCTTGAATTATTCATGCATTATGGACTTCTATGAATAATTTATGCAGAAATTTCATTGGCAAAACTTAATTTTGAACTTCAATAAAACCTTAAACCTTATTACAGTTTTCAAGGTCTTTCAAAATAATCTCTCCACAACTTTTATAACCAACAGTTACCAATTAATATTGTAAAATTGAAACCAGAAAATAAATTTAATGACTAGATTTGGTCCATTAAAAAAAAAAAAAGGAAGTTTGAATAGATCAGTTTTTCCTTAAAGCAGAAGCAGAAATTTCAAAGTCAAATCAGAACAACACAGATTCATAATCTAAACAAGAACTGTGGACAGGACAGAGAGCAAGGGAGTGTTGAGTGTGATGGAACTGGACACAGACCATGATAAGAAGTTGACTTTGTCATAAATTTCAAATTCCTGACTAAAATTTCATCCTCAAACTCACTCTTGAATGATTTTGTATAAGAACAGATTTTAGAGACCTGAAAAATATATCATTCTCTGTGTTTTCAGATAAATTCCAGATCACTTGGGTCACTGTTTAAAGTGCTCTGCAGAAGCTGAGAAAGCTAGAGAAAATGTCCGCATCTCTTTGTGGAAGGAAACATATGCTCACACGCAGTAAGGAAAAGCGCTGAGCTCCGTGAAATACATCCCTTATGCTGTGGACAAAGGAGCAGAATACAACTGCTTGTCTGTTGTATATACAACAGAGGATAGCCAATAACAGTTAAATATAGGCGTTTCACAATGAATCTCAGTTTACTTTTGTATTATTTAGGTTGATCATCCAAGCAAAATGTAATGTAGATTTTTCTTCTCCTGGCATCACAGCAACAGCCTCTGAAGTGTGAACAAGCTGAGCTATTGGTAGACTGAACAGCTGTGTGCCACCTAGCACTTAAAAGTTACAGTGTCTTGGCTGTTGAAAGTAATATGGCATAAGCAATAGTATCTTGGCTGCCGAAAGTAATATTGCATCATATTAGAATGGCTTTGAGGCTTATGCAATAAAGCCTGCCTTTCCCATTAAACCTTGTTAAATCGGATGATGACACTATTACACATATATATTATGCATGCTGTAAGCTTTGCAAGAAATAAATAAGAGAAGTAAGAGAAGTAGACACCAATTTTCTGAGAAGGGCTGTCTAAACTGGCCAAGACAGAGTCTGAAGAAATGAATGCTTGTTGAATTCAGCTCTTATCCCAGTTTTATACAGACAAATCATACCAATCACATAGGAAAAATAAAAAGAGCTGTTATCATTTTTCTCTGCAGGAAGAGAGTTTCAGTGTTTTTAGCTAAGAAGACATCTTTAAGGCTGATTTTTAAACAGAAAGAGTGACTCTCTTGCTCTGCAAATTGATTGGTAAAAGTTTTACAAAAATAAAATATCGTTTTTCAGCATGAAAAGGCTCTCGTGTATATTTCAAGAAACACTCCACATTTTTTAATTTAGAGTTTGTTGTAATCATAATGCTTGTGCAACATGATCACAACATCATTAGAATTTTACATTTCATATTAATTTTCTTGGAATTTAAAATGTCTACTGCTTAGAGAAATCAGCCTTCCAGGGTTTGTGATGTACAATTTTCATTCAGGGTTTCCTGCTGACTCCGAATCTCTGGGAAACATATTCAGATGGGAACACCAGCACACTTTTTGTACAGCTTTGAGATATCTGTGTACCTAGAGATGCAGAATCAAACACACAACATGCAGTGTGAGGAACCGTGTGTTACATAACTAATATTCCCTTTGTGCACAGGTACTGAACATGTGCACAAATATTCTAGACGACTGAGGAATCATACACTGTGACAAATATACACACACAGAAGCTCTTAAATATCTGACCCAAATTCTAGCTGCCTACTTAGTTGACCGCATAAAAATTAGGTGACTATTGAGTTTTCCTATAAAAAAAAGGGGAAACAATAAAAAAGCAATCAATTAAAGCAAAAAAAGCACTTTGATATGTATTCCATTATAATGAAGCACCACGATTTTAAAATGCAAGAAAATTATATGGTCAAATTATTTTAAATTTATGTGCTAGTTTTAGCTGGGGTAGAGTTAATTTTCTTCATAGTAGTTAGTATGGGACTATGTTTTGGATTTGTGCTGGAAAGAGCTTTGATAACACAGGGATGTTTTCATTATTGCTGAGCAGTGCTTACGCAGAGTCAAGGCCTTTTCTGCTTCTCACACCACCCCACCAGCGAGTAGGCTGGGGATGTACAAGAAGTTGGGAGGGGACACAGCTGGGACAGCTGACCCCAACTGACCAAAGGGGTATTCCATAATATATGATGTCATGCTCAGCATATAAAGCTGGGGAAAGAAGAAGGAAGGGGGGGACGTTTAGAGTTATGGTGTTTGTCTTCCCAAGTAACCACTACATGTGATGGAGCCCTGCTTTCCTGGAGATGGCTGAACACCTGCCTGCCAATGGGAAGGAGTGAATGAATTCCTTGTTTTGCTTTGCTTGCGCATGTGGCTTTTGCTTTACCTCTTAAACTGTCTTTATCTCAACCCACAAGTTTTCTCACTTTTACCCTTCTGATTCTCTCCCTCATCCCGCTGTGGGGGGAGTGAGTGAGCGGCTGGTTAAACCACAACAATATATTATAAAAGAATTTCTGTAGAGGAGAAGCAGAGGACACAATTAACAGAATTTCAATGACACACTTGGATGAGATCATTAAAGGAAGTTGACAATAACCACAGTGCCAACACTGGTATGAATTAAAAAATGCTTAAGAACTGGGAAGCCAGAAGTAATAATTGACTTCTGTTCACTCAGTAATTCTCTGAGTGAACGGAAGTTAATATTAAGGTGCTCCAACATTAGTTTGGGGACTGTTTGAGGTCAGTAACTAAAATGTTCTGATGACATTAAGCTTTTATAAGTGACTAGGTACCTCCTTACGTTGAATGTTATTTTTTAGTTTAACCATATAATTTGAGGAAAGCTATAGAAGAAACAGGTAATGCTCTGAGAAAAGGATGTGTCTGGGAAGGGACAACACAGATCCAATCTAGAAAAAGATTGTTCGTTGTAGTATTATTTAATATAGAAAGAGTAAGATAATATAGTCTATAGCAAAGATATTCAGTATAAATATTGCAAGTTCCATGCAAAGCTAAAAATTCCCTTAAAAGTTTCTGGAAGTGATATTCAATGAAACTTAAGGACTACTAACATTCAAATGAAATTAAAAACCTTGCTGAAACAGTACTTAATCAGTCCATGTAATGTAAGCCCAAAGAATGTTGTGCAAGATAGTTACAAATTAAAATAGTAAGAAAAAAAATCAGAAATAAAAATGAAAACACTATCTATAAATACTAATACTTTTTTATGTTTACTAAGGATATCAGTCACAATCAGAGACAGAATCCAGAAAAAAACTGTTTATTCTAGAATAAAAGATCTGCATACCTATGCCTTCCTCTTGAGCAATTTTTAGATATTTTATGGTAAAGATCCATGGCACACTAAGTATCTTTGCATTTAATTTAAAAACACTACTATGCTACCATCAGCTTTGTCAACCTCTTCTCTTATTCTGTTTGAAAATAGAATTTGATGAAAGCCACACATTTTGGAACAAAACAGAAACAAATGTTTTAAGAAAATACATTTCCAGAGAACACACAAAAAGATCATGTGTATTTTGGGAAAAAAGAAGATGAACTGCATTCTGACACTGTCAAATAAACTTTGACCAGATTTGGAAATTACTTAGATGAGTTGTGGTGCAGTTTCCTGTTTGGTAATATTTTCAAAATTGGTTATTAGTCCAGTTCACTCATGGAAGATGGGGATGGAGAACATAGGTAAAGGACTATTAATCCTGTCACACACCTGAGATTCAATGAATATTGAAATAAGAGCAATTAAACCATAGGAATAAAAATGAGAAAGCCTTATTCAGTATTTGAATCAAAGCTGAACTCAGCAGATTGAATTATTTTTCTTTCTAGAAATATCAGTCCAGTGAATATACTTACATTCCGAAGGAAGCCTACAATAACAAGAATTATTTCTCTGTTCTGATTTCAGTATATCACAAATGGAATTTGGAAGTCCCTAGAATGTGTATGAAATTTAATTTCCTGAAAAGCTAAGAAACTTTTTTTTGAATAAACACATATCATCGAAATGTAGAATCATATAGGTTGGAAAAGACCCTTAAGATCATCGAGTCCAACTGTCAACCTAACACTACCAAGTCCACCACTAAACCATATCCCTAAGCACGTCTACACTTCTTTTAAATACCTCCAGGGATGGTGACTCAACCACTTCCCTGGGCAGCCTGTTCCAATGCTTGATAACCCTTTCAGTGAAGAATTTTTTTCCCCACGTCCAATCTAAACCTCACCTGGAGCAACCTGAGGTCATTTCCACTTGTCCTATCACTTCTTACTTGAGAAAAGAGGCCGACACCCACCTCGCTACAACCTCCTTTCAGGTCGTTGTAGAGAGCAATGAGGTCTCCCCTCAGCCTCCTTTTCTCCAGGCTGAACAGTCCCAGTTCCCTCAGCTGCTCCTCATAAGACTTGTTCTCCAGACCCCTCACCAGCCTTGGTGCCCTTCTCTGGACACGCTCCAGCACCTCAACGTCCTTCCTGTAGTGAGGGGCCCAAAACTGAACACAGTATTGGAGGTGCGGCCTCACCAGTGCTGAGTACAGGGGCACGATCACTTCCCTACTCCTGCTGGCCACACTATTTCTGATCCAGGCCAGGATGCCATTGGCCTTCTTGGCCACTTGGGCACACTGCCAGCTCATATTCAGCCAGCTGTCGACCAACACCCCTAGGTCTTTTTCTGCCAGGCAGCTTTCCAGCCATCTTAATAAAATTCAGAAGTTTGTAAGTCCACTTTCATGACACTTGATGGAATCTTTTGTAAAGAACAACAGCTGTTTTATAAAAGTTCTACAACCTTTTTTTCAGTGTTTCACAATTACAGCTTTGACATAAAAGCTCAACAGGGAAGAAATGCTGGAGAAATGTTTAGCAGTCTTTCAGATACGTTTTGATTTCTAGAGGGAGTGAGATTTGCTATAAAATATGAAAACAATTAAGGTAGCAAATCTAGGCTATGTATTGCATTAAAATTTATACCACTAGCCTTTTTAGAAAGTGAACATATATTATGTTACTAATTAAACATGTTACTGATAAAAAATGAAAACTCCAGCAATATGCAATCTTAATTTCTAGGGTGTGCTAACTTATTCTTAAATTGGTCAGGGGTAAAATTTTGACTTTCAGTCTATGATCACACAAGACATGGATTATCTCATAGAAAGCTATAGAGTTAAATATAAACCATATGGATTACCATATGATTTCATTCATTACACTGAATCCCCAAATTGCTGGCTGACTGCTACTGTTACATGATATGCTTCATCTTCTAGTCACGATATTTTTTTTTTTTTGTCAATGGACAACTTGTTTCATACCATTTATGTTATTATTTATTTATTTGCCTAAGCTACTTCTAATACATATTCCAGGGGAGTTTGACTGACAGGTTTTCAGAGATGTCCTGAAAGGGAACAAATAATTTCTGTGAATGCTTATTGTGCCTAGAAAAAGGAAGTCAGGCAGGAAAAAGTGTAAGTAGAATGCAGAAGGGTTAGGGAGCAGGACTACTACATACTATGCAGGGTTTTTTCCCATAAATTTGAAAAAGCATCCCTTGAGTGGGAGCAATCTCCATGTAGTGGATGTCTAACCATTCCACAGCCTGAGTGGGAAAATTTATTTCCACACATCCTTTGGCTTAATATTGAAGAAAGGTCACGACCCGTTTTCTACACACTATCAACAAAAAACCTGTCAAGTTACCTTGACAAGAATGAAAGTGCATGAATCCCTTAATACAGATTTTTTTTTTTCCCCGTCAAAAATCAAGATTCTTTTCCTTTTATCTAGAAAATACTATCTGCATAGTTTTACTATTAACAATGGATAACAAGATAATTTTCCTTAATGTGTAATCATTTAGTTTTTGACTGTTTAAAATAATTTGCTAAATTAGATAAGATTATTTAAATAAGATTTGAAATTATGGACTTAAATAACCTGTATAGGGTCCTTTTCTTTACCGTACACTTCCAAACTCAGCATTACTGAGCTCTTCCTTTGTTGTGCTCACTTAACATGCTAAACCCTTCAGGACAGAAGAGACAGGTCTGTCTTTTCCTAGACCATACAGTATCATCATCATCTTCTTCCATACTGTTCTGCAGGAAGACCATGAAAGAAATCTCTTTTACAATCCAGTAAAACACTGCCTGTGATATTTAGTATTAACACAATGTATATATTAATATGCTACTCTAGAGAGAAAAACTTCCCCAAAGTAAGAATCTTCTTGCTAATAAGAAATAGTACTTCAATGCATGACAAGTTCTGTCCCCTTCTACTGGACCAGTTACACAGTAAACTATCATTCAAGGAAACTTGGGATAACAGAAGTTCTCAGTCTTCCAAGTTATTATTGAAAAATGTGTGCTGTGTCAAGTTATAGAAACAATGTCATTAGTATTAGCTATATGGAATAAGTGAGAGCCATTTAATGAAGATGCTTGGTCTTTCTGCTATGGAAAAATCAAACAACATTGAACCAGTGTCAGTGGAAAAGTCAGCAAATTAAATATTGTTTCAATTATAGCTTCTCAGTAACTTTTAACACTTCTTTGTTGAGTGTGGATATTTTTGTTGGTGACATTACAAATTTGGGTTCCTTTTGCTGCAGATGTATTATGGAATATTTAAAGAGAACATAGTCAATAGCAATCAAACTTTTATTCATTAAATTTAGTCATGTGCTTATCCTAAAATTGAAATGAACTTTCCATTTCCTTACTCATTTATCTATTGGCTGGGGAAGATAATATTGGTTTGTCTGGCAACCATTTTATTTTATACTTGGAAATTATGCCTTTCCTACACATGCCGGAATTCCTGCGGTTGCTCAGTTCCAGACAATTCATAATTTCAGATGCATTTGTACTAGCAGCCATTTTATGACTTATTGTAAGTTAGAGAGTATTATAGTTACATTTTATGGAATATTTGTCTTTTATGAGTATTGTCTATAGGTAGTGTTCTGTCCTGCAGAGAAGCTTACTTTGATCTTTCTCGTAACCTCACTGTCACGTAGATTTATGAAGGAAGGAAAAACTCAAAATATGTTCCCCCTCCTTCCAATACTTCCCCCTCTGTACATGGGGTATCATTTGCCTTTTAAGAAGTGTCTGGCTTAATGCATTAATTCATTCTGAAAGATTTTTTTAATTAACATGGATTTTTTACTATGTGATGAGTGACCTGGTGGTTTTAGACATGTTTGCCAAAACTGCGTAGATTCCTTTGGATCAATTATAAAAATGTACATATGTTAATGTACAAGATAGATAGTTGTTCATATATGCGACTTCTAATTTATCAGTAAATGGCTTAAGATCATAAGGTGGAAGCTGAAGGATTTTAATAGTAGAATATCACTGGTTTGGGTTTGGAGTTTAAATAAGGTTTTCAGCCCTCTGCCCTATACAACTCAAACTTTACGGCAGTGTCACAGCAGAGTCAGTTGGTCTTATTTTATTGCATAACACACAACCACATCTTGTCAGCAAATATTGTATTATTTTGTAATTACTCTTTCTCACCTTCAGTATTCTTTTTGTATTAGTCTCAAATGTTTTGTGTAGGTCAATTTAGGCTGGAGTTAAAAACTGTATTAAGTCCTCATTAACTCCTGCTTTAAACAATGAAAAATACATTTTTGAAAAGTGAAGGTTAAAGACTTTCTCAGCACCACTCTGTTTACTCTGTTTGTACTAATTTCTCCACATCCTGGGGTTTCTTTTGGTTTGATAAAAAAGGAAAGGAAAGGAAAGGAAAGGAAAGGGAAGGGGAAGGGAAGGGAAGGGAAGGGAAGGAAGGGAAGGGAAGGGAAGGGAAGGGAAGGGAAGGGAAGGGAAGGGAAGGGAAGGGAAGGGAAGGGAAGGGAAGGGAAGGGAAGGGAAGGGAAGGGAAGGGAAGGGAAGGGAAAGGAAAGGAAAGGAAAGGAAAGGAAAGGAAAGGAAAGGAAAGGAAAGGAAAGGAAAGGAAAGGAAAGGAAAGGAAAGGAAAGGAAAGGAAAGGAAAGGAAAGGAAAGGAAAGGAAAGGAAAGGAAAGGAAAGGAAAGGAAAGGAAAGGAAAGGAAAGGAAAGGAAAGGAAAGGAAAGGAAAGGAAAGGAAAGGAAAGGAAAGGAAAGGAAAGGAAAGGAAAGGAAAGGAAAGGAAAGGAAAGGAAAGGAAAGGAAAGGAAAGGAAAGGAAAGGAAAGGAAAGGAAAGGAAAGGAAAGGAAAGGAAAGGAAAGGAAAGGAAAGGAAAGGAAAGGAAAGGAAAGGAAAGGAAAGGAAAGGAAAGGAAAGGAAAGGAAAGGAAAGGAAAGGAAAGGAAAGGAAAGGAAAAGGAAAGGAAAGGAAAGAGGATTTTCACTGGGGGCTATTTTGTTCACATTACATTGACAGGGAGGCCAATTTTCAAACTCAGTGTTTCAAAAGAAAATCATAAGCTCACATTCAACTACTTAAATCTATACTTAAGCTTACAGCTGTCTGCTTCTGTATACATTTGAGTTTCCAAGTTCATTATCTAGATGTCCTGTTAAATATCTCATGTTTGGCAATTTATATAAAGACTGTAATAGCTACTTCTGGGGATATGAGACAGAATGGAAGATAATGTCCACATTCAGAATTAAAATGAGTAGCATCTATGAGCAAGCCATTTTTTTTTTTTCCTCCAGGAATTTTTAAACTTTTTAAGAAACTTTCTAGGAAGATCTAGTCTTTACGATGATTTTAGAAATTAAAACATCACACTATCTTTAAAGAGAAGTACATTCACATACAGTTTATAAACAAAAGGAATTGACTTAACAGTGTACTAAAAGAGGAAAATAAAGTGTTACATTTTGACAAAAAGATGCTTTTAAGAATATTCCAAAAAAGATTACTCCCCCTTCTACAAAATGGTCCTTAAGCAGACATCATAGTCAAAATATTGTTAACAAATTCTCCTTTTTTTAAAAAAAAAATCTTGTGACAAATGACCTCATGTCTAAAGAAATTATTTCAAATATACTGTCCTTCAATGTTATTCCAGAGTAGTTAACATGACCAAACTCTTTCCAGTTTCTTACCCAGTCTTCCTTCATAAGACTCTTTATCTCTGTCCTAACACACATGCACTGACTCCTTACATCCAAATATCTCTTAATAGTATAATGACCATTATCAGTTAAAAAAAAAAAAAAATAAAACAACTGTGGTTTTCACTTTGTCATTCCAGTATTCCTGCATCAGTTCTAAGAATTGTCCTTAAAACAGATTAATGATTTTTTGTGACATCACTGGAAACAATTTAAGGAAGACAGCAATAAGTCAGTGAAGATTACAGACAAAGTTACTGTATAAATCAGATACCAGTTTCTTGGCTTCTGTGACAAATACTCCCATCCTTCTGACTTTAGGTCTGTTCACTTCAAATAAAGGAGTGTCCCTGTAACATCTAGAATGGAAGTGACTCTTAGTACTTATAGGCCCCTTATCTTCTCTCCAGACCAGCAAGAAGGTATTATTTGTAAATGCAAACAAAGGATCAGATGTATGCCTTCTCACGGACATATAGAAATATGTTCCTGCGAACAACATGTCTACAAGGATTGTTAAATCTTGTTTCCTCTAGGAACCAATCATAGAAAAAAGGATAGGAAAGATGTAGAGTTATGTCTATGCCCCTATTTGCAGCAGACCATAGAGCTTGATCAGTGCACATTGACCACAGAGGCACTGTGCTATTCCTAGGACAATTTTGGATTTTGTCAGGGAATAGACAGAATGATAAAACAGAGTTCTGGGCCAAATTAATGACTTCTGGGAGTTCTATTGCCATAACTAGAACAATTTTGGAGCTTCTTAATGAAAGAACTTAACATACAAGTCACCTTTCTTTCTCTTCCTAACCAATGCACTGAAGGTTCTAATACAAAGATATAGAACAGTTGAGAAGGTAGCTCTAAAGGCTTTTTAATCACGTATATATTTATCCAGGTTATACATATATTATGATCACACTCTGGGGGGAGCTGGAAGCCACAATATCAACAGTAGCTACTATGTTTTTCAATAATGCCTGTCCCATTTGCAACATCAGTAGGTCAGGTCTACATTCTGTCTGAGGGTTCTGTTGTGGAAAACTACCTAGGAGATGTGCTGATGCAAAATTTATGTTGTCGCTAATTAGCAATATGGGCTGATACCTGGAAATATGACAGAAATGGGCACAGCAATCCATACTGCTGCACACTGGCAGCTTGCTGAAAGTTTGGCCCTGCAGCCCGAACAATGCTAGTAGCATTTTAGTAGTTAATTTTGACTTCTCCAGGTTAAAACTAAAATGTAAGTAAACACTAAAAACAGCAAACTGAGTTAAGTAAAAGCATGGAAAAGGTATCTTTGTCCTATCAGAAACCAAACAAATCTTCTGACTCAGAGTGGTTTATGGAAGATGACATTGAAAAAAACCCATGATTTCAGATTTTCAATTCAAGTAGAGATTCTGTATAAATATACAGGACAACACTAGTGGAAGTAAAAAATAAAAAAAATACATATTAATAGCTAATGACACAAGCTGCTTTATAATATGTAAAAGGCATACATTTCCTTTGTTTTCAAACATAAAGGTTACTATTTGGACAAGTTTAAATTTGTTCTGCAAGATAAATTGCTTACTTAAGTAGAAAAATATAATTTACTAACTTCATGATTTTGATGAAGTTTGATGTTTATTATTACTTAGAGTTGGAAAAGCTAGGAGCTTGTTGTAGGAGTGGCAAACCACACTTTTTTTTTACACAGCTATCTAGAAGACTGTGGACTTTTCTCTCTACTTAAAGAAGGAATCCGCTGTCATTTCACAATGTGGTTAAACAATAAAACTAGCATTTGGGACTTTTATCTTTCAGGTGAAAGAAGTCCACTTTGAACATCAGAAAAGTATTCTGTTTCTTCAAGAGGGTGAAGTTATAAAGGAAATAGAAGTGAAACAGCAGAACTCTGAAACCACAACAAAAAAGTATAAGACGTTTTGACGTGTGCATGAATCTTATATAATTGATCATTGCATGCATGTGTAGAACTCAATAGCAGAGTACTTCCGCTTTCCACCTCCTTCTACAGTAAGGCAAGAGAAATTTGCTGACCCCATAGTTATAAGATTAAAGAACTACATATTTTATGGGATTTTTTTGCAAATATTTAACATATTTTACACACACACACACACACACACACACATGGTAGAACCATTTTCAATATTTCCCACTACAAAGTTACACTGAAAATGATCTAAACATCGATTTTAGTATTGTTACTTTTAATATTAGCTGATCTTAAGGTAAGATACTCATAAGTGCCTTCCATCAAATTTTTACTATAAGGTAAATTAGCAGCTTTTCTGTGTATAAATAAAAAACAGTGGGGTTCTTTAATGAAGACCATAGTTCTACCATCTTTTCACTTCAAATGATTTTAGATTCAACTTGAACAAAAAAGACAAAAAAATGAAAAACTCACTGAGAACACTCATCAGGGATATGTACATCTTCTCATCAGTTCTGGACTGGCTAAAAAAAACCCCAAACTTTTGCAGATGTGAGCATCTTTAGGTATAAAACTGTTACCCCTAAAGAGCTAAAAACACTATCTCCCTTCATTAGTAAAATTTCTTATTAAATTTTTAATTAAAATTAGATCTTAAAGAGAATGAAAATTTTACCTTCATAAAGGAAGCAAGCTTATATTTTCAAACCTTTTCTTATTTATTCTAAGCTGTAATACAAAGTCAGAAAAATCAAAACTTAAAAGTTTTTATAATTATGTTTTGACCAACCAAAAAGATTTTTTTTTTTTTTTTTTTAAATCTGTGCCCATCTCATAGGCAGGTGATAGGCAGCCTATATGACAGCTGATAGGTGAACACAAAGAAAGTCAGACAGGCTGGCCAGGAGGCTTTCTAGAATGCTGCAGTAAGCTTGAATCAGTTTTTTTTGATCATGAAAAAACTTTGACGAGCTCTGATTAAAGTATAAAATAACCTTTTTTCTCTCTTCTTGCTTATATCTATTCTTCCATCTTCTAAAAGCCTGTTTACATGCATATCCCCTTACACAATCTTTTCTGTAATAGAATTCTTTTTGTAAAAGAAATCTTATTTTACAGTTACAAGTAAACCTAATCATTTAGGCCATAAAAAAAACCAACCCACACCTCTCACCTCAAAGACTGACAACCATGCATATTAAGAAAGACTCAAAAAGTACAGTATAATACCTAAACTCAATAACCAGGTAACAATTCACTGTAGGTTGGAAATTTGCATTTTTAAAGTTTGTATGGCAGAAAGATTGGTGTTAGGTAGTACATATATAATCTGAATCCAATCACACTGTTTTGTCAGACTCATTAAGCTGTACATTATTAAGGCTGAAGCTATTTATGCTTACCTGGCAACCTTCTCAGAGTGCCTGCAGTTATGAAGCGGGGGGGGGGGGGGGGGGGGGGGGGGGAGAAAGGAAGAATGAGGCATACTATGCCATTTAAATAAGAAGCTATAAAAATTATATTAACATAATACTAATCAGCTGAGACATTAAAAAAAAAAAAAGATTAGGCACCCCCTTCCTAATGGAAAAAGTCATCTAGAATCATAACTTGTTTTGATACATCTCCAAGAGGACCACTGCAGTGAGTGAAAGAGCTGACTTTTATTACATTCAGGAACCATACTGTGCTTTATGCTGAACACCAGATATTTCTAATGTATTTGAAAAAGCTTTTGATATTTCTCACATACAGGAAAATCCCTATGAGGGTGACCAAAAAACACCAGAACTATTCCCACTATCACCTGAATGTGTGGTAGAGGAAATAAATTACAACTTGTATGTTTGCCCTATCCTACAAAGAGTAGATTTATCAATACTGTTGTCTGACAATTTTCTTAAAATACCAGTAATTTTTTTTTCTACCTAATGGCTATGCGCCAAAATATGTTAAATACTAATTTTTTTATTTGTTCAAACTGATCACAAAAATCATAATGTACATCTCTTTTTCCCACTTAGAGAAATGCAAACCTCAGAAATCGTTTATGAATCTACTTTGTTTAAAATTATAAAGGTCCAAATGCATCAATCTGCCATGATAATTCAATAGTATATTATTTTATCTCAGTAAAACATTTCACCAGTACAGGTTTCCATGAACCTTTCACAGTTCCAGCCAACCTTTGGGAAGTTAGGCAAAGTGAACAACACCAAGGATGAAAAAATATCCTATCCCTCACAAGTTAGGTATAGATAATGCACAAGATACATCCTAGATAAAGGGTTACAACTGAAACAGATCTCTCTAGAAAGTTGTAGAAAAGTTTTGGAAATACTAACCCATTGCTAACGAAGAATTTTTACATATAAGGTAATTCATGCATTAAACTCTAGCATTCCCATTACAAAGTTAATAAGTATTCAGATCCTTTTTTGTGGTTCAGACACTTTAAAGGTAGAACAGCAACTGCCAAGATTTCAAGTTAGATGCAAGATTCCCCATAATATTGACCTCCATTAGATCTGGTTACATTTCTAATCCTACATGCAGTTAGGTATATGAGCCTAAGATATTTTTAGACTTTCTGCATAACTTTCCATACTATTCATGAAACCCAGCTATACATCCTAAAATTTATTCTTTGTCTCTCTCTAAATGCTAATTACTGTAAGATAAAAATATAGCAGCAGCTAATTCAGCATTAATCAGTTTTCCTGCCATCAATGATACAGAGTTTTGTATTGCATGAACGTCAAAATTTCACCAGATTAAAAATTATTTATCCTTTTCAAATTCAGCTACTTAAACACTGCTCTACACAGTAATCTACAAACCACTACCTATTCCACTGTATAGCTCATTTTTAAATTTATTTTTGCTTTCACAAAGAATTATTTAAAATAGTTATTACCTCTGATGTACTGTAGTAACATATTACAATAAAATATAATTTAAAATACCTCTAAAGAAAGATAATCCTTAAGAAAAGACAATTCTTAGGAAATTATAGTTAAAAAATAGCCATGTATCTCAAGCAGTTAGCCATTATTTGGGACTTTTTATATTTCTGTGAGGAAAAAGTGATGTTTCAGGCAGTTCTGTTTGTTTATTCTTTTCCTCAAAGCAGAATAAAACAAAGAGCAACAAGAATTTTTTGTTCGCAACTGCAGGTCTGTCCTGGTTTCAGCAGGGATAGAGTTAATTTTCCTCCTAGTAGCTGGTACAGTGCTGTCTTTTGGATTTAGGATAAGAATAATGTTGATAACACACTGACGTTTTAGTTGTTGCTAGGTAGTGCTTACACTAGCCAAGGACTCTTCAGCTTCCCATGCTCTACCGACTGAGAAGGCTGGAGGTGCACCAGAAGCTGGGAGGGGACGCAGCCAGGACAGCTGACCCAAACTGGCCAGAGGGACATTCCATGCCATGTGATGTCATGCTCAGTATATAAACTGGGGAAAGCTGGCCGGGGGGGCCGCTGCTTGGGGACTGGCTGGGCATTGGTCAGCAGGTGGTGAGCGATTGCATTGTGCATCACTTATTTTGTATATTCTTTTATCATTATTATTATTATTGTTTTCCCTTCCTTTTCTGTCCTATTAAACTGTCTTTATCTCAACCCATAAATCTTAGTTTTTTCTTCCCGATTCTCTCCCCCATCCCATTGGGCAGGGTGGGGAGTGAGCAAACGGCTGTGTGGTGTTTAGCTGCCTGCCAGGTTAAACCACAACAGTCCTTTTGGAGCCTAACATGGGGCACAAAGGGTTGAGATAACAACAGATCTGACCAGAGTGTGTCAAGACAAATTTGTTACAAGCATTCATCATATGGGTTTAATAGTTGCTGGTCACAATATTAATTAATTACTCTCAAAGTTGTCGTGCTTGCTCTCAAAGTTGTGTTATACCTTACTTGCTGTATATGTTTCCTGTTGTGCTGCTTATCACCTCTGGAAGCTGAATCAAGAATACCATTTTGCTGCACTGTGTAACACTAATTGTTTATGATGTGATAAAATTTTTGGTCATGAGACTAATTTTTGCATTTGTACTTCTGTATTTGTACTTGGCATTGCTGTCATCTCCGTACCTCAGGAACCACTTTTCAGAAACTATTAATGATTATACCTTTTACCTTTTCTCCTTGGGGAACCAATCTATGGGGGTGATGGGGGGGACACTTTCCCCTGCTCCTTCACCTTCCCTTTCTCTTTCAGGCTAATTACAACGGCTCTTGAGAACTTTGAATATCCTTGGGATGTTCAAACCAGCATGCTCTTACTGCTCTGTCTCCTGAATGTGGTCCAGGTCTTGTTTAAGGTTAAACAATTATTTAAGAATATCATCCAGAGATCAATCCCCATGACAAGAACTGCATCTTGAGTGGCTACTCAAACCCTGGCAACAGGCACTGTGGCTACTCCAACCCCCGCGACAGGCACTGCGGCTGAGCCAGAGAACCAACCCGTGCTGGTATCAGTCGCCCCTATATACAAGAAAAAATACACAAGAAAATCAACTCATTTAGTAAGGGATGAAGATGAACCAGGGCCATCATGAGAACAGGAGGAGGAAGAGGCAGAACCCATAAATGAGATGGTAACCACCCGATCCCTATCCCTGAGTGATCTGCGAGACATGTGAAAAGATTTCAGCCGTCGTCCAGGCAAGTACATGGTCACCTGGCTGCTCCGATACTGGGATAATGGGGCCAGTGGCCTGGAATTAGAGGGTACAGAAGCCAAACAGCTGGGATCCCTTTCCAGGGAAGGGGGCATTGACAAAGCAATTGGAAAAAAGGACACAAGTCCTCAGCTTTTGGAGGCGACTCCTGTCAAGCGTGAAGGAAAGGTCTCCTTTCAAGGAACATGTTATATGTCACCCGGGCAAGTGGACCACCATGGAGAGGGGTATCCAGTACCTGAGGGAATTAGTCATGGTGGAAGTGATTTATGGTGACCTGAACAATAAGCAGTTATCCAAAGATCCAGATGAAGTCAAGTGCACACAACCCATGTGGCGGAAGATTGTATGGAGTGCACCATCATCATATGCCAACTCACTGGCAGTGATGACTTGGAAAGACAGAGAGGAACAAATGGTGGATTAATTGGCTGGCCAACTCTGGCAATACAAAGAAAGTCTTTCTTCCTCACTCATCTCGGCTGTGCAGAAACTGTCCCAGAAGGTCCAGCAACTCAAAGAGGATAAGTCCTACTCTCCACCTGTACGGACGAGTATCTCAGCCATTAGGAGTAAGCGTCCCGCTGCTCAAGAGAGAGGATAGAGTGGATACACACCATGGGGCACCCTGTGGTTTTACCTGTGTGACCATGGAGAGGACATGAGGAAGTGGGATGGAAAATCTACCTCGACCCTAGAGGCAGGGGTATGTGAGTTGCAAGGAAAAACAATCACAAAAGGGGGTTCCTCCAGGAAAATTGCTGCTCCAGTCTCCAGTGAGCCGTTCCCCAGACAGAGTAGAAGGGCTGTTCATACTTCTGATCTTAATGAAGGGACTTTTGATTCGCATTTACACGAAGTAAGAAATGAATAGTATGACCAGGACTAGAGAGGCCCTGCCTCCAGCGAGGTGGAGGAAAGGGACAACCGGGTTTACTGGACTGTGTGGATTCGATTTACTAGACTGTGTGGATTCGATGGCCTGGCACATCAGACCCACAGGAGTATAAGGCTCTGGTAGACACCGGTGCACAGTGTACCCTAATGCCATCAAGCTATAAAAGGGCAGAACCCATCTGTATTTCTGGAGTGACAAGAGGATCCCAACAGCTAAATGTATTGGAGGCTGAAGTAAGTCTAACTGTGAATGAGTGGCAAAAGCACCCCATTGTGACTGGCCTAGAGGCTCTGTGCATCCTTGGCATAGACTACCTCAGGAGAGGGTGTTTCAAGGACTCAGAAGGTACTGGTGGGCTTTTGGTGTAGCTGTCTTGGAGATGGAAGAAATTAAACAGCTGTCCACCTTGCCTGGTCTCTCGGAGGACCCCTCTGTTGTGGGGCTGCTGAGGGTCGAAGAACAACAGGTGCCTATTGCCACCACAATGCAGCAATATCGCACCAGCCGAGACTCCCTGATTCCCATCCATAAGCTGATTCGTTGACTAGAGAGCCAAGGAGTGATCAGCAAGACTCGCTCACCCTTTAACAGTCCCATATGGCCAGTGTGAAAGTCTAATGGAGAGTGGAGACTGACAGTAGACTATCGTGGCCTGAACGAAGTCACGCCACTGCTGAGTGCTGCTGTGCCAGACATGCTAGAACTTCAATACGAACTGGAGTCAAAGGCAGCCAAGTGGTATGCCACAATTGATATTGCTAATGCATTTTTCTCAATCCCTTTGGCAGTGGACTGCAGGCCCCAGTTTGCTTTCACTTGGAGGGGCGTCCAGTACACCTGGAACCGACTGCCCCAGGAGTGGAAACACAGCCCCATCATTTGCCATGGACTGATCCAGACTGCACTGGAACAGGGTGAGGCTCCAGAACACCTGCAATACATTGATGACATCGTTGTATGGGGCAACACAACAAAAGAATTTTTTGAGAAAGGGAAGAAAATAGTCCAAATCCTGCTGAAGGCCGGTTTTGCCATAAAACAAAGTAAGGTCAAGGGACCTGCACAGGAGATCCAGTTTTTAGGAATAAAATGGCAAGATGGACGTCGTCAGATCCCAATGGATGTGATCAACAAAATAAGAGCCATGTCTCCACCAACTAGCAAAAAGGAAACACAAGCTTTCTTAGGTGTTGGGGTTTTTTGGAGAATGCATATTCCAAATTATAGTCTGATTGTAAACCCTCTCTATCAAGTGACCCGGAAGAAGAATGATTTCAAATGGGGCCCTGAGCAATGACAAGCATTTGAACTAATTAAACAAGGGATAGTTCATGCAGTAACCCTTGGGACAGTCTGGGAAGGGCAAGAACTAAAAAATGTGCTCTACACCGCAGCTGGGGAGAATGGCCCTACCTGGAGCCTCTGGCAGAAAGCACCTCGGGAGACTGGAGGTCGACCCCTAGGGTTTTGGAGCCAGGGATACAGAGGATCCGAGGCCCGCTAAACTCCAACTGAAAAAGAGATATTGGCAGCATATGAAGGGGTTTGGGCTGCTTTGGAAGTGATTGGTACTGAAGCACAGCTCCTCCTGGCACCCCAACTGCCAGTGCTAGGCTGGATGTTCAGAGGGAGGGTCCCCTGTACACATCATGCAACTAATGCTACGTGGAGTAAGTGGGTCGCACTGATCACACAATGGGCTTGAATAGGAAACCCCAGTCACCCAGGAATTTTGGAAGTGATCATGGACTGGCCAGAAGGCAAAGATTTCAGAACACCGCCACAGCAGGAGGTGATGCATGCTGAGGAGGCCCCAATGTATAATGAACTACCAGAAAATGAGAAGCAATATGTCCTGTTCACTGATGGGTCCTGTCGTCTTGTGGGAAAGCATCGGAGGTGGAAAGCTGCTGTATGGAGTCCTATGCAACAAGTTGTAGAAGCTGCTGAAGGAGAAGGCGAATCAAGTCAGTTTGCAGAGTTGAAAACCATCCAGCTGGCTTTAGACATTGCTGACCAAGAAAAGTGGCCAGTGCTCTATCTCTGTACTGACTCATGGATGGTGGCAAATGCCCTGTGGGGGTGGTTGCAGCAATGGAAACAGAGCAATTGGCAGTGCAGAGGCAAACCCATCTGGGCTGCCGCATTGTGGCAAGATATTGTTGCCTGGGTGGAGAACCTGGTTGTAAAAGTCTGTCACATAGATGCTCACGTACCCAAGAGTCAGGCCACTGAAGAACATCAAAACAACCAGCAGGTGGATCAGGCTGCTCAGATTGAAGTGGCTCAGGTGGATCTGAACTGGCAACCTGAGGGTGAGTTATAACTCGGTGGGCCCATGACACCTCAGGCCATCAAGGAAGAGATGCAACATACAGATGGGCTCGTGATCGAGGGGTGGACTTGACCATGGACACTATTGCACGGGTTATCCATGAATGTGAAACATGCGCTGCAATCAAGCAAGCCAAGCAGTTAAAGCCTCTTTGGTATGGAGGACGATGGCTGAAATATAAATATGGGGAGGCCTGGCAGATCGATTATATCACACTCCCACAAACCCGCCAAGGCAAGCGCCACGTGCTTACAATGGTGGAGGCAACCACCAGATGGCTGGAAACATATCCCGTGCCCCATGCCACTGCCCAGAACACTATCCTGGGCCTTGAAAAGCAAGTCCTGTGGTGACATGGCACCCCAGAAAGAATTGAGTCAGACAACGGGACTCATTTCCGAAACAACCTCATAGACACCTGGGCCAAAGAGCACGGCATTGAGTGGGTGTATCACATCCCCTATCATGCACCAGCCTCTGGGAAAATTGAACGATACAATGGACTGTTAAAGACTACTCTGAGAGCAATGGGTGGTGGGACATTCAAAGATTGGAACACACATTTAACAAAAGCCACTTGGTTAATTGTCCTGGTTTCGGCAGGGATAGAGTTAATTTCCTTTCTAGTAGCTGGTACAGTGTTTTGGATTTAGGATGAGAACAAAGTTGATAACACACCGATGTTTTAGTTGTTGCTAGGTAGTGCTTACACTAGCCAAGGACTTTTTAGTTTCCCATGCTCTACCGACTGAGAAGGCTGGAGGTGCACAAGAAGCTGGGAGGGGGCACAGCCAAACTGGCCAAAGGGACATTCCATACCATGTGACGTCATGCTCAGTCCATAAACTGGGGAAAGCTGGCCGGGGGGGCCGCTGCTTGGGGACTGGCTGGGCATCGGTCGGCGGGTGGTGAGCAACTGTACTGTGCATCACTTGCTTTGTGTATTATTATTACTATTATCATATTATTATTATTATTATCATTTTATTTCAATTATTAAACTGTTTTTATCTCAACCCATGAGTTTTTCTCACTTGTGCTCTTCCAATTCTCTCCCCCATCCCACCAGGGTGGGGGGGAGTGAGTGAGCGGCTGCGTGGTGCTTAGTTGCCGACTGAAATTAAACCACGACATTAATCAACATGAGGGGATCTGCCAATCGAGCTGGCCCTGCCTAGTCAAAACTTTTACGTACTGTAGATGGGAGTAAGGTCCCTGTAGTGCGCATAAAAAATATGTTAGGGAAAACAGTTTGGGTTATTCCTGCCTTGGGCAAAGGCAAACCCACCTGTGGGATTGCTTTTGCTCAAGGACCTGGGTGCACTTGGTGAATAATGCGGAAGGATGGGGAAGTCCAATGTGTACCTCAAGGGGATTTGATTTTGGGTGAGAATAGCCAATGAATTAAATTGTATCATGCTAATTGCTGTATAATACTGTATATCATCACTTCTGTGGTGGCTATATGCCATATTAAGAGTATGACAGTAAGAATCACCTAGATTAATGAAGAATGAACTTTGATGAAACTGAGCAAAATGCAGTGATGATAGAACTGGACAAATGCAGCGGTTATGGGACCAAAACTGGCTTCAGCATGCAATAATGCACCACCACACACCATCTTTCCTGCCCTGAAGGACTGTTATGACAGATGGATCCCAAAGTCATGGACTAAATGAACTCAACGAACATTTTATAGAGATGGCCCATAGAGTAAGATAATGATATCTGTGTGTATATATCAAAATACAGGAAAAGTGGTTGTGATTAATTGGAAGGTATTGGAAAGTGTGGAACCTGGGCATGACATAGATGGTATAGAATAAGGGGTGGGTACTGTCCTGGTTTTGGCTGGGACAGAGTTAATTTTCTTCCTAGTAGCTGGTACAGTGCTGTGTTTTGGATTTAGGATGAGAATAATGTTGATAACACACCGATGTTTTAGTTGTTGCTGAGGAGTGCTTATACTAGTCAAGGACTTTTCAGCTCTGCATGCACTGCCAGTGAGAAGCTGGGAGGGGGCACAGCAAGGACAGCTGACCCAAACTGGCCAGAAGTATATTCCATACTGTATGATGTCATGCTTAGTGTAAAAACTGGGGAGAGTTGGCTGGGGGAGGTGTGACCCCTTCTTGGGAACTGGCTGGGCATCAGTTGGTGGGTGATGAGCAATTGTGCATCACTTATTTTGTATATTCTATTATTATTATTATTATTATTATTATTATTATTATTATTATTATTATTATTATTTTCCCTTCCTTTTTTGTCCTATTAAACTGTCTTTATCTCAACCCACAAATTTTAGTTTTTTCTTCCCAATTCTCTCCCCCATCCCATTGGGCAGGGTGGGGAGTGAGCAAATGGCTGGGTGGTGTTTAGCTGCCTGCCAGGTTAAACCACAACAAGGTCTTTTGCTGGCCACTATTTTTTTTTCCCCAAGAAACTTCTCTCTCCATCTCCTCAGCTGCTGATGTTTCTTTTGTTCTCACTTTGTCTATCCTTGTTCAGTTCTGCCTGCTTAGGCTCTCAAACGCTACCGATTTCATGAGGTTAATACACAGTTCTCTACATTTGTATTCAGCCTAAAATGCTTTCAGCCCCCTGATGCAGACAACTTAACTTCTGACCTGTCTTGTATTTGCTAGTGTTTCACACACCAGCTGTTATTGTTTTGACCATTTCACTCCAGTAAAGGAGTTCATCTGCTTCCACTGTTTATCCTGAAAGATTAGAATAATTGATTCCTTACCTACAACACCACCTTTTCAGTAGGTTATTTTTTTTATCAGTCATAACCAATGACTTCTGACATTACACCACCGTTATAGTCACATTATTTTAATTAAATTAATTGATTATAGAGCCCATTAGAAGTGGTCCAGTGTTTAACATTCTGTACAATAAAGGCCAGAGACTTCTACAAATTAATTACTGTTTCTGTGATGCTATTTTTTTTCCACAATATCATGTAGTTTTTATAGGATGAACTTCTTTTTCTTCTTTAAAAGACAAAAAAAAAAACAAAACAAAACCCAGACCCCTAAAAAACCCACACAAGATTATGTTTCCAAATTTGCCTAGCTAAAATTACCAGCAAATAAATTATTTGTAATATATATTATTCTGTATATATATTGTGACTCCTGTGTCTTCTATATTGGTTCTTTAGGTTGGTAAAATATTGTTTGTCCCATGATGTTATTTTTAGCTGTTCCCATCCTATTTTAACTGCAGGCCTCCTTTCAACCAAAACTATTTACATTTACTAAATGCAGCTTAAGGACTAAGAAGAACAACCAAAGGTAATCACAAACAGGTGTGGAGATGCACACAAACACAATTGTTGAAACGTTCATCCTTATTCATCCCTTTCACAGTCCTCATGTGATGATGTCCTGAGAGTACTGAGTTTTACTGGAATGGAGTTAATTTTCTTCATAGCAGGCCAGATGGTGCTCTGTTTTGGATTTGTGACCAAAGCAGTGGTGGTAACACACCAATGTTTTAGCTGTTGCTGAACACTGCTTGCATAGCACCAAGGCCTTCTCTGTATCTCAAGCTACCCCTCAGTATGTAGGCTGGGAATGGACAAGAGATTGGGACAGCTGACCCAAACTGACCAAAGAGATGACCCAAATTGACCCAGGAAGGGACCTGGACAAGCTGGAGAAGTGGGCCTGTGTGAACCTCATGAGGTTCAACAAGGCCAAGTGCAAGGTCCTGCACCTGCGTTGGGGCAACCTTAAGTATCAATAAGGCTGGGGGATGAAGGGATTGAGAGCAGCCCTGCTGAGAAGGACTTGGGGGTACTGGTGGATGAAAAGCTGGACATGAGCCGGCAATGTGCACTCACAGCCCAGAAGGCCAATCGTATCCTGGGCTGCATCAAAAGCAGTGTGGCCAGCAGGTCAAGGGAGGTGATTCTGCCCCTCTACTCTGCTCTGGTGAGACCCCACCTGGAGTACTGCGTCCAGCCCTGGAGCCCTTAGCATAACAAAGACACGGACCTGTTGGAGCGGGTCCAGAGGAGGGCCACAACAATGATCAGGGGGATGGAACACCTCTCCTATGAAGAAAGGCTGAGAGAGTTGGGGTTGTTCAGCCTGGAGAAGAGAAGGCTTCGGGGAGACTTTATTGCAACCTGTCAGTACTTAAAGGGGGCTTATAAAAAAGATAGCAGCAAACTCTTTAGCAGGGCCTGTTGCGACAGGACAAGGGGTAATGGCTTTAAACTAAAGGGGGATAGATTTAGACTAGATATAAGGAAGAAATTTTTTACACTGAGGGTGGTGAAACACTGGGACAGTTGCCCAGAGAGGTGGTGGATGCCCCATCCCTGGAAATATTCAAGGTCAGGTTGGACGGGCTCTGAGCAACGTGATCTAGTTGAAGATGTCCCTGCCCATGGCAGGGGGGTTGGACTTGATGGCCTTTAGAGGTCCCTTCCAATCCAAACTATTCTATGATTCTATGATTCTATGTTTCTATGTTCCATACCATATAACATCATGCGCAGCAATAAAACTAGAGACAGTTTTTCCAAACTAACCATTTCTTGCAGACTGGTTGGGCATCAGTCTGCTGGTGGGAGATGGTGAGTCATTGCCTTTGCATCACTCTTTCCGCCCCGCCCCTCTTCTGTTTCCTTCATTTATTAAACTATCTTCATCATGGGTTCAAAAAACTATCAACCATGGGTTCTCACTTTTACCATTTCAATTCTCTCCCCCACATCCCACTGCGGGGGAGTGAGTGAGTGACTGCGTGGAGGTTTAGCTGCCAGCTGGGGTCAACCCACCACATATGGTTAATATAGTAAGTAGAAATCACTGAAGTGAAATCCTTTCTTAGTATTTTATATTTTTTATAAAGATCAATATGGAAGAAAAATGCTGACAGCAGAAAATCTCCAACCATTTCTGTCCTGCTTCTCTTCATAATATAGGGTATTGACCTCTCGCTACTTTATATATCCAATATTCACCAAAGCTTTCAGTAACAAAAAAGCTCCAGGCTTTTTTTCCCCAAAATAAGTGGGCAACTGATTCAGCAAATTAGTAATGTATGGATGCAGAATGAAAGAACAGATTACTCAGCAAAATTACTTGAGTGATACTTTTTTTTATTATTTTATTTTTATGCTTTCCCAGAGCAGCACCAAAAACTGGGAAGAGATGATATGGAGGGCCTTATTACTGGTATCATTCACTCTAATACTGATTACTAAAACCAGAAGTATTAGAACATTACTAAAACAAAAGTTTGAGCCAAGAACCAACAAAGTTTATTTGTGACAGTGACATTAACTTTCAGCAGACATTTATTAAACTAAAGTGTTCCTAGTATTTATTTTAACTTTTGTTTTTATTTTGACTGTGAAGGATGAACTATTTTTTCTTTTTATGTTTGCTCTCTTTTCATGACATATTTTTGGCTAAAATATTTTTTAAGTGTCTACAGCAGACATCCTTAAAAGTAATGAAGAATAATCTTCACAAGATACCTTTAATTGATGAGTATTGTCTGTTGTGTGGAAATGAATAGACTAAGCAAAAAGCTCAGTGTATGACAAAGTCATATGAAGTTTTGACAGCTGCACACCCCATACTTTATCAGCAATCAATGGCTGCAGGTTTATGTAATCTTCAGAATGCTGCTCTACAGGCTGAAATTAGCTAGTCAAACATAATTTAGTATAATATTAAGTCTAAACAGGGCAGCAGAAAGGTTTTTGAATATATTATATCTAGAGCAAGGAAATATTCTGTCTGCAGGTGAAAGAAAATACATGTATAACTATACCTTCTGGCTACTTCATGTCTGAATTCAGAGATTAAAGTCTTTCTATAGCTTTTTGTAGACCACAAATTACTGGCATGGAATACTAAATTGTGCAGTAGGTATTTGAGATTATATGATCAGCTTTTTGGAAATGTCACCCAGGTCACCAGCCACTTCAGAAGTAGATTTGGTGTGCCAAAGGTGCACTTACCTGTCTGTTTACTAACTGGCCAGAAATAAAAAAAAGAGTGCAGGTAAAGCAATTCTTGTGTATTATCAAATCTGAGTAAAGTATGAAGTACCATAAGTCTTCTGCCTGCCCTCCCCAAAGCCTTTTCCTTTTTTGCATTAACACAGAAAATGCATACACATAATTTATTAAGACTTAGGATTTCAAAACCAATTTTCAAACGTGTCATAAATCAAATTGCTCACCCCAAAAAGTTGTATCACTACCTAACCTTTTGAGAAATTTTCAGAGAACTATCAATAACCTCAGCTGCAATAGATATTCCATGTAACATGTATCATTGTAAATCCAGTAAAACCATGACAACTTTATTTTATTGTATCTGTATATTTTCACATTACATAAAGGTTAATAAATTACACTTGTGTGTTGTGTGGGAAGTGAATTCTGCTTCTAAGGCAACAGACTGCACACATCACTGAGATACTACAATTTAACAGATAAAGGAGGCATTTATATTTATTTTACAACTTTGGGCAATTTTTTGGGGACATCATTGCAACATATGACACTGCACTTTTACTAGCTGAGAAGTTCAGCTATACAAATGCAAAATCAATCTAAAAAAAGCCAACATCTTCCACAAAAAAAAAAGGAGAATGCAGAATACAATCTCTAGTAGGTAAAGGTCATATGCAAGAAGGGAAATAAGAATCACAATGCACTTGAAGTTCTCCAGCATACCAATAAGAATTGCATGACCCTAATAAAGTGTAGGATAAGTATATAAGGTTTACGTGTACAAAAATACATAAATAATTACAATACAAAAGTACATACATATACAAAATATACTCTAATGAGGTATTGGAGAGAAAATTACACAGCATTAAATTTTTCTCAAGAACATATTCACATTCCAGCTTAGATGCCTTCAGCATAAAGCAAAAAATCTGTCATAGTGCTTTGTCTAAATATAGGTTTCATTACCAGAATGATTTTCACCTATGGTCTGGTACGAAGATTCAAACAGCTTGCTTTATTCAACTATTTATCATATATGCTGCTTCATTCATATTTAACTAGCCATCCATTTTCATAATATCTTCATGATCACGTTATGTAATAGTTTTGACTACATAATGGATGCTTTCATTTCTTGAGTTTGATTCTTTTTTAGGTGTAAATGTTATATAGGCTTTCATAACAGGAATAATTTTTTACAATTTCTTTCTTCAGAGCTGTCTGTATTCTTTTAATTAGTGCCTCAAGGCTAAAGGGCTGTATGAATCCCAGAAAATATTAACATTGCTTTTTGATTTGAATCTTATGATAACCATTAGTTTTTCTTCCTATATTGCCCAAGATTTGGAGCTTCGAAAGTCTAATGCGCATTAGATTTAAGATTAGTTTGCTTTAAAAAAAAAAGTCAAAATGCTAATGGGGGCAGTGGGAATACAATTTAAATCTTTATGGCTATCTAGTGCACAAAAACAAAAATAAAACTATGCAGGCATCCTGTTCTAGCTTCTTTAACACTGAAAATTATTTTGAAAACCTGCTATGGACTGCTATGAGTTCTATCCACTGAGTGACATTATGAAGAGTTGTATTCCCATGAAAGATCTCTGGATAGACAACACAAGCTACTGAAAACAAGTCCCCCATATTGGTGGCTGGTTTGCCTAAAGGACAGCTAAAATTGTAACTCTGATAATGCTCATAGCAAATGCCCTTCAGGAATACCACTGCTTCTCAAAAGAGGAGTGTACTGAGAACAAGGAATATGGTGTTTTGCATCAAAAAGCTCTGAGAAGCATGAGCTTTTGCTTTGTGAGGCAGCTGCCTGCATCTTTTTTTCAATTGCAGAGAAATAATCCCCAAAAATTTGGCTCTGAACCTGAATTATCTGGCATGAGGAGGAGATATTTTGTATGAGGAAATGCAGAGATAGTGTAAATTTATCTGAAAAATAAAGATCTTTTGTATGTAATAAAAGATCTACATCTTAAAGGCTTCTAGGAGTTGAATATCTTTTTAATTAATTCTTTTATTTCTGATAGTAATGATGAAGAAGGAAATAGTAAGAGTTAATAATGTAATAGAAGAGATTAGTTTTGAGACATAGGAAGTCATTCTGATGACAGAAAACTTCCCTGCTCTAATAGGTGGATATGTTGCCCATATTTGAACAGAAAACTAGATAGAGCATTATGTGACAAATCATGGAACAAGTAACTTTTAAGTTTATTTTGTACGGAACCGGTTGAGCAGAGAACCATACTGATATTGTGCTTATTTGCAATGAGTAATTATATTTTCCAAACTTTTAAGGGTGCCATTCAACTGAACTGGAACTGCAATTCAGTAGGCCACAGAATAATTACTCACATCAGTGAAGAGGAAAAATGCAGAATACAAATAGAATGACTTCATGAAAGGTGTTAGAACATGAATATTTGTCAAGGCAGTTTTACAAACATGCTGACGAGAAGATTTGAAACCATACATAAAATTGGAATAAAAGCATCCAGAAACAACTGTGCACATCAAAATTATGGATAGCAGAAGGAAATTTCAATATAAATTTTAGTAAAAGGTGCATGCTGCGTAATACAATCATTCAGCTCAGATAAACTGTCCCAGGCATCAAAGCCTGGAAGTCAGTTATTCGCTTGTATAGTGAACACATCCTCATTTGCCTTGCCGTGCTCTCTATTGCCTAGGATCCTAGGGGTGGGGCGGGGAGAGAGAGAGAGAGATAGATTTATGTACATAGATATATTTATGCATATACACATGTATATATTTTTATATATGCATATGTATATTTATATACTTATATTTGTATGTATGTATGTGTATATCCTGTGTGTATATATGCATATATAAAAATACATAATACATATGTACATAGACACACACATCTTTATACACACATACACATCTTTTTTTTTTTTTTTTCTTTTCAATAGAACAACAGTATTAGGAAGGTTAGGAGATTTTTCCTTCCAAAATAGGAACTAGGAAGCAGGAGTTTGAACCCACTATGCAGACAAAAATGAACAGGCATCTTACTTCTTTGTTTGTAAGCTTTTGTACATATATTGTTGATCTGGGGGAAAATAATGATTACCAGAACCTATCTACAAAAAAGAAGGTGATGTTAAATCGATTTTATATACTGTTAAATTTTACTAGTGCATATTAAGACCTTAAGAGAATACTTTAGGAGAGCTACCCAAGTGTTGATTTAACTTTAGTATTAGACTAAAGACCGTGTATTTAGTATTAAAGACCATGCTACCTTGCTCTTTGAAAACTGTGGGATGTGTATAGGAACTCCTTAAACAAGTGTGAAATGATAGGTGTGTGTTTTTACATATATGTATAATAATGTAATATATGTCTATATTTATATATGTATATCAGTCCAGCTGAATATAGCCTTCCTGATTCAAAATTCTGCATAACTCAATTTTAGACATGTCCTTTTTTTACTTAACCTTTTTCATGTTTTGAATCATTACTAGAATAGAAGTCATAGTTACCTTCCTCTTGTTTAGTGTTTTCAATATTTGTGACAAAACCATATGACAAATAATTAAAGTTCCGTTGATGTCTGCACCATTTGTTTCTGAAGAAAATATTAATTTCAGTGTTGCATCATTACCAATTATTGCTAAGTACTAAGACTAACTAAAGGGACTTTTTTTTTTTTTTTAAATTTAATTGTCTTCTCCTTTTTAGACTTGAGATTGGCAATGGCATAATTCTCAACCCCTCCTCTATGCTTTTTCAGGTCAGTCATAAACTGCATTTATGAAGCTCTGAATATACTTCATATTTTATCTGTCTTTTCATATTGCTTACATTTAATAAGAAATGAACTAGTTCCATCTAGAAACATATTTGCTATAGCAATCAGGTTTTGATTCAGTCTGTTTTACAGTGTCATCACTGACAATAAGCATATCTGTTATTTAGTGGAACACATCAATACAAGTGCAGAATGATGCAAACTATTATTCTAACAGTGTTTCAAGGATAAAGAAAGTTGGTTAATCTTCCTGTGATTTGACTGTGTGACCACAAGAAAGCCATCTTAAATTCTATTTTTTTCCTCACAAATGGTGTAACTGAAAATGGCAGGCTTGCTAAGTTTTAAAGAGTACCACAGCAAAAAAAAAGATGCTTGAAGGAAATTTTCCCAGAGAACAAAAGCTATAAATGTGGGTATCAATTTAGAAATTTCATATTAAAACAAGTTATCTTAGCAAACAGGTGGTCATATAGCATCTTTTTGGATTATTGCATTTAGGTAGAGGCATAAATTAGTGGCTTTAAACAAGTCAATGTTATCAACTACCTCAAATTGCCATCTCTGAAAACTATAGTAACTCAGTTGTGGCACAAATGATTCACAGTGTTACAGCAGTCTGCAAAGCAGACGGCACCACTGTGACGGCTCTTACAGCAGCTACCATTTATAGTCAGATAGTCAGAAACACGGCAATTCCATGCCCAAAGAATCTGCATATGCTAAGACTTCATATGCTTAGTCAAAACTTCAAGGTGAGCAGTTATTTAACCTCAAGGTTACCTGGTTGGTATTTCAAAAGAAGGTTTGTTCCAGCTGTTATGAAGGAATGCAAGAGCACTTTAGGACTGCAGTAGAGGGAAAACCAGCTTTGCTAGCACAAAGACAAAAAAGTAAACCAAAGCAGCTAGTATAAAGAGTTCAGGATATCAGAAACTTGAGCTTTGAAAGAATCTTTTGTAAAATACAATGACTGATTAGTCAATGACTGTCAGTACATACTGTATCTCTTGTTTTGGAAGGATCTAATGAATGCTTATAAATATCTGAAGGGAGGGTGTAAAGAAGATGGAGACAGGTTCTTTCCAATGGTGTCCAATAACAGGACAAGAGGGCACAAACTGAAGCACAAGAGGTTTCTGCTGAACGTAAGAAAACACTTTTTTACTGTGGGGATGACTGAACATGCGAACAGGTTTCCCAGAGAGCTTGTGGAGTCTCTGTCCTTTGAAATCTTCAAAAGCCATCTGGCCATGGCCCAGGGCAGCACGCCTTGGGTCAGCCTGTTTGAGCAGGTGTATTAGACCAGATGGCCTCCAGAGGTCCCTCCCAACCTCAACCATTCTGTGATTCTGTGATTTATCTTGCAGGCAATTCACCCTTACCACTTGATAAGACTGTATGCAACTTTATATAAAGTTCCTCCTTCCAGACCCCAGCTATTCCCAAAACACTTCTTTCCTGTTCACAAGTACATTAGGTTCCCATTGTTGTTTTCAAGAACCCTACCGACAGTCAGTATCTACCTTTTAATTTCAAGCTTAAATTTACTCATAACTTGTTTATGTACATTCTAGTGTGTAGAATGTCTATTATCATTGCTCACTACTTCAAGATCTATTCTCTTCTCTAGCTCCATTTGACTAGTTTATCAAGTCAGGCTCTGCAAGTTTTAATACAGACTGCCAATTCCCTTGATTACACCAAAAGCCCTTTTCTTGACCTGTTTCAAGCTGAATTCTTCTATCATGAACAAACATAATCAGAACTGTATATAAAATTTCAGATGACTTCTTAGTGGTTGTCTTGGCCTTCTGAGAACAGTCGATTTGAAATAATATAATCCTTTGTGAAACACCAGCCTTCCTGTCTGTCTAAAGTAATTGCAACAAAATTGGTTACCCTGTAAAATGTCTTTCTTTTTCTTCCTTCTAAAAAAACCTAAAACAGTCAGAAAGAATTTGTATTGATTGACCTGTGGAACCTGCTTGCAAGATGGCAAGTCTCTGGGGAATGTTTTGTCAACCAAATCAGAAATACTAAGTGGTTGTTTCCTACCACTCAAGGGTTTACACTCTTGCCCTTGTAATCGTGATAGTAGTAGAATTGTTCTATTATTTATTGAGCACCTGACAGTCAGCTCCGATGGGCACTCAACATAAAAGAAGCCGTATAATGCAATTTCAGACCTTTAGGACATTATACAACACCAAGAATCAGATGGGATCTTAGTGTCAGGGCAATTTAAATATTTCAGAGTTTTCAGAAAAAGAGTCCTTTCTAATTCACTGCATGGCATCAAACGGCTGATGATTCTGGTGATATCTGATCTGTGAGGTAATAACCTGCATTTTTCATTTTGCAAACCAGAAGTCAAATTTATTATTTAATCTATTGAAAGTTAAAGTTTCTATTACAATCAGAATAAAACTGGTAAATTAGAATACAGTCACATATTAAGTTCCTCAGTCAAGCCTAGCAACAACAATTAATAGAAGTGCAGGTATCTATATGTAAGAACTGCTTTTCAGGAAGCAAATTTCTCTCTTTGTGAATGATGGTATGTGCACATGTATTGATGAGAGAAAGTGTAATTTTTTGGCAATAGGGGGAAGGAGAAAGTGCAAATGCATCACTTAATGGAATACAGAAACTCGTGTCTGACTACAAGGGGCAGCAGATGGAAAGGGAAAAGCAAAGCCATGAAGGAGGAGTGTTATGAGGCAAGAGAATAAATTAACAGAGGGAACATTTAGGCTGACTGTGAAGAAATATTTTTAAAAAAACAACAACAACAAAAAACCCTTTAAGAAGGAAGAATCTGCTCAACTTTTGATTAAATAACTAAGGAAAAAAATTAGGAGATATCACTTAAGACGTAACTAGGCTGGACAACACCCTGCAAACATATAATAAAAACTAAACCTGCATTGACAGAGAGATAGATGACAAGACAGATTGATTCTTTTCCAACTATAGTGCCTAAGATCCATGAAACAAAGAGTGATCGGAATGAGCAATAGATGCTGAATCTAATTTACATGTCAGTAGACTTTTTCTTTCTTAACTATTCCAGTGTGAACAGCTAATTGGCAGCCACCTATTAATTGGCTAGTCAAAGCCAAAAGGCCAGCTGGCACAATTTTACATCCCTCTCTCCCAGGGTTCATAGATGAGTTCTGGGTAAGGTGAAAACGGTATCTTACACCAGCCGTTAATTTATTCCTGGGGCAAAGTACAAATAGAAGTGGGTATGTATGTACAGCAAGAAGCTTGTTTCCCATTCCACTGTGACTGAGGAAATGACAGCCAGTTGGCAGTGGGCCATACAAATAAAAAAATACCAGCTGGCAAATGTTGGATTATTTTTTCCCACATGGCTAGAGGTATGTTGGATGACAAGAAGATATGTTACTGAGTACTAAGCCATCTATTCCTTGATGGTCATTTAACTCACCAGCCACAAACTAGTTCATAACTAAAAGTGAGGCAGTTAGCAACCTTGTCATTGTACAGAAGTTATTTGAAGGTCTGAACTGGCCAGATTATCCAGAATGATCATAGCTGTGATACAAAACTAAGTTGAACTAACTACTTTCTCGAAGAGTATATGAAATCTCAGCTTTGTATTAAAGTTCTTTGTGAATAATTCTCAAATACTGTGTCTTTAATGTTGGCTGGAAATTTTGCAACTTCTCCCTTCTTAAGACCTTTTCAGTAATTATAAATTCTAGATTCATTTTCTTCCTGTTCAATACAGTTCTGTCCCACAGACAGTTGGAGCATCAAATAACATAAACAAAAGTGAATTTATTACATCAGTGCAGAGGAAATAGATCATTTAAAGTCAAGAAAATTATTAATGACTAAATTTGAAATTGCCAATCTAAATATGACTCTGATGTGTAATTCCATACTGGAAGTGAAAATATATTTTATTTTATTTTATTTTATTTTATTTTTATTTGATTTTATTTGATTTGATTTATTGTTTATTATTTTATTTAAATGTATTTTTAATATTTTATTTTATTTTTTATTATTTTATTTTATACTATTTTATTCTATTTTATACAGAAAATGAAAAATTTATCTTTTTCTTTTCTCCTTCATTAGATCTTCTGAAAAGAGATCTCATGGTTGTTGAGCTCAGCCTTTTATGTAAATTCAGCTGTGAATAAGTCAATTATGGTTTTCAGTTATAGGGTTATTACTACATTTTAATATCCATCTGCCATACCATTAATTTAAGCTGGCCTCATGACATTAAACGAATGTCAAATAGACATGTCTGTTTTGTAAGTTTCAAGTATTTCATGCCGGTATTTATTTGAGGTTGTATTAGTGTCAGTCCTAAAAGATCAGTGTACTTTTTGTATTACATATTGCACTTGCAATAGAAGTAAAGTATTATATATTAGGATAGAAAATTAATTGAAGATATGCTTTAGGAAGATTGTTAGAAACCTACTGAATGGCAATTTGAGGAAAATTAATCCTGGTTAGTATTAAAGATGACATATTGTCAAAGCAGGCATTATGCACAGAATGAAGAGAAGCAGAAACTCTTTGGGAAAATAGTGAAAACCCCTCACGGTTCTCATGCAGTTCTATCAAACTTCTCATAAGAGAGATGTCATTCTATGATGCTTTCTACACATTCGACACCGACTTTTTCACATATGACATTAATTTATCTAAAACATGCCATAGTCCACATTTTATATCCAATATTTATACATATAGTCCTCAAAAGTTAGGAGTTAATTAGATAACAAAAACAGTTTCACATTAATAAAGCCCAGATCTTCCACTGGTTAGCACATAACAATTTAGCTGATACTCTTATCTAAATCTTTTTACATTATCCAGTACTTAAAACCATCTAGAAATATTTAAAGCAGGATGCATCCATTGAAAAGCTAACGCTTTATAGCTGTGTGATTGCAATAATTCAAAATGCATTGAAATCTTGTAGCATGAGATCTCGATGGTCTCGTAGACCTGACTCATTGGTATGCATATATTACTAAGTAGATATGAAATACAAAAAAGCACACGTGTAACATGTACATCCTGAAAATGCCAGTTTTTCTAACTTTTGAACAGTTCCTTTTTCCCTGATTATGTCTGAAGAGGCATTACCACTTGATTACCTATACAATATCAGTTTTACATATCTTCACTAATTAAATTAATTAGATTGGTTTGTTCTCTTTTTTTTTTTTTGTATTATTATTTGTTGTTTGTTTTAAAGCTAAAATATGATTAGCTTGATATTGTTCATATTAGATCCTGAGTAGAATGTGTTAATTCAGCTTTTAAAGCAATAAGATTTCATTCAAACAGATTGTAGGATACAACCATGACATACTGATGGCCCTAGGTCTTTCCTAGTTAACTTTTTGTATTTTTCAATTGCCTTCTATATTCTTCTACCAGAAGCTACTTTTGAGAATCCTTGTATCACAATTTACTGTTATTAGCACACTAAATCTTGCCCTCGGCTGGAAATATTTTTGTGATTTGGCATGGTATGTACTTAGTGACATACTCAGGAAAATAATTTTTTGTTATTAACTTATTAAATAGAAAAAGACATATGCTGGCTTGGTAATCACATCTGTTTATAAAATACAAATTAAATTTAAAAAAAGGTGCAATTTATTAAATATAACTTGAAGATCTACTTATTTAATGGTTGTTCCATGATCACAGCATTTACTCCACATTATTACACATTTATACGCTGGCTCAATTGCCATGACATGAGGAGTGTCACAGAAGTCCCTTCTAAAACAGAGTTCAACTGATAACATACAAGATTCATAAACAGCTATTGTGTCTCCTAAGATATCAACACCAAAAGAATTAGTTGTTGTCCTGTATGTGTATGAAGGAAGTGAGATAGCATAGCACCTCTACTACAGAGAATATTACTTCCCTATAGTTGTACAATCTATAGGTTACTTGTTCAATATTATAGGAAATCTACAGGATCTACAGCACATCACACAGAGATTCAATGAAGAGAACAATATTGTGAAAGGCTGACCCTGGGTAAAATAATTTTTTTCTTTGAACTGTGATAATGAACTTATGTAAAAACTAAACAAATAACTGTGTAAAGAACATGCACATTATCATGACTTGAAAATGAAACCCAATTATGAGTCAAAGCATTTTTACAAGATGTCTCTGTACCCACAGAATGTAATAAACAAAAGAAGATGTATGCCAAGCACAGGGTATACTCTTTTATCTTTGTTATCTAAATTCATATCTTTAGAAACACAAGGTCTATTGTTATTCTGCTTAATTCCATGTATTCCAACAATTCAACTTGTTTGGCACCAGCATGTTGGTATTCAACATTTTAGCTCTTAATATAAAAATATGAGACAACACAGGCTACACAGAAATTGCTAATAGAAGGCTTATCTCTGTCTTTACAGGTAAAATGTTTAATGTTAAGACATAGATAAACTGAGTTCATTCAGGTTCAAAATTGTACTGAGTATATCTGCTGAAAGGAATAATTTAAGGAGCAGATAAAAACCAGATGTATAACCATGAGGGCAAACAAATCTCTCCTTTTTATTATTGCTGGTTTGTTCATCTATTATACTAACATATTTTCATTAGGAAACTCCAACTGAATAATAATCTACATACAGTTCAATCAACAATTTCCACTGCCAAAGGAAAGTGCAGACAAAGCTCTGGGAGTGTTATTATAATGGATGAAAAGGGGGAAAAAAATATCCAGAAGACACAGTGTAAGCGCAAAATATCTCAGAATAGCTTAAGACACATTTTCAGATATGTTCTTACTCTTTTAACTTCCAATATAGAACTATTATTGCCTTCCTGTGTATATATTTTTATGAGACAACAGAAAAATGGTTAGTATATTTTTGGAGTATCTAGGAAGACTGACTGACAAAGGTATTTTACAGTAAATAATGAGCAACCTACTGAAAAAAGTAGGTTTTCAGGTTTGCAATCCTAAGCATAGTAATCGGGTATGGGTATCAAATTGAAGTAAAATACAGCAATAGAATGGTAGTTCTTTGAGTTTATGATTAGTTCATGATTTCTTGAAAATTATCATCAGAATGCATGAACTACTGATTGGCTAATATTGAAAAGTAGAAAAGCACTGCAAGTATTTGTTGTAACATGTTTTTTTGTGAACAAAAGAGTACCTTACCTTTTTAAAGCTATTTCAGGGAAAAAAAAATCCTGCCACTAACTGGTGATGAGAAGGCACTTTCTGAGGTTGTTAAGCTTTAACTTTGCAGTTTATAACTGAGAGTGATCCCTTTTCACTCAGAGAAAAAAATTTAAATAAGTGAATATGCTAAAACCTTGCTCTCCAAACCAACCCTGTTTACCTCTCCTGTTATTTTCTTTGTCTTAAGAATATTGTAATCCATAGAAATGTCTTACGGGTGATCAACAGATTTACTATCCCCATAATAAAACTACAATCAAAACCAATGAGTCAAATTTGTACTTCTCAATTTCCTTTTTAATAACTGCATAAAATTAATTTTCTTCTCTAATACATTATGTTCCAGTAAGACTGCATCAGGTTTTAATACCAGTAACCCGCTTCATTCAGGAAATGTGTTGTTTTAAACTGAAATCTAAAAATATGGGATTAAGCTAGACTATCTACAGCTATATCTGGATAAAGGTGCTTTATCACATTTTTTTCCATTAACAAATCAGTTAGCTGTTCCCAACAGAAACCTTCCACCTGCATGGCCTTTCTGACAGCATTGTTTCTGGTAGAGTGCCACATTTAATCTCATGCTTCAGGCAGGTTCTCTTTAAACCTGTTACATTGAGCTGATTATCCCTTCTGCTTACCCCACTGAGACAGATAAGCACACGTGGAGAATTAAAAAAAAAAATCGGAGAAGTATGTTTTGTGCTTTCAAAATGTTACTGGGATAGCCTGGACAAGACTCTGTGCATGCACAAAATGTGCGCATGAACCTCAGCCCACATCTGCTTACAGGACTCCCTCATTTTCCAGCTACAGTTTCCATGTACAGACAGCTACAGACAGCTCCATCCTTTTCTGAGGCCTCCCAGGTACCAGTACCTATCAAATTAGTTAAAACCTTCACAAAGTCTAGAACGTCTCACTGTTGAAGAAACATATATACCAAGGGCCTTGGGAAACACCTGCTTTTCAATTAATTTTAGGGCTTTATGTGGGGTCTAAGGATTAATACAGTGGTCCAACAAAGTAAGACGTCAATACATAGTCAATTTCAGATCCTTAAAAAGTCTACAGCTGCTGACAACCATTCAGAAGACCCAGTGTTTCATTTGTCTCAACTGGAACCAAGTGCCAATGATCCACTTACAAGGATTACTGCCACCATGGGTAACCATCCAAGAGGAGGGTGAATTTGTTGCTGTCTTACCTGGCAATTTGGGGTACCCTGGTGGGTTTGTTTGTTTTCTATTTTTCTGACCACTGGTCCATAGCAGTATTGGCTTTCCTAATTTCTGACTTTGACTCTTATTTCCAAACCTGGTTTAGACTGGTTTCAAGACTAGGCTTGTCATGTCCTTGATAAGAAACTCTGATTTGAGATAGCTATATATTGTCCTTACAAAGTTTTGAAAATCTCACCTTAAGTACTTGTAAAATGAAAATAGTTACTAGCCAAACAAACAGTGGTATCATGCTTCTGTGACAGTAGGTGCCTTCTAACTCCTGAATGTCACCTGCTGACACCTTTGACATTTCAAAAAGAAAATTACAGACTAGCATATTGCTCTAGAAATGTTTAAAGTTGATGTAACCAATTGTCTACAATGATCTTATTCAGTTACCCTTAAGTTGAAATAACTGGATAAATATTTTAATTTACTATATTAGCTAACAGTGTTAAAGGCTACAAACTGTGTCATCCTCAAAAGCAGAGAGAATTTTGGCCCTAAATTTGTATTCATTACATTAATGCAAAGACTGTAGAAGGAAAGCATGTTAGACACTCTTACCAGATGCTATATTACCCACAGACCTCCAGACACTGAAAAGTTAATGGGAAAGGGAAAGGGAAAGGGAAAGGGAAAGGGAAAGGGAAAGGGAAAGGGAAAGGGAAAGGGAAAGGGAAAGGGAAAGGGAAAAGAAAGAGGAAG
This sequence comes from Aptenodytes patagonicus, assembly GCF_965638725.1. Classification (NCBI taxonomy): domain Eukaryota; kingdom Metazoa; phylum Chordata; class Aves; order Sphenisciformes; family Spheniscidae; genus Aptenodytes; species Aptenodytes patagonicus. The sequence goes on along the minus strand of NC_134982.1, from coordinate 48,710,852 downwards.
CTCACCCTTCAAACAATCAGGAGAGAAAAATAAAAATAAAAAAGACTGAGTTGCATTAGTGAGATTTTTAAATTACTTCTTGATATGACAGTTTTGTACTCATTCCACATCAGTTTGTAGATCTGAGCTGTTAAGTGTTAATTAGACCCCAGCAATTAATCAGGTCAACTCTTCTATAAACCGAGATTAATTCTTCAGTCCTTTTGAAGGAAAATGCACCAGTAACAGTAGATGACCCTAAGTGAAATACACAGACATTTGATAGACATGCCAAATCACATGTGTTTTGGTTTGCATTGTAAAAAAGAAATAGTAGTTTGGTGGCTGATTAGAAACTACCATTGTATCTTGAAGCCTCTGATCATGACAGACAATTAGCATTGAAGTAATATTTTATTTTCATATTTTATGTTGAAAACCTTACTTTCTCATGTAGTGATGAACTATAGTCTTTATATTTTGTGATCTTTAGAAATCTTCACTGGCAGAATGTTGAGAAAATTTAATATCCAAAATGAAATTTTCATTTATCAATGTTGATTAGTCCCCGTTATTCAGCAAAAAAAAAAAAATCTTTATTTATTATGTATAAGAGAAAGGTTTTCAAAGTCTGAAATATTACTTTTCACTTGTGAAAGTAAAATAAAGGAAGACGATGGAAATTCATAAAGCAACAAGGTTTTACCTCTGATTTGGTAGGAATTAGCAAAAAAGACCTCAAAAGCTTTTTCAAACAGCTAGCTTTATTCTATAACATGTGAATGCCCCTATTATGAAAGTAAAACCTTATACTAAAAGAAGTACACTAAAGAAGTGTTTTAGTACTTTCTATATTTATACACAGCTATTATCTTAGATCAGTATGTGATATACAGATGGGTAATATCATGGGATAACTGTTACCTATTTAGTAGTGCAATAGTAGATGACCTTTTATGACTCAAGATCTGGTCATAAACTAACCAATCGTGAGTGAACTAGTAAATAGAGAGAAACAATTTGATTAACCTCAGCCATCTGGAACTTTTATTGGTGTTAACCTGTCCCCCATATTTCTCAAAAGAAAAAAAGAAAAAAAAGACAAAAGTGGTATCTCCAGCCGCATAATTAATGGAGCATTTGTAATATTTTGGAACAGATTACAAAAAAATTGTTGAAAAACATGTAAAGTTTAAATCTAGGTGTTGGGTGTCATATGTAGCCTTACATATGTGGACTTACAGACAGATTTTATTTTGCAAAGTTTCCGAGGAATCAGAATCAGAATCAGTTTGTACCATTAAACCAGTTGTGTTTGTAACATATATTTCATATGTAATTTTTATATCTTCTTATAAACTTTGCTTTCTGTGTCCTCAAGAAAAACATTAACTGTCCTGTGATCTACCCCACTTATGTGTAGAGGTCCTTAACAATGATTTGCAATTTCCTTTCATTTTGAGATGTAACAAATTTTTTAATGGACTTAGTTTGTACTACTTTGATTTTTGTATCATTCTAATTCCTAGGTCAGTCCTTGCCTAGAGTGAGACGTGAAGTAAACTATTATTATTATATTTTATTATATTATTATTATAAACCAAACTTGAAAAGAAAATTTGTTACAATCTCTGTTTTCATAAACAAACTCTAGCATCATTACTGTGTTACTAACCTTCAGTTCTTTATTCAGTCATTTCTGACTCATCATTTCCGTTATTTTTTTCTGGGATCAATGAAGAGTTAACAGGCCTACAAGTACCTAAGTCACCTGCTTTCCATTTTAAAATATTGACACAAGACTATCTTTCTTCTAGCCTTGTAGAACTTCTCCAGTATTTTCAGACTTACTGAAAATCAATATTAATAGTCTAAGAAAGTTCTCTGTCAGCTTTCTTAAAACTTTTGGGTGAAAATTCCCTGAACCTGCTGCTCTCAAAAGTCTACTAGCTCGATTAAAAGTGTTGTATTACTTTGTTATATGGTTATTTTCCCCAAATAAGAATCATAAATCTAACACTTTTGAATTCTTCTGCATTATTATCACTATTTTTACTGTTCATGTATACCAAAGAATCAATATCATTGCTGGGTTTATTTTTGTTCCTAAGATACTTTGAATTTCTCTTTCTTGCACTTCTTTTTTTCTATCCACAGCTTCATCATGTTCTCTCTTGCTTCCCTTGTTAATTTTTTTGTAATAATGTTTTTAAATTTCTTATTGCCATACATTTCTGTGTGTATAGGACTATAAATGTATACATACATCTCAGTGTGTGTATATGAACACAATACAAATGCAATGGTGAAAACAACTTTACTCTTGATTCTCTTCACAGGCCAATTTATTCTTTGGCTTTTTTTCTTCTGTGGGCTAAGAGACTTTAGGGTCTTTTATTTCAACAGGACCATTTCTGGACATGCCCCAATGTTTATTTTCATTCAAAAAAAACTAAATACATGGAATTTGTTTGTGTGTCTTTGATTTTAAATAAACTTTATTATGGACTGTACTGATGATGCTATGAACATAAACATGTTCATTCAACTTATCCTCTAAAACCAAACCAGAATAGCTAAGCCAAATCAACCATCTTTCCTCAAGAAATACCTATTTTTTTCTGTTCTCTGGAGCATTTTTATCAGCACAGAGACAAAATTCTGCAGGGCAACGTAGGAGAAAATGTGTTATATTGGAAGATACAGAAGAACATTGTAATTCAGGGAGCTAGTTTTCACAGTATTAACCTACATTGTTGTTCATTCCTTCAGATTTAATCAGCCTTTTGTGCAGATAAATATTGGACTTTCACAGTAATACATGTTCCTTCAACACATGTAAGACATTAAAGACATAGTGGCTCTGTCAGTTGATATACCAGACTGAGAGATTAACAAGACCAAAGCAATGAAGGAGACTCAGGTGATGAAGTCCTATGTTCTGCATCAGCTTCTTTTAGCTGAAAATGTAATTCAGTGGCAGGATTTCACTGCTACAGAAGTGAAGCACTGGAGTGCTGTGTGTTGTCCTCAGCATAAGGGAGTAAGCAACAGGCTTTTGACTTCAGCACATGCTAATGTCATAAGTGAAATTTGGCTCATGCAGTTAGGGCTCAGGGCAGGGGGGAGAGAATCTTGCATATATAAAGAAGAGATGAGCCAGTTTCTGTAATTTATAGCTGAGGAAGCTTGTGTATAGAGTTTCCTAAGTCTCAAAAGCATTGTCAGTGTAAACTGTACTAAATAAAATCATGCTTCAACACTAGGGTTTCTTGTGCCTATAAAAACTCATGATGTGTTTTCATAAATGTGCACAGTACTATTTTGTCTCAGTACATTGCAAATTTTTATTTAGAAAAGAAAAAAAGCAAAAAAAAATATTTTGTGGAGAAAAAAATTAAAATTTGGGCAAAAAAGTAAGTATTTTGAATGGATGTAAACATGAAATTAAATTAACTTTTGAAATAACATGAACTAAGTGTAAGGAATGCTGAAAAAATCAGCATGAATTTCCATGTATTCCTGTTCAAGAATTCACCACTGAATATACTCGAGTATGCACTAAGTTCATGGACAGAAGGTAAGTAATATTTATGTTTAATCAAATTGGTTATGTGATTGGGTGATTGTGTTGAAGCTGTCAATTAACTTTGTGAATAGCATTTAGGTGCAGGTAGGGACACATCACCAATATGATTTGGTCCTTTACTATTGCTGAGGGTACTGTGGTTTTAAGGATCATTGGTTTTACTACATCTAAAGTTACTGGTGTTTATAGTTGCCTGTAATGCCCACCAGCTTGATGGAACATTAATAATGTCACAGAGATAGCCCACAGCCAAAATCTCAGACCCAAATGGATGGGAGTTTTGGTTTTGTTATTTTATTTCTCATTGATTCAAATTTTCAGACTCACAGTTTTAACTTTATATCTAGATATTTCTTGACACCATTTAGTGAGCTGTCATTCTGACAAATATTCATCTCAGGAGGAAGACATTGAGGAAATCCTTCAAGATCATGTATTTAGTAAGATTAAAAGTGCCAACTGATGCCAACAGTGAAATACATGACAGCATACTAGCAGTATGACTCCTTTTGCCATAACCAGTTACAATTTCCACAACCAGCTACATCTTAACTAAGAAGATACTTTATAGAAAACAGCATCTGATTGCAGTATGTTTATATTAACATATTTTGATACATCATCATTCCACTTTGTCTCTTTTCCAGCTTTATACTCTGGGCATGAGAGCTTTTAATACCATAGCTCAAAAAGCTTGGTTCATAATGCTCAGCAGGTATCAGAAAGTACATACCATAAATGTCCCGAGTCAATCAAGCTAGAATGCCTGTGCACCGAGATAAGAAAATTAAAAAAAAAAAATGCTATTGTTATAAAAGTAAAGAAATGCTGAGGCTGGAGAAAAATCAGTTAATTTTCTTGAGGATTCTTTGCAGAATGAGTGATGAACATACACAGTACAGGGCAAGTACTTAAACAATCTCTGGATTAATACCAATTGCAGATGGCTAACCTATGAACATAATTGTTTGTAAAAAATTGGAAATATTATTATTCTTTGTATTTTTAAATTCCTCAAACTTTCTGTGAGCATCCGTGTAATATCACTTATGCTAGGTATGCAGAAAACTATCTGTCAATGACCTGAGTTAATTTCCTCTGCAAGGTACTTCTGTTCCCTTCTTTTCCTTTAATGGTCAGAAGCAAAAGTTTCATTTGATTTAATCTTAATCATTTCAAGGGTGCACAAGGCATTTCAAAGAGTCTTGGTAGACAAATGACTTTCACTAGCCTATAGACTAATTGATATATATTAAAGGTGATAAAGAAAGAAAAAAAAAGCTGGAGAGGAAATAGGACTGGAAAAATAGTATTAGGAGAAAACTAATTCTTTCAGGGTATGATTTTGTTTGTATCAACTACATGAGGGAGAAACAAGTCTTCTTACTCTATGCAGGAATACATAGGAATGCAGGTGAATGAAGGTTACTCATCCAACTTCAAGTTCAATTTGCAAAGAGTTTTTTCATACTTATGTGTGAAATGAATTAGTTACCTATAACCACCTATTTCCACAAGACCCCAAACAGTAAAACCATAAATATCTATATATTTATATAGATATAGATGCATATATAGATATATATGCATACTTATTCCCATTTCAAATGTAGCAGGGAGATAAACTGAGGAGTCAGAACTGTGCCTCTCTGCATATATTCAGCAGCCAGACTCTAGTCTATAGCTTAGAAAATGCACTGAACAGCACCAAATGGAACAGCAGCCCTTGCGCTGCATTTTTGTTTTCAGAACCACACAATACTTTGAGCCTCAGCATTCAAGATGGCCAAGACTTTTCATCAAAGAGGAGCTGGATCCAGTGGAAAATACTGATTCATTAATGGAAGCTCTTCAGAAGCACATGCTGGTTTTATAACTAGCCTGTAGGAAAGATTTCTCAGCTCCCAGGATGTAAGGTCATATCAGTGAATAAAAGCATGGAACAACTGACAGCCTGTGGATTAGGGCACTTCTCTGGAGTACTTAGTATTCCAGTGGTACACTACTAGTGAAAGATTCCTCATTTTTGAAATTTGCATTCCCTAATTCACAGTGGAAACTTTCCCAAAGTTTTCAATAGCTTTCTAGTCCTGGAACATAATTTCATTATTTAAAATATTGAGAAGAACATGTGCTTGGAGACATGCTTTCTTCTGGGCAATGTTACTAAGGCACGGCCATCCCTTGGTCCATATCCGGGTCTACATCCAGAATAGAATGATATCTCCACTGAAATAGATTAAGTGGTCAAAGTTAAAACTTACTACTTTTAAAAAAGTGTCTATATATTCAAAATTTCTGTATTTGGCCTCGGGGTGGGGGGAAATCTAACGGACGGCCTTCTATCTGCTTTCTAGAGTTTCTTTCTTTTCTTTCTCCCAAGTAGCAATTTTAATTGTTTTAATCTTGGGCATATAAACATAACTTTACTTCACTGGAGGATAGTTTGCAATAAGGCAACTCACTATGGAAAATGCTGTAATGAAAAACATTACCTTCCACTTGTGATTCATGCTGGCTTGTCCAGTCTTTGTAGTCAAAAGTTGTCTCTGCCTCTGTAAGGACAGTAACATTGACTTCAGACTACATCAGTGAAACCAAGATCTGAAATAAAAAGAGAAAAAACTCAATGAAACAAAATAAGCCAAAACAAAATGCATGTTCTATCCAACATTATGCTTGGACATCTCTCATATAAAAAACCCAGTTCTTCTAAAGTGTAATGTATAAACTTATGACACATCTATTGGTTTTATTTAAACATTAGGACTTATGGAGGTGACATTGGGTATAACAGCTGATTCAATTTGTTTAGAAATGCAGGGCCCATGAAAAGCCAGTGAGATTTCAGCATTTACTATCTGCAAACTGATTTGCCATTGAAAGTCAGCATTATTCGACATTATAAATGTTATAGAATCAAATTACAGTACCCATTGCTTTATGAAAGTAGTTAGGCCAGTAGGGTTTCAGTAAAATCATTCATGAATATTTTTTCTATTAACTATTTTACGGGTATGGATTTGTCCCAGTCCCGAAACTGAAAATGGGAGTGGGACAAATTCATACCTTTAAACTAGCTACTAGAACAAAACATTTGTGAATGATTTTACTGAAACTCCAGCCTAATATTTATAACCAAAAATATCTGTAACAGTTGCTGAGTAAAGAATGGCTTTTACTTTCGTTGAGGGTCCTAATAAAGGCAGCCTAAGAAAAAATCAGTTAGATCCTATAATGGAATTTACATTTTAATGAAACTATGAACACATTATTTTTCCTAGCATTAATAAAATACCTTTTAATGAATTACAAAACAAGTTCATGCAACAAAAAACCTCTTTTCCACAAATCATTTCCTTCTGCTTGCTTTGCAGAAACAGAAGTAAGGTAAACATGCAACTTTTGTCTTCATATTCATTTTTCTTTATCTTGACTTAAGTTTTTAGTTACAGACTAAATATTCTGGTCTTAATCTGTCCTGATTTTGGCAGGGATAGAGTTAATTTCCTTCCTAGTAGCTGGTACAGTGCTGTCTTTTGGATTTAGGATGAGAATAATGTTGATAACACACCAATGTTTTAGTTGTTGCTATGTAGTGCTTACATTTGTCAAGGACTTTTCAGCTTCCCATGCTCTACCGACTGAGAAGGCTGGGGGTGCACCAGAAGCTGGGAGGGGACACAGCCAGGACAGCTGACCCAAACTGGCCAAAGGGACATTCCATACCATATGATGTCATGCTCAGTACATAAACTGGGGAAAGATGGCTGGGGGGGGGCGCTGCTCGGGGACTGGCTGGGCATTGGTCAGCAGGTGGTGAGCAATTGCATTGTGCATCACTTACTTTGTATATTATTATTATTATTAGTAGTAGTACATTATTATTATTATTATTATTATTATTATTATTATTATTATTATTATTATTATTATTATTTATTATCATTATTATTTATTATTATTTATTATTATTTTATTTCAATTATTAATCTGTTTTTATCTCAACCCACAAGTTTTTCTCACTTTTTTTCACTCTTCATCCCTCTGGGAGAGGGGGGGCAGTGAGCGAGTGGCTGTGTGGTGCTCAGTTGCTGACTGAGGTTAAACCACAACATAATCCTTACAAAACTATAGATATTTTCATTGTCTGTATAACAGAAAATGAAAAGTAACAAGAAAACCATCATAAATATCCGCTTTAAGATTATCCTTTACTCCTACTTAAATGTCACCTTGGCCTCCTGTTCAGACCACTCTCAAGGCTAGAAGTCAAAAGCAAAAGACTCCCTAGCATCTGGTGTGGTCTTCTAAGGTCCTGCCCAGTATGGGTGTTTTTGAAAAAAATCTGTCTTGTGCAGACAACTTTACTGGTGAAGAAGTTATCATTTTGGAGAGCTTATTGCCCTCACTCAGCCCTTCCAGACTAGCTTTTCTGGTTCTTAAGAAAAATTTCTTTTTTGATTTACCTTTTCTTGAAAGACAATAATATCAAGTCCTTTAGGAAAGATAGATTTGGGCAGTTACCCATAATTGCAAAGATGGAGCAAGCAGAGTTTGAAAAGGTATTGCAAAAATTAAATTGGTAGGAAAAAAATCTATGAAAGAAATGTAGAAAAGTAAGCAGGCTTCAAACATATATTTTCACGATTGTTTATATACATATAAATATATGTAGTTAACACAGCCTCTCCTTTGGGAAGTGTAATGTTTTTTTCTTAGGGTTCAGTACTTCTAAGAGAAAGATCCGTAATTCTGTTACAGTTTAACCCCAGCCGGCAACTAAGCACCACACAGCCACTCGCTCACTCCCCCCGCAGTGGGATGGGGGAGAGAATCAGAAGGGTAAAAGTGAGAAAACTTGTGAGTTGAGATAAAGACAGTTTAATAGGTAAAGCAAAAGCTGCGCACACAAGCAAAGCAAAACAAGGAATTCATTCACTCCTTCCCATTGGCAGACAGGTGTTCAGCCATCTCCAGGAAAGCAGGGCTCCATCACATGTAATGGTTACTTGGGAAAACAAAACGTCACCCCCTTCCTTCTTCTTTCCCCAGCTTTATATGCTGAGAATGACATCATATGGTATGGAATATCCCTTTGGTTAGTTGTGGTCAGCTGTCCCAGCTGTGTTCCCTCCCAACTTCTTGTGCACCCCCAGCCTACTCACTGCCAGGGTGGTGTGAGAAGCAGAAAAGGCCTTGACTCTGTGTAAGCACTGCTCAGCAATAACGAAAACATCTCTGTATTATCAACACTGTTTTCAGCACAAATCCAAAACATAGCCCCATACTAGCTACTATGAAGAAAATTTACTCTATCCCAGCCAAAACCAGCACATTCTCCACTTGTTATTCCATACCTTTTACATCATGCTCAGGTACCACACTATCCAATAAACCCTCATTAACCACCACCCCCATTCCCATGCTTTGATATAATACACAGATATAATTCCCTTAGTCTATGGACTACCCCTGTGAAATGTCCATAAGATGTCCATAAAATTCCACAAATGTCCACAAAATGTCTACTGAGTTCATTTAGTCTATGACTTTGCAAGTAGAATCATAGAATCATTGAGGTTGGAAAAGACCTCTAAGATCATCGAGTCCAACCGTCGACCCAACACCACCATGCCCACTAAACCATGTCCCTAAGCACCTCATCTACTCGTCTTTTAAATACCTCCAGGGATGGGGACTCCACCACTTCCCTGGGCAGCCTGTTCCAATGTTTAACCACTCTCTCAGGAAAGACATTTTTCCTTACATCCAATCTAAACCTCCCCTGGTGCAACTTGAGGCCATTTCCTCTCATCCTATCGCTAGTTACTTGGGAGAAGAGACCAACACCCACCTCGCTACAACCTCCTTTCAGGGAGTTGTAGAGAGCGATAAGGTTTCCCCTCAGCCTCCTTTTCTCCAGGCTAAACAACCCCAGTTCCCTTAGCCGCTCCTCATAAGACTTGTTCTCCAGACCCTTCACCAGCATCGGTGCCCTTCTCTGGACACGCTCCAGCACCTCAACGTCCTTCTTGTAGTGAGGGGCCCAAAACTGAACACAGTATTTGAGGTGCGGCCTCACCAGGGCCAAGTACAGGGGCACGATCACTTCCCTACTCCTGCTGGCCACACTATTTCTGATACAGGCCAGGATGCCAATGGCCTTCTTGGCTGCCTGAGCACACTGCCGGCTCATATTCAGCTGGCTGTCGACCAACACCCCCAGGTCCTTTTCTGCTGGGCAGCTTTCCAGCCACTCTTCCCCAAGCCTGTAGCGCTGCATGGGGTTGTTGTGGCCGAAGTGCAGGACCCGGCACTTGGCCTTGTTGAATATCATACAATTGGCCTCAGCCCATCGATCCAGCCTGTCCGGGTCCCTCTGCAGAGCCTTCCTACCCTCGAGCAGATCAACGCTCCCGCCCAACTTGGTGTCGTCTGCAAACTTACTGAGGGTGCACTCAATCCCCTCATCCAGATCATCGATAAAGATATTGAACAAGACTGGCCCCAAAACTGAGCCCTGGGGAACACCGCTCGTGACCGGCCGCCAACTGGATTGAACTCCATTCACCACAACTCTCGGGGCCTGGCCATCCAGCCAGTTTTTTACCCAGCAAAGACTACACCTGTCTAAGCCATGAGCCGCCAGCTCCTCTAGCAGAATGCTGTGGGAGACGGTGTCAAAGGCCTTACTGAAGTCCAGGTAGACCACATCCACAGCCTTTCCCTCATCCACCAGGCGGGTCACCTGGTCATAGAAGGAGATCAGGTTGGTCAAGCAGGACCTGCCTCTCATGAACCCGTGCTGGCTGGGCCTGATCCCCTGGTTGTCCCGCACATGCCTTGTGAGCGCCCTCAAGATGAACTGCTCCATAATCTTCCCCGGCACTGAGGTCAGGCTTACAGGCCTGTAGTTCCCCGGATTCTCCTTCCAGCCCTTCTTGTAGATGGGCATCACATTGGCAAGCCTCCAGTCGTCCGGGACCTCCCCCGTTAACCAGGACTGCTGATAAACGATGGAGAGTGGCTTGGCAAGCTCCTCCGCCAGCTCCCTCAGCACTCTCGGGTGGATCCCATCCGGCCCCATAGACTTGTGAGCATCCAGGTGGCGTAGCAGGTCATTGACTGCTTCCTCTTGGATTATGGGGGGTTCATCCTGCTCGGCATCCCTGTCTTCCAGCTCGGGGGGCTGAGTACCCTGAGGATAACTGGTCTGCCTGTTAAAGACTGAGGCAAAGAAGGCATTAGGTACCTCAGCCTTTTCCTCATCCTCGGTGACAATGTTCCCCCTCACATCCAATAAAGGATGGAGATTCTCCTTGGCTCTCTTCTTGTCATTAATATATTTGTAAAAACATTTTTTGTTGTCTCTAACGACAGCGGCCAGATTGTGTTCTAGCTGGGCTTTTGCCTTTCTCATTTCTTCTCTGCACAATCTAACGAGATCCCTGTATTCTTCTTGAGTCACCTGCCCTTTCTTCCACAAGCGGTAAACTCAATCCATCCAAATTGGGCTCCATCTGTTATGGTGGTCACTCAGGACAGGATAGATGGCGTGGTGCGTGGAGTTATTGGGAATCAAAATCAGTTCAGGGCAGGTCAGTGCTGCACTTGCACTGCTTCTTTTAAGGGCAGGTCAGTGCTGCACTTGCACTTGCACTGCTTCTTTTAAGGCTTGTCCTTCATTGGTTCAGCTGATTCCTACTATAGTAATTTCTATAACATGCAACTCAGATCATAGATTACAACAATTTAAAGGTATTTCCATTACAATCTCCACCCCTGGTCCCTTTGGGCCAGGTTATGAGGTTTAACATTACAATGAACTCCTCCCCTTGCTCCTAGCCTGGCTAGCAACAAGGGGTTCCTACTGTAGTAATTCCTATAACATGCAACTCAAATCCCGGGTTACAACAATTTAAAGATATTTCCATTACAATCTCCACCCCTGGTCCCTTTGGACCAGACCATTGATTTTAACATTGCAATGAACTCCTCCCCTTACCCCTGCTCTGGCTTGGACTTATACACAGACTGCAGTCCCTTAGGGGTGTACCTGCTCCAAGTGGAGCCTTATCTATGAGCCACAGCCTCTTCAGGGGTATACTTGCTGTGGCATAGACTTATACACAGCCACAGTTGCTTTGAGGTGCACCTCAAAGCATGGTTCCAGCATGGCCTTATCCGTGGGCCGCAATGCCTTCAGAATACCTGCCCCAGTGTGGCTTTAGCCACAGCCACAGTCCTTTCAGAAGTAAACCTGCACCAACATGGCCTCACCCATGGCTGCAATCCCTCCAGGGGAGTACCTGCTCTGTCATGGGCTTATCCATGGCCACATGCTTTGAGGTGCCACAGCATGACCTCATGCACAGCCGCTGATGCTTCAAGGTGTACCTGCTGCAGCATGGACTTATTAACAGCGACAGTTGCTTCGAGGTGTACCTTCTCCAGCGCAGACTTATCTTTGGGCCACAATCCCTTCAGAGGTATACCTGCTGTGGCACAGACATAACTATGGCCACGGGCATTTTGAGATGTACCTGCTCTGGTGTGGACTTACTCACAGCCACAGATGGTTCAGGGTGTCCTGCTCCCGTGTGGATTCATCCACAGGTGACAGTCCCTTTGACTCAAATTCATACTGCAGTTCTAGCCTGTCCAGTACAGCAGCACAGAAACAGCAGTGATGCCCTGGCCATCTGCCAGCCCAGGCGCATGGCCATTGCTGTTATCAGAATGTTCCCAGGCACAATAGAGTAAGATGATAAGCAGTACAGCAGTACAGCGAGCAGTGAAAGCAAAAAGCAGCCACTAACGAGCACTAGACTCTAATATACAGTAAGTAAAGCAAGTCCCATGGCAAAAAGAGGAGCCTGCCAAAACAAGCCAAAACCAACACAAATTCCCAGTAATGCCACATTCTAATACTAAAGTGCAGCTTGAATTAATAAGTCATGGCAGAACCTGGATAAATTGTTTCTTAATAAACAACAAATAGAAATCTGTGCAATTGTTTGGTTAAGCTTCTAATCCATTTATAAATTTTTGTCACCAGCTGGTTACAGATGAGGTAATTCTGGGGACTGTCTTTATACAACTATTACTCTCCCAATATAAGCTGTCCCTATTGCTAAAATCAAAGGCAGTTCTACAAACAAACTTGGTCTTTCATACCCACAACCTTGACATGCTAGAAACAAAAAGAACCTCAGGCATTGCAGTATCATCTTCCAGGAAGACCCCCAGTGAACCACTGATTAACATTGCCTTTACTTTCAAGCCAGCTAATTTGTGTATACTATTGATATTTCTCTGCCTGGTTGTACTGGTTTTCACTGGGATAGAGTTAATTTTCTTCATAGCAGTTCATATGATGCCATGTTTTGGATTTTTGACTAAAACAATATTGATAACACAGGGATGTTTTAGTTATTGCTGAGCAGTGTTTACACAGCGTCAGGCCTTTTCTGCTTCTCATGCTGCCCCACCAGCAAGTAGGCTGTGGGTGCACAAAAAGTTTGGAGGGGACATAGCTGGGACAGCTGGTGCTAGCTGACCAAAGCAATATCCCATACCGTATGGCTTCATGCTCAGCAATATAAGCTACAGGGAAGAAGAAGGAAGGAGGGATGTTTGGAGTCATGGTGTTTGTCTCCCCAAGTAACTGTTACATGTGATGAAGCCTTACTTTCCTGGAAATGGCTAACAATCTGCCTGCCAATGAGTAGTGAGTGAACTCTTTATTTTGCTTTGCTTGCATGTGCAGCTTTTGCTTTGCAAGACAAGGCTTTTCCTTTGCAGTAAACTATCTTTATCTCAACCCACGAGTTTTCTCATGTTTACCCTCCTGATTCTCTCCCCCATCCCAGCAGGGAGGAGTGAATGAGCAGCTGTGTGGGGCTCAGCTGTCTATCAGATTTAAACCACCACACTGCTGCAAGAGTGTGTCAAACGTCAGTATTATATTGGTTGAAGACCATTTTCTTTACTCCGTTTCCAATACACTCAAAAATATTTCAGTCCTAAAAAATTGATACATCATAAGGTGTAGCATTGTAGGACTAGTTAAAAACAACAAAAACTTGATATGTGTCAGGTCAGTGATTTCCATCATTTCTTCCATATTTAACAACAAAGTTGCTAATTGTTGAGGCCTTTATTTTTTCAGACTCAATTTATTTTCCTTTACTGTTTTCAACACAAATACCAAAACAGAAAATCATTCCATGCAAGAAACATGAGAAATATTTTGAGAAGTTTATTTTGCAATACTTAAAGATAATAGTTTAAAATTAGAGATCTTTGAGGAATAATGAGTAGTGTAAATTTTACTGTAGTCATAAACTGGAAAAATATTCCAATGTTAGCAAAAATACATCTATGAATGATTTTTTTTTTCCCAGCATCTTTCAGGTAACTGCCAGCTGGTAACCCAGATATCAATAGAAAGGAATGTATCCACCCTGTTCTCTCATTAAACTTAGCAGAACTGGAAAAGCTTTCAAATGTGCATGCAAATTTAGATGAACTTATTTTTCATCCAGATATTCCCCAAAGCCCTGCCAAAGCTCACACACAACCCTAAGATTTCAGGTGTTCATGACAGATTTAAAAAATAAAGCATTTATGACCATATGAAGTCTCCTGCTGTTGTCACTAACACAACCACAGAACTGTATATTTGGACAAACTGAGATTTAAGTTAAATACCAAAATAAGATGACATGGCAAAAAAGTGTCTGACAACTCTGAAAGAAACTTTATCAGGAGAGATATGAGAGTAAAAATGTTGTCATCATATTTATTTAAGCAGAAGTTTATTTTGGTGACTTAGTTTTTTACCAGTGCACGACAAACCTTATGTTCTATGGTGTTCATTTAAGTTCTTAGAAAACCTTTTGAATTTTACATTTTCTGTGGAAATCATAGTGAACACATATCACTGTATTTCAAAAAAGCCTTGAGGTCAATCATTGTCCTTTGGTTGATTTCTGCATCTCTCAAAACTATTATTCATCTAATTAATGGATTCAAGTAGCATGGATTAGAGCTTTCTACTTTTAGCCCATAATGTTTGAATTTCTGCTAAACCTGCTTATCTTTCCTTATTGTATGAGAGAGTTTTGATTAACTTAAAACAGCAGCTCTTATCATACTTTTTAACTCTTCACTTCAAGCATTCAAGTTCTTTTCAAGTAAAGCTGATGTCATTAAGTGATTTTAGTACAGAGAATTTATTGCATTTTAGAAAACAATACAAGTAAATTTTAAAGTAGCTTTTTAGAAATTAATAACCTGTGGTTTTCTTCTGGTCATGGTAGCCCTTTACAGTTCTAGGTCATCTGCCATACTGTAATCAGTGGTCAGTATGAAATTTATTCTGTGTGAGTAAATCTGCAAAATCAGTAATATAAATCCATGTGGCTTTGGTGTTTTAAATATGTCATAAAAATATACTATATAGATCCATCAAACCCAATAGATACTAAGTTATTTTAGCTGAGAACCTGGACCTAGAAGAAAATTATTTTTGTGTTGTTTGCTTGTCCATTTTTTAATTGATGTTGTTTAATAATCTATCCCTTTAAATTAATGTAGGCATAAGCTTTTCTGCAGGCCTGCATATATTACCAGCATTTGGTTGGAATATGACTATTTAACCATCAGCTCACACTACCTTGTATGATGAATTTGTTCCTCTTAATGTTTACTATTGTACTATAACCTTTATCATCAAAGATTTTATATCATGATTACTCAGAAAACTTTTAACCCTTGGGGGTGTAACGAAACACAGTCACACAGAAATAATCCCCATTAATGACATATATATCCATTCACAGATCAGTTGGCAGTCTATCACATATACAGCTGTTTAAATACTTTTAATATAGGCTTTTCAGCAAAGATTATATTTGGAAACAAACAAACAAACAAAAAAAACAACCCAACCTTGAGAAATCCAACCATATCAATGAGTGTCCCTTAGAAATCACTTCTGTAATCAAATCAAACAAATCAAACAAATCTAACAAGCTTACACAGGCAAGATCTATTTTCCGTAAAATCATGTTGACTATTTCATGTCAAATCAGTCAAAACGTGGTTACAGTTTTTGTTAGTGAAATTCTTAATTAAACACTTATTGGTCGATGCACATTCTGCCTGTAGTTCCTGATGTTCTCTCTTTCACCAATATCATTCCAGGATTTACAAAAATTGCCTCTTCCTTTTTTTTTTTTTTTAATTTCCTCAGTTAAATAAATACTGATAATAAGCATTGATAAAGTTCCTCAACTGCGCTACTTTTAAAAAATCTGAGTATGAGGAATCTCAGTCAGTTCTTGTCAAGTACTTGATTTTACTACCCTAAGTGTTTACAGACATTGACCTTTCAGTCCCAGAGACTTCATTGATGATAAATTTGAAAGATTCAAGAATGGACCAAACAAGTTAATCAAGGAAAATCTAGTGAGAATTATGAAGGACATAGCAGTCACATCCTTTTCAGAAGACTCTGAGCTGCAGATGCTTGGAGGATGCATAACTACCACAGGGAAGTATCAAATACACATTCCGTGTTCTCACTCTTCACTCTTACACTTTTGGCCACCATCTGAGACAAGAAATATGACTAGAAGATGTCTCTTTTAGATGTAGCATAGACAATGTCATTTAACTGTGATGATACATTTCACATAAAGCGCAGAAATGTCTGCTGAGCTTTTCTTCCTTTCCTGTATTACTTTTACAGTTTTATCATTTACAGCTAGCATCAGATACAGGCTGGACTATCTTCTTTTCTTGTTTCTAATACTGTCATACAAGAACTACTTATTTTTCATGCCATTGGTCTTGCTATCTCATTAAATCTCTTTTCAGCTGTTGATGTGCATATACGTATACATACATTCACACACCTTTACGACTTCATTGTCTTCACTTCTCTACCTCCTTATGGCAATATTTTTACAACTTCCTTCTCATCTTCTTTTGTCTTGTTTTACTATTTGCCTGTAGAATTATGACTTTTCAGGTGTCCAGTAGTTATTCTGAGAGATTTCCCAGTAATCTATTTTTCTTCCCAGTAGTCTATTTTTGTCAGAGCCAGTTACTATGATTCATTGCTTGAATCTTAAAAGAAAGATTGACAAACCTGTTTAAGTAAAAGAAAGAAAAAGCGTGTTGTGCATATGCTGTTTCATGTGTATTTTTCATTACAATTCCTGGAATCTTTGTGCAATTATATATATTGTTTTATTCTGAATTGTCCTATACCTGTTACATAACCATTAAATTTAAAAAATCAACGTATACAATGCATATATTTCTGGACAGTATTTCTGGTAGAATTTGTAGGTTAATTGAGGTGAATAATAGCTTGAACAGTGATCTTCCTGGAAATCTACTTTTTCAGTTCAAACCTAAATATTTTCTTAATATATATCTTTTATCCCCAATACCCAACAAATTCTTTATGCAATCAAGTTGTGAAATAATACTGCTTATATTTAATGACCTTGACTAATCATTAAAAAGCCTTTTTCAAGTCTAACCACCTATCCCATATTTTGTGAATTCTGTATTGTATTTTTGATTCACTATGCAAGGGCTTTGCTTTGGTTTTTCAATATAGATCTCAGTGAGAGTATATGATACATAACATGGCACATTTGCAGAATTTGTGAGGTTTCACTTTGCAAAACAAACTTTTCCAGTGAATCAGGGTCAGAACCACCAGA
Source organism: Aptenodytes patagonicus (assembly GCF_965638725.1). Classification (NCBI taxonomy): domain Eukaryota; kingdom Metazoa; phylum Chordata; class Aves; order Sphenisciformes; family Spheniscidae; genus Aptenodytes; species Aptenodytes patagonicus. The sequence continues at coordinate 48,693,536 of NC_134982.1, read as the reverse complement.
CTGGTTCAAGCTTCTGGTGGATACATTAAAAGGAACAATTTTTTTCATGCTGCAGCTAATAATACCAGCACTGAGAATGTTTTGTTTATTTCCAAACAGTTAATAATCAAAAGTGAAGTGAGCAACATAAGTTGTTCACCTTCAATTTCTGTCATAAAAAAGTACACTTCCTCAAGTTATATTCATTTGTTTCAACTGCAGTCAGAAGTAACATTCTTCATAGGTATATGTATTTACACTTCAAAAACTGCATTTCACTTATCTCTGCACGGTTTCTGAACTACATCATGTCTACATCATTTGTGTCTGTGTGGAACATTGGTATTTCAGTTACGTATAACCCAGAGACAAAAAGATGCTGTTGAAACTCATTGAAATGTATACGTAGAGCTGTTATCCTTCATTATAGTGAACTATAGGATTTAAGCACATTATGTTCCCATCTCCAAAGAGAAACAAACTCAAGGTTGCATGCCTTTTTATTGCTGGGATAGAAGAGTTGACAAGGTTTATTTTAGACAATATGTGTGGAAAGAAAGACAGCACAGGTGAAGAAGAAAGATATGAAGCAGGGAGGAGTGAGTAGAGTTTCAGCAATGCCTGAGCAAAACAGCTATATGGCCTTGGAAAACTCCACAAGAATGTCTTTTGGAATGGTAGCAGTGTCTGAAAAAGCAGTGCGGCTGAGAACAGGCAAATAGTCTCCAGCTGTTTGATTCTTCTTCTGCTCATTAGTGTATGTCTCCTTGGCAGCATAAAAATTGTATCGCTATACTGTCACCACTTTCTGATCCCAGGCAGAATAAATTACAAACCCCTCATTTCAGCTTGTGACTTGGATAAATCCATTCCAAAGTACTTTCTGGGGGAAAAAAAATTGTTATCTAGAGACACTCTTGTGTAATTGTTTTCAGATCACAAAATATAAAATGAAACTGTCAAGCATTTCTGTTCCAGTTATCCTCTCAGCTTCCTGTGGCAACATAACCATATAAAATATACATATATAATATAACCAATAATATCAATGAAAATATTCTTTCTTTTTACTCCATTTTAAACTCATGTCATGAGCATTAAATTGGTATTTACTTTTAAACTCTAATTTACTCTCTCCCTTTCCTTTTGTTCTGCTTCAAATGGATACCTGAGCATTTCACTAGGGGTGGTCTTTTTACTGCAATTCCCTATTCACTTCTCTATACCATTCATTATTGTAGAAGTTTTATCAGATCACAGTTGTGTTATCATTGTAAAGAACTCCATTGTATTTAGCCTGTTTTGTATGGAAATTGTTCCACCTCTCTCATTATTACTGTCATCCTACTTCTAGCCTTTTCTATTTCTATTAGATCCTTTTTAGCCAAAAATTCATGCAATAGTCAAGGTGTGGATACATCACAGTTATAAACAGTGTTGTAATAAAGTTAATCAATTGCAGTACAAAAGGATGGCAGAGAAGTAGGCTTTTTCTACTTAAATATGTATGACATATTTGAAACAGATGGGTGCTGTATGGTGAGGTTATAAATTATTTTTAACATTCAGAGAAGATGTGGCTCCAAGAGAAACAGACAAAACAAGTGAGCAGCAGTCATGTAGTCTTTGCTTGTTTATTTATGACTGCTGCCAAGCAAACTTAGTTGACAAAAACTTGAAATTATCCAGAGTTTTACCTAGAAATCAAGTGCATGTGGTTGAGTGCTCATGATTAGAACTTGTCACCATTTCCTGATTTTTATTTTTTATCATTTCTTTTTGTCAGAAAATACTGATTTCAAAACCAGGTCTTAAAGAAGAACTATATCATCCCTTGGATGGAATTTCTGAACAAGACTGCAAGGAGACACAGAAAAGAAGAAACATTCTTAGCTCAGTTACTAGGACTCTCATCAGAGATTCAGAGTCAGATCCAACTTCCTATCTAATTAGATTCATGATTTGTATGGGTGACCTTGGGCAGAGGTTTGGCTATTTGCTGGAATATCAAGCCTGGAATTAGCACTGCTTCTTCTGACTATATTTTACAGCACACACATCAAGAACATATTTACCTTTCAGGCTGATTGGTAGGTCTCAACAAATTTTGGGATTTTTTGCAGATTTTATCTATTCTAGCTGTCCTTGTATCTGTTCCATATGACTGACGCTGGACAAGGAATCTGTAGTGTGCCAATGCCAGCTACAATGAGCAGAGAAAGCAAGGTGAATTCAGGCTGTCAATAATAGCAGAATGCGTGTTGGTGTCAAGCTTCAAAATCACCTTGGTCATCTCTTTAGTTAGATAAACAAAGATGTAACAACTCAGATCAAAGACAGCCATTTCCCACTCGGAGGTTTGTACTCTAACGATCAGTAGCTATACTGTACTCTTGTTGATGTTTCAGCAACTCACATTTTCCTTTTGCTTGGTAAGCTTCACACTCCACTGAGGACAGTGGAGTTCACTGGAATGGCTTCTAGACATATGGACTTTAATTTCATATTTGTCTAAGTCTGATCCATCTATTGGTAAATTCCACAAATAATGAAGAAACCTATAATTAGGTAGATTTTCCTTTAAAAAACAAACAAGCAAAAAGCACAAGGATAATCACATCCTCTTTTAAAAAGCCAGACTCTGTTTTTTTAATAGCTCTAGCCAGTCTGTGAAATGTATCATTTTCTTGTATGGAATGAAATGTCAATTTTCTGAAGATATGGCTGTCATGAATCCACCTGACTGGCAGTTTTTAACCCAATTTATGTCAGTTACCGTAGCAAGACTGAAAGCCTGTATTATATGCAATCAAGCAGAATACTATTTGTTTTAGAAAGACATCTTGAGCTGCACATTAGTAATGAAGATGGCAACGAACACAAGTCACTTGCTGACACACTGGCAGTGCTGCAATTCCTTTGCTTAGCTGCACAAGTTTCCACCGTTAAAAGGTTATGTCCCAATGGGGCACTTAGATGAAAGTAGTCGGTATTTCCAGAAATGCAGACAGTTATTTTAGAATCATAAGGAAAAAACAAAAACAAAAACAAAACAAAACAAAACAACCCAAACCAAAACAAAAAAAAAACCAAAAAACACCAAAAAACAAGAGGGACAGGACATTTTTCAATGCATTTTGCTTCCCAGCATTGCTGGGTAAAGCAGTTTAAGCTTGCTTTTGCTTAGTACCCTACTTTTAAATAAAGGTGCCTGACATTAGAGTTTCTTCAAAGAAAAAGAAAAAAGAAAAAAAAAAAGAAAAAGGAAGAAAAATATCTACGCTTATGGTGTTTTGGGGCATTTCATCTCTCATTTGATCTACCACCTGTAGCTCTGACCTTTACTTGTTTTGATTACTCAAAGCCTGTGTTCTGGCAGTCATACTCTGTCTGTTGACAAGCATTACCAGCTCCTCACCTAGTGCTGGTAGGAAAGCCTTAGAAGTCAGGGAGTTTTTACAACTTCAGTAGGCTTTTGGATGAGGAGCATAACAGAGTAAAAGCACTAAACTCTCTGAAAGATTCAGGTGCCTAGTTTGCATTCAGCAGCAGGCCACTCTGTGCTGAATCATGCTTATTTCCAAATGACTAATACTATGCTTTAGGGTTAGTAAGGAAAAAAATGTTTTGCACGGTTAGCATAGATCACTATGAATATAAGGATGAAGCAAAGTAGCTAAAAAAGCCATCCTGAATTCATCTGGAACCTACTCCAAGAAATTCTCAGCCACCAACTGAGCATCACTTGGAAAATCTACAATAGAGAGCAAATCTAGAGGAATATGGATACTACTACTATTATTAATCACATTAGTGATGTGTCCTGCTATCGTAATGGCATGTGGTTTACAAAACATACATCTACCTCATCACATATAAAGCCAAAGTCTTCTGAAGCATCACTTCAAGAAAGAGAAGTGGACAGGGTTATAACAACACCCATTTCTATTTAAATTCCAAGAAAAGTTATTATATACCAAGTGTTATTTTGGTGCTTCAGTACACTAAGATTTTCAGTGATAAAAGTTTTGGCTAAGGCAAACTTTAGACACAGACAAATGGAATTAGATTATCTGTGAATTGCATCTCCTATTCATTGCATCTTTAGTTTTAAATTTAAACCATTAATTTATACTCAAGAGTTTTCAAGGGGAAGCAACTATATTTCTGTTTATAATAAACATATCAAAAATATATTCTAAGAATTGATGTGATCTATGTAATTTATAATGTGTATGTATACATGCACACAATATATATACACATATACTTCTGTGTTTCAGATATGACATTTTCACATATGATTTATAAAATATGAGGAAATCATGATTGCATTGTGGAAATACATTTTAATGGTCTGCATTTAAGCCTGAAACATATCTCTGCATAAGTGAGATATGCCTTTAGGGGCAGTGGTAAACACACCATAGCTTTTCTGATAACAGACCTATTATATTTTTTGTCTCTTGAAATGTTTTATTCAAAAAACCCATCCATAATTGTTTCTTTGCATAATAATGCTTGACAGCCTGTAAAAATAACTGTCAACTAATGATTGCATAAATAATGTTTTTTTAGAAGACTGGCATCATGTTCTAATCACGTTCTAATACCTCAGGCTATTACTGAATTACTTTGAAGACACACATATGTCTTAAACTAATTTTCCTTCTTTTTTCACTAAACCTTCATTTTAAACTCCTCAAAACTTTGGTGAAGAAGGTGAACTGACCAAACTGTTTAGTTCCAGGAATATTACTAAAATCATAAACTTTATTTGTTACATCTTATCTCACGAATATTTTCTGAATATTCAGATGAGTTTTTCTGGAAAAAAATATATTTCTGTACATATCAAGAATTAAAATCTTCATCTGAGATTCTACTGCTGAATTAGGCAATTGGCAGAAAACACAGTCTGCCTTATTGCGTAGTGAAAAATGTTAAAATCCTCATCAGCTCTACTATTTAGTGTCAGACTTCAAGCTTTTTGTTTTACTGTAATTATGTTAGCTTAACTTCAAATGCTGTAAGAATAAAGGTATTGAAAACTAAGTCAGATACTCCATTCTTATCAATGTTATCATAAGTAGTCAATTAGTTCAAGTACTGAATCCTCTTTTACCTGCAGTTGCCGGCCTCTTCAACTGATATCAAACCATTAAGGTAATTTTAGATGTAGGTGTATTTTAACTAAGATCTAGTCAATATATCCATTTGTCTGTCTAACTGTATTAATGTTATATATGTTATACATTTATCTACCTGCTGAAGTCAGTAATTTTCCATATATTAGAATAAACTTACAATGTCCATTGCTGTTATGTATTCTCATACTAGAGTCTCAACAAGAAGCAATGTGTTCTACTGCATTACCTGATCTTACTTAGACAGAAGCAACACTGGAAGCCTAAATTGAACTATTTCTATCCACATTGGTGGTGTTCACCCCGCAAATATCATATGCATTGCAGAAAGTTTGTATTATAGAACCAGCATCAATCAGCTCTTTCTTGTTCAAGTATCATTATGGCTCAAAAGTCAATCTTTGTTCTACAATTCTTCTTAGCTTAAAGTGAACCAAAATCCCATTTGTACTCTTCAAGGACTTAATTTCAAGTTTACTGGATGTTTGCTGTCAACCTTGAATAGACTTCCACTATCTCTGTTCTGTGACACTAAGAAAGAAGATTACAAAAAGAGTAGGTCTTCTTTACAACATTTAAGCTGGAAAGAAAGAAAATATCAAGTTTAACCAAGGTGCTGACTCTGTTCCTCTAGTTTTAAATTATTCCTGACTCTAATTTTGAATTTAACTTCTGTTACAACTCCAACTTTGGAAAAGTTACCATAGTTCTATGACTAAAGTATCTTAAAGTAATTCAGACAAAAACCAGCATCTCATCACCAACACGGAGATATGATAGAGGCTTCTTTTGTAGAGAATTCAACACACTGTTAAACTTCTGGCTTGATTACTGGCAATCTTTTTAAATAGAAATATATTTTCTAGTTTATCATACTTTTTGTCTTATTTATGTGGCTGGAATGTTTTTATAACTGTGGGACAACTTTCAGGTTGCATGGAAATTTCATGTTATGACATTGAAAGTCCTTGTTTTCAGATATTTTTAGAGAAAAGATGATTCTCTAGTGTGGGAAGGTGGCTAATATACAACGTTCTTGTCATGCACAAAAATTTTGTCTGCAGTATTCTTTACAGAGAATCATAAAGAAAACATGCAGTTTTCAGAAACATAGAGAATAAAGAAAATTCCTAAAACATGCTTCTGATTCCAGCAATGCATGATTAATTGTAACTTATCCAAGACTGCATCGGAGCTGCCAAAGCCCTTTGGGAGGTAAGTAAAAAAAATATAGGGTTTGGGTTTTTTTTTTGTGGGAAGAAGGCAAACTGCGCAAATTCTTCCCTATTTTTTTTTTTCAGATTTTTTTTGGGCCGCTGTGTTTCAAAAAGTACTTTAACTAAAGTGTTACTATTGAAAATAAATCAATGATATTTTGTGAACACCACAGCTGGATTTCTTTCAGATGTCATTTAGTTGCTGAAGTTAGCTGTTTTTAGAAAGACCTCTTTCTCTCATGTGCTACGTTCTCCATTCCTGGAGATGTGTAGAAAGGCAGAGGTTGCAAGATGATGCTGAAGGCTACATTTTCTGAACCATACCTAAACTTCAAAAAGAGAAATGCATTTCTTATGAGATAAGGGTCATAATTTTAGCCTTTTTTTTTTAACTAAAAAGAAGTGTAGTTTGTACAAAATTTCTTACAGCCTAGATTTTTTAGCCCATTTTTCTGTGGAATTTTTCAGGTCAGGTCATAGAATAATGAAACAAGACCAACTTCCTCTTTCTGTGGCAAAGAATTTAAACAGATCTATGTGAAGAAAAAAAAAAAAACTATACAGATAAAAAGTTATGAATATTTTGATTCAATTCTCTGACACTCCCTGAAAGGGAAAAAAAGAACATAGCTATTCATAAGAGAAAATTGCTGGGAAAAATCCTCAGAAAAAACTACCTGGGAAAAGGAATGGAAAATTCCACAACAGAGTTTTAGCTTACAGTTCCATTGCTATGGTTTTTTAAGTTAGTGATTAGTTCCATTTCAGCCTATTCACAGTCATCATTTGGCTGAGATGATTCAGAAGCTACACTTGCTCCAGCCTTTCTACTGAGGGAGAGGGTTTTAAATCCATCTGTAGGCATCATTGTTTGGAAAAAATAACATTGTATAGCACCAAACTCATAGGGCTTAAGTATGTTTGCAATTTTACTCCTATTGGTTTAAACTTAAACATTAAGAGTGTTTGCAGGACTGGCATTCCAGAGTTAGACCCACACTGGCATAGAAAAAAAAAAAATACAACAAAGCCAACAAACCCACTAAAATTTGAGACAATTTTTTTTAAGAGTACTTTCAGGCCATTTATGTTGATCTGTTGGTCTTATGTTACGTAAACAAAATTTGGTTCTTAAAAAGAGAAAATCCTGTGAACCATGTGTTGGTAGTTATTAAGTTACCTGCTATTCAGCAATGGAAAGAGGTTGTATACTGCAGGATATCCCTAATACGGTCTTTGTTCTGGGCATCAAGGTATCAACTGTTTCACATTGGCTCCCAGGCTTTAGCTTTCTCATGGATTTAGGAGTCTTTGCCACTATTTTGTTGTGTAAAGAGGTGAAACTGTAAGAACTGCAGCCTTTGTGATTTAATAGTTCACTTTTAGAATACTTATGTATGATGTATTAATCTGAGATTCAATTTTCCTCTCTCACTTCACTTCTGTTAGTATCTCTTGATTACACATCCTACCTCATAGGCTAAAGGGAATGCTGGATAAATAAATGCATCTTCTTCTATCTGCAGGAACTTCATTTTGCATAAAATAATTAAATGTTTATTGGAAGAATAAAAAGAACATGCATAAGCATGACTTTTCCAACAGTGATGGCTTTGATTTGGGAGAAGTAGCACCCATCTCTGTGCTGACATACTTAAGATAAAATTCCTCAATATTCTTTAGAGCAAGGATTTGAATATAAATCTCTCCTCTATCAACTTACATACTTAGTCATAAAACTAATTGGTTTTGCTTATTTTCTTTCTCTGAATACTCAACATTTATATGATTATAAGCATGGTAAAGCATCATAAATTTAACTATGTTTGACTTAATTATTCTTATGGATAAAATAATAAAAAGTAAGGAAACTAAAACATGGCATTGGCTAAGTGGAGGTCCATGATTTATTTTTCAGAAAAAGAGACAAAAGGCAAAACCTGAGCTTAACTGTGATTTTTTTGCAGGTACATTTACACAGGCAGACCTTTAAGTAATGAAGCTCTAACTCTGAACTCAGGTTTTTAAAACTGTTAGATACAGTAATATTCCACTGCACTTAACTTTCTCCATCTATCTTCACAATAAATTGCTGACACATTTTCTTAAATGCAGAACACAAATTATTTCTAAATAGGATCTTGGGGAAAATAAACAAACTTCCAGATTACTGCAGAATATGTAGTCAAATGATATGGTACAGTCCTATTGCAAGCACCTTATTTGCTCTGTGTGCTGGGTCTGGGTTGGGGAAAGAAGGGAGAGAAGAAAGATGTCATTACACCTAATTGTCTGATGCTCGCTTCTCACTGTTCAGTTTGTTGTCCTTTACTTTTCCGACACCAGCACAGGTCTTGTGGAGACTGTGATTTCTTACACAATAATTATCCCTGAAGACTTGGTTGTGACACCAGGGAGGATTCATGATGTATGCCTATGGACTTCCTTGGCATGCCTCCAAGGGGGTACTCAGAGAGTAAGTTTATCGCTCCATTGAGAAAAGCCACGATCCGAGATAATGTATGTTAAAAGTTCTATAAGGAAGCACCCTTTCTTCTTCTCTTCCCTTATCGGAAGTGAACTCTAAGTATAGCTTTAAGTACATTGCTATATATATTTAGTCCAACAGTCTTAATGTGTAATTAGGCTTAGTTGCTGCACAGCACAGTTATCTTTGGAGAACAGGTGCCTTAAGAAGTACAATCGTGCATTACTGGCAGCCAGAATAAGACTTGGTCATCAGTTGATTAAGTCCTGGAAGCTAAAAAGCCCACAAAGGCTGATGGATCAAAATCAGAAATATATTTGACTATATTGCCTTTTTATAGGTCATTTTAGCCATTTCCTCCTGGCTGGATTTGATTCTGGCCACAAACAAACCAAGAAAAGCATCCACTTTTGTTTGTATATCCACTTTTGGGGCAATGAAAAAAAAAGTCACCAGTACATTAGTGACTAATAGGCAGTCTGTTTCACTATTTCTTTTCTAACAGTCTTCAAGGTAACTAATATCCCTTATTGTCCACAAATTTGTTTTATGTCATTCTGCTGGTTAGTCCCAAAATAATTTTTTCACAGTGGTGTTTGATAATACATAGAGGATTTCCCCACACACACTTTTAATCTTTTTCTCTTTATAAACTAAACATTAGAGGAAGTACATAAATTGCTGGTGTTATATTTGTCAAAGAATAAACCAGCATTTTTTACAGTACTGTCTCATCAGAAATTTTGATAAGATAGTATTAAAAAGATGTAGCATGTTATTTTCTGTAAGTATTTAGTATTTGTATTAAAAGTATTTTTCATAACGTTTATGAAGAAATATTTTCAGTTATGGATATAATTCAACAGTTTTATTTCCCCCTAAAAAATGTATTCTTTGCCTTAAGAAGTTCAGTGGACTAATCCAATCTCTCAGGTGATTTTATACACAAGCTGGGATTGATTTTTAAAGTGTTTTATTTAGACAGTTAAGCAATATTTTAAATTCTATCAAGTAATTATGTACATTACACAGACTGCTTTTCAGATTTTGTTGAGAAATTATTTGATAAAATAAAAAAGAATCTTTACTATTATCTTTTCAGATTTTTCTGGTTTCGTTCATTGTTCCAAACCAACAGTTCTGTTTCCATACCTATTTTCTTTCACGTCCTTTGTATTTTATTGTAGTAGTGACAGGTCTGGATTAATATAGAACTGTTTGCTTCAAGCTATGCTTGTGTGCAGTGTTTGTAGGTTTAGAAAAAGTCTTTGTTGAGAATTTTTATATGCTTGGAACACTTTGTGGGGATGAAATGTGTTTTGCTTCTTTTGGTCTGAATTCAGTTTCTGTGGTACCTTTTGTTTCCGTAATGAGTATAGTGGGCCACATTGTTGACAAAGCTGTGTTTAAGTGTATTTGTGCACTCACAAAAGAGTCTAACATACAGTAAGCATCAGGTTTCTTCAGAAAGGATAATCTTATTATTTATCCTCAGCAGTAATTACCTATGTTTTTCAAAGTTTTCTTTTAATGCTAAATTGAAAAGCAAAAATTAATTGAACAATTTCTGAGTTTGTCAATTTCCAGTCACCAGCTTATGGTTGCTTCATTTCCTAATGTTGTTTTCCCCCTGGGGAATCCCTTGGCACTTCCAGTTCACTCGAGATACCTAAGGATAAGACTTTCCATATTCTACCATTCATACAGTCCACCAAATTCTGTGTGGCTAGATAAAGTTATACTGCTTATTGTCTTCAATATGCTGAATTGAGTGAGTTTCATCAAGGAAGAAAATATAATATTTGCTCGATACTTATTTCACCATTGAAATTTCCTGTAACTTGATTAAAGTGAAGGGTGAGTAGAGAAATCAGAGCTTTTGATTTTTTAATGCACCTTAAATACATGTAAAGTACTGGAGTATTCAGAAGTGACCTGGAAAGCCAGCCAGTGAGGGAAACCATTGGTGACTATAGCAGCAGGGTGAATTCATTTCTTGCAAGCTATGTGTTTGAAGTAGACAAATGTTTTTCTCTAAACAGTATAAAATTGCTTGTTAACATGGTACTTGTGATCCACTTTAACCCTCATGCTTTCATCTGCAAAAGTGCTTTGGCTGTTGAAGAGTAATTCCTGCCTAATACTGGTATTGTTGAATTTAATCCTTTATTTTTTCAGTGTCACTTGTCAAGAGCCTTCGTCTTTAGAGAACCTAGAAATTTACCTAGAAAATGTCAGTATTTTTCCAGCTAGTTTTAAACCAGTCTTCATCCAGTTCACTGAAGAGCTACACAAACAGTTGCTTTTGGCAAAACAAGGAAGGGGCAAGAAGGAGCAGTAAAGATATGGAGAGAACCAGCTTAATTAGTATTGTTGCTCAACCTCAGTCCAGAAGGATCTGAAAGCCAACAGATGGTGAGAAAAGCAAGCAAAAGCATGGCCTAAGTGTGGACGAAAGGCAGAGCTTTCAGAATTGGACATTGCTGGACAAACAAGTTTCAGGATTTTTGAGCATGAAAACTGCCTTTTTACTTTTGTTTCTACTCTATTCACAAATTTCTTTATACTTTTCTTTCCAGAGCAAAGAAGGATTTCACTGAAGAATACAACTGATTCATATAAACAATATTTCTCCTCTAAGGTGAACAAACCTATAATGCTCTAAATATCAGGCTACTTCAGCATCCACAATACTATTTTTTCTTTTATTTTCTTATGTACTGAAGTTCTTACTAGATGATGCAGAACCTTTTCATTTGTCTGTTGTTTTTTTTTCTTTTTTCTGCTTTTGGTTTGAGACTTTTTCTTCTCTTTTTCACAGGCTACAGAAAATTGACCAAGGAGAATCAGAGCCAGGGTCTGGAACCAAATGCAGGACCCAGACCCACCGCCTCACAGCCAGTGCTCTACTCACAGAAGGATCTAATCTTTGAAATGAATACTTTCTGCTGAAGTGCAGCAAAAACATTGATAAAGCAAATGTAGCTAATCATTTAGAAAGTTTGTTTTGAATTCAGTATTATCCAGGTATAGTATCCAAACCTTTGGTCATACTTTCTGTTAATAAAGAAATGGATTTTTTTTTTTTTTTTTTTTTTTAATTTGCTTTCAGTCAGGCATTGTTGCTGGACCTCTATTGTATGCTAATAAAATACTTTGGTTGTCAGTAAATAGAAAACCTAAGTCACACCTAGGGAAGGAATATTTGCCTGCTGATAGCAGTAAGAAACAGCAGGGACTTTGGTTTTGGCACATCCCTAACAATAAGATTTCTGCTGTCAGCTGAGTTCCTAGTTGACAGGTGCCTCTGTAACAAGAACAAATAAAACATCTCTGATAAAAGACATTGTCAGGGTCAGCACGTACCTAAAAGGACAAGAACTACCAATGGGCCAGAGTTGTAAGAGGCTAAATTCCACCTTAACATAGCACAAGGAAACTTGTACTGACTTTTCTTACGCTGTGTTACTCCTGAAAATAAAATGGAGGGGGAAAAAAAGGAATTTTTTTTTTTTTTATGTTATCAATCTATTCCAATTGTTTCTTCTCTAGGGGAATTGAAAATTACTTTTAGATCTCCCAGTTTTGGGATTTGAAACAAAACAGTGTCCAAATAAATTTTTTGGTAACTAATAGCAGTCACTGCAGCAAAAAATAGAAAAGATTATAGCACTGCAAAATATACTTGAGCGATACGTTTTACAAGTTATTTACACCACAATACTGTTGAAAAGGCCAGGTTTTGAAGATGTACAGGCTTCCCAATTTGGTTTGAGCAACTGAAGCATGTTATTAAATCCTTTTGTATTTTCTACCTAAACACTTCATGATGGTTTTTGGTTTTGTTCCATAGAGAATATGCAGTATGAGAAAAGAAATTTATTCTTGGCAAAACTGTTTAAACAGCTAGAAAAATATTCTTCTTGCTTTTCATCAAAATGCTTCAGATTACAAACCTTAACACTACAATTAGGTGGAAAATTTCCAACAATGGAAGTAATTAAAATTGCTTTAAACAAAACAAAAACAAATGTTTACAAACCATATAAAACTATGCAAAACAGCAACTTGTATGGGTGTCCTCCTGAAGAAACAGAACATGTTTTTGGCAAGTAGTCTTTTATATAAAAAATAAAAAAGTCCAGTGCTATACAACTAGCACATAGCTTACAACAGAGAGTTGCACTGTTGGGTTTTTTTTAACCAGTCTTGTCTTCATCACCATATTTACCAAAGAATAGTGTATTTGGGATGATTTTCCATTCTACTTCCCTAATTTGGGAAGTGATATGGCTCAAAGGGCTTCTTTTCTTCCCATAGTAATTTTGTAATAGCTATGATTTGTGTCCTCTCAGACAGCAAGGTGATAGTGTGCTGGCACATAGAGGCAGTGCTCCTTACCAACAGTGTGAGTAGTCGTGTGAGACACCATAGCTCTAAGATTCTGGAGCTGCAAGAGTCAACTTGAAGGATTGTGCAAGTCTTGTGTAGAAAGTGTCAGTGAACTTACCCCACACTGTATCTTGCTACTCAAAGGTTTATACATAGCTTTGTTTAGCATTGTCACAACCTAAAACTTTCTGGATTAACTACCTGAGAACTGGTAATGGTGTATGTTGTAATTAAATTTCCCATGAACTATGGTGAAGTCATAAGGCACTGAATTTGTAAAAATGACTAGCTGTAGGCTCAGCATCTAATAAAACTTAATTTTTTTGGTATTTCAGAGACTGAAATATTCAGTCTCTTCCTAGTCAACTATAATTCTTATGAAGTTTTGAGAAAAAGAAATAAAAATGTCCCACTTAATCAAAGATGACAGAAAACATATATTCAACTAATGACTGAAATGAACACATTTATTTCTTCCTAAATCATTATATAAGATTTAATTCCTTTATAGGTTTCCTACACACACATTGCTGCGATAAATTCACCAAATAAGTTGTTTCATTCGTGCATGAGAACTATAGTCTTTAAACGAGTGCTTCCAAGAATATCATGGCTGGTGAAAACACAAAAAAACTATCAAATTTGTGGACAACAAACCTTTCTGAGATGTCTGGGAGTACCACACAAGGAAACTGAGCACCCTCATGAAATTAGAACTAGTTCCAACTTACCTGTAAATTTCCTTGAACCACTATCTGTCATGAAAGGTGATGATATATGATGACTTGTGTATATTTCCCAACCTCAGAACCTTACAAAAACAAAGAATTTTGTTAATCTGGAAAGAAATATCTATCAGTAGCAACTTAGATGAAAACTTTTTTTTTTTCTTCTAGCTACAAATGATAGATCAAAGAGGTTTCAGAAGAAACTGAAAGGAAGCAACAGCATATGTTAAGAATTTTTTCAGAGCTGAAAGAAATACCATTTTAAATACCTGAATAATGTATGTTATAATAATATTACATTATTATTAGAATACATATATTATTATATATAATAAACATTTCCTTAATTTACCACTCTAAATATAGAAACCTCAGAAAGTAACGAAACAGAGAGACCAGCAATCTGGTTTTTTAAAATCAGTTCTCTTTGCTTTATTTCTACAGAAGAGTGACGGGGTGTGAGAGATGACTGGTCATATGTTGCCCTTGACCAAGAATAAAATGCCAGAGATGTCAATAGGAGCTGGCTGCACGGGCTGAGAACCATTTATAGCCCTAGGACATTAGTATTTATGAAGTTTCTCAAGTGAGACAAATGGAAAAATAAACCCCTCCGTTCTGAAAATTGCTTTTCTTTTTTACATGAGCAGAAAGTCAGTTTCTAATCTCTAAAAAAAAGCCTCCTTCCTGAATGGAAACAGGTTAACCCTGAACTCTGAAGATTATCAGCATGCAGATTCATCACAATTTCATTAGAAGTAACATACTGAAATTACAGTCACGCAGAAATGAGGAAAAGGAAATAAATTGTTTAACAATTTAATAAAGCATTAAACAAAAGAACATACCAGTTCACACTTAACTAAAAAGGTCTCCAATATTGAGAAAAAGTCTATCATTCTAGAAATAGAAAGCAACTTACTGATTATTTGATGCTATTAGAAATGTTTGTTTTATGAACTCAGCATCAAATTCAGTTTCACACTAAAGAAAATATAAAGCTTCGATTTATTGGATTAGATCAGAACTTATCTGAGTAGTTTCAAGGACACTGTTAACCTTTCCTTCCCAGTTATATTGTTGTATTCACTGCCATGGAATAGAAGATCATTTCAGGTTCCTTTAGAAGATCTAAAACGATTTTTTATTGTGATTCCCTTCACTTTGTTTTTGTGCAGGATTTTTAGTTCTTTATTTTCTTCTTCTAACATTTTTGACTCTGCGCTAAAACTAGCAAACAAGAACAGTACAGGTTTAGTCAATGAGTAGGTTTAGTCAAACCTACTAATGATTCTTCTTACAGAGGTCCTTCTTAGTTTCTGGCTCTCTTATTGTACACAGAGGGGAATAAGTTTGCTGGATAATATTGCATTATGGTGCATTGAAGTGATGTTTTCACACAGTTAAAAGAATAGAGAATGCCAGCTTACCTCGTGACTTCTCAGCCTGACAGCATTTTACGGCAGGGAGGATCTCTATAAGCATGATAGAGATCTAAAAAACCTCTTTTGTTTCCCTTGTTATTAATTTGATGCCTACAAAATCATGTAAAATGGAGAGGTTACATAGTGGCACCACTGTTCTCTTCAGAATCACACAAAGAAAAGCAGGTCCTGTCTTACACACATTTCTCTACCACAGAGCAAGAGGACAATTCACATATCATTTTTATTTACTTGACTCCAGATTTTTCTGTGCCCTCAGAGGTTCTTCCTCTCTAAGAAAAACTTAATGCACTGAGAAAGCACAGCAATCCAGAAACTCCTAAATTTAAATCCTCCAGCTTCTGAAGTTTGATTTAATCCTACATAGTCAGCAGAAATACACTCAACCAATTCAATTTGTTGCAGATCTGGCCAGCAACCTAACCTAGGCTAGGTCACTTTATAAGTGGTTTAAGGAACATGTTTTTAGGGCAAGGATAATTTCTAAGTAATATAACCTCTAGCTTTGTCATTAGAATAATTTTGTAGCTCACAGATTCTGTATTTTTTTTTTTTTGAGGATTTATCTTTAAATAAGAAAAGATTATTCAATGATTTGCATTTTGAAAAACATTAAAGGAACTCTTGATAGTCTTAGTTTTTGGACGCAACTTGGTATTTTATTTTATTTTAATAATTATCTTTTTTTCCACTCTTCTGCACAATATCCCTTTCACAGTAATCTTCTGAAAAAAAAATGTTTTACCTCACACGTCAAAGTCTACCTCACAAAAGCCACAGGTACAGCTATTTATCTTTGGATTTTTCTGTGGAAACTTGGTAGTTTACCCAGTTCATTCTGTTTTTCCTGTACTCATATACCATTGTGGTAACTGGGATAAAAAGTTGTTATGTCATTGGGCATACTGTGTATTCCCAAAGAGCAGGTGTTATGAATTGTTTTTTCATCTTTTTTCTTTCTTTTTTTTCCCATAAGGAATTCATGGCCAGATGAAGGGCAGGGCAACTGTTATTACAGTAGCAGAATGGGTTGTTCCTTTTAATTCTGCAAAACTCTCTGTATCACAATAGGAACTAGTTGCCCCTCACCAGGTGCATCGACTCAGAAAATGTTTATGTATTTAACAACGTAAGTCCTCCGGTATAGATCTTGATAGTACCTTTTTCCTTAGTGCTGAGGTTTTCATCTGTATTCTGCAGGCTGACATAACCCCATCTGCTCAGAACCATGTGCTTTTACCATTATCATTGGCCATATGGCCATTTGGATTAGGTACTGAACTCCAATCAGGTAGTGATGGAACATGCTGGCTGATGGAGACAGAGAGGAGAGAGCACACCACTAAATAGTCTGTGAATGCTTACATATACAGGGAGGTATAAAAGCATGACTGTAGGTAAGTCTGCAACACTAACAGAAGTGTCAGGGAAACTATAAACCATCACGACCTTCAAGTGCTTCTCTGTAACAGATGTGTTAGTCAGACAAACTCTACTTATGCAGTCAAACACAGCAATATAGTTGTGAAGAGATATTATCATGAAAATTCATACATGTGCTCACAGGAAAAATAAAAATTAATAAATTTAAAAGAGTCTCTTTCAAAGCAAGAGACTCAACCAAATGTTTTAGTGCTTCTTGCTCACTATGGGAACCAAGAAAAAATAGGTACAGAATTGTCTGTTCCATGATGTGATACACAAACATGAGGTAAAAACAAACTAAGCTCAAAACCCCACTAAATTGACAGTGTATGCAGACATGACTGCAAAAGCAAGGGGATTTCAGTCTCCATTGTATGTCCCTAAACGTGACACTAGCCAATATTTCCAAACATTTCCAGCTACATGACTATTGTTAGCATCCCAGCACTGCCAGAGGTGTTCTAAAAAAAGAGTTCAATGGATGACAAAGCTCTTTGTTTCTGCTAAACATGAAACAAAGTCAAAATATTATTTGGCATTATCACAGTCGTCAATGAGTATAAGCTGGGGTGTGTGGCGACACAACTGACTTGAATGTTCTGGTAAACTGTAGTTACAAATTGAAAGTAGTTACAAATTGAAAATAGTTACAAATCAATTAAAAAAGATAGGCAGAACTAGTAATACACAGGTTAAGGAACAAAAAGATACATTTATAATTCCAGTTCTATCACACATATGAACCTCAAAGAAGTTGTGTAGAATTAGATCTACAGATGTTACTTTTAGGTACTTCAATACATTATTAATCCAGCCAAAATCTCAAAGTTAATGAAATTCCTTTTTTTACATGTTTATATGTAAACAAAAGCAAGCTTGATTATGTTGCAGGACTTTATTCATAAATATGCAAAAGTATCATGGAACTGGTGAACAGAAACTTGTTAGGGTTGTGGTATTAGAACAATTTCATGTTTAAAAATCATTCAGCTTATTTCTTATTTTGTAATTAACTTAAACGTCTTGTTAGCTCAAGCAAATTTGGAACAGTTGATTTTTCTGAGGTAGATAGCTGAAGTTACACTGGTAGGCTATAGAAGACCACTTCTTTGCTCTTATGTGTGACCTTTTTTCATACAAGGCATACATATTTGCCAAGTTCCTGACAGTATTCAAAATACTATTAATTTTTAATGAATGCTAAAATTTCATTTGAATTTCTGTAGTGGAAAATGTAACCTAAAGCAACATTAACAAATCTTTCCAAAGATCAACATGAGTATTTTTTTCACCTCTGATTTGTACATTATTTGAGAAAATGCTTTTATATGTAGTTTACTTACTTGGTTCAAGCAGTTAATTAGTGGATAAGTTTAAATATATTTCAGGCACAACCTGGTAGTGACATTTCAAAATTCTATCACTTTAGGCTCATTTTCTTTTCAGAGAGTAACCTTAGTCTCCTGGGTAACTCAATCAAGCCATATTTTTCTCAACTTTGCTTAACCCTTGACTCCAAATGCATTAGCACCTTGTTTTGGAAGTCTTGACAGAGATTGCTGGAGGTTAAGGCCATAAATTCCTCTAAGACAGTTATTTCTAATACAACACTTTATGTACCAAAACCTTTAAAACATGCTTCATAAAATACAGTTTATATAAAAAAATACTGTTAAATTGTTAAGAAATTGTCTTTGCAAAGATTGATTTTATTACATTTTGTATAGGTTTTATGTGCTGATGCATACAATTTTCTTTCAGTATATTACACAACAGGAAAATTATTCATCAGAAATGTGATACTGTGTTTTCATTATTCTTACTATGAACTTTGTGAAATAGAAAATACATTTTTATTTTGTATTTTACAAGATTATTTGGAATAGAAACTAGTAGCAAATTTTCTTGTAAATAATCTGTCCCTATACAATAAAAAACACATATTAATAACTATTTACAGTGCTACATCAAATATGCTACAGGCAGTAACTTAGTTGTAACTATCTTAGTAATAAATACTATCTTAGTAATATGCATTTTCTATTGTACAGGGAGAGATTATTTACAAGGAAAGTTACCACCAGTAACATGTATGAGACTCATGCCCAGCAGAAAATTCTATTGTTGGAAAGGAAATAGAAAATTAGGAAAATGAATCTTCTTTATCTCAACCTGTGTCTTTGTTCTTTAGCATAAATTAATCTGCTTTAAAATGTCTTATCTGTGTTTTAGACACAACCTAATCTCAGTATTTGTGGAAGTTTCTGTAGAACACAATAAAGACATTAAATGAATTCCTGCAGACTAATACATTCAATAGAATAATTCACAGAACAAATATTTTCAAATTCAAAAAAAAGACAGTAATATAAAACTTAGCTTTTAAAGTTATTTTTTAAATAAATTGTGAAGCATCATGTGCTCTGATTTTATATTAAAATCACTCTACGATACATTTGAAATTGTACAGCAAGGATATCCTTGATACTTTCTACATAAAGGAAATCAATTCACAAGTATTTATGTATAAACATTGATCATCAGAATATCTACATGTCAGTTATGCAAGCTGCAAATTAGTCTCAGATACTAAAAAGAAAAAGTGCTTTTCTAGATATTCATTATACTGTATGCAGTCCATCTTCAACTGCCTAAAAGAAATTCAGAAAACAATCCAAGAGGAGGGGTGCGAACAGAGTTGTCATACTACTTATGTTATTCAAGATAGGGATTTGAGTTAAATACTTTGATCTAAATTCTACCGTGAGGTTTAAGTCATTTCCGTGACTTCAACATTGATAACATGATAAACAAAAAAGCTCCTTTAGAAATCTTGAATACTTTAAAAAAAGAATTTGTGTACTTGTGGTTTAACCTCAGTCGGCAACCAACACCACACAGCCACTCGCTTACTGCCCCCCCCCCCCAGTGGGATGGGGGACAGAATTGGAAAAGTAAAAGTGAGAAAACTCGTGGGTTGAGATAAAAACAGTTTAATAATTGAAATATAATATAATAATAATAATAATAATAATAATAATAATAATAATAATATACAAAGCCAGTGATGCACGATGCAATTGCTCACCACCTGCCGACCGATGCCCAGCCAGTCCCCGAGCAGCGGCCCCACCCGGCCAGCTTTCCCCAGTTTATGTACTGAGCATGACGTCACATGGTATGGAATGTCCCTTTGGCCAGTTTGGGTCAGCTGTCCTGGCTGTGCCCCCTCCCAGCTTCTTGTGCACCTCCAGCCTTCTCAGTCGGTAGAGCATGGGAAGCTGAAAAGTCTTTGACTAGTGTAAGCACTACCTAGCAACAACTAAAACATCAGTGTGTTATCATCAACATTATTCTCATCCTAAATCCAAAAGACAGCACTGTACCAGCTACTAGGAAGGAAATTAACTCTGTCCCAGCCAAAACCAGGACAGTACTTCATGCACCTAAGAGTAACCACATAATCTACACTCAATATAAACATAGGCTCAGTATGAGCCAGCAGTGTGCCCTGGCAACCAGGAGGGCAAACCACATCCTGGGGTGCATCAAACACAGCATAACCAGATGGTCAAAAGAGGTGACTATCTCAGCCTCACCTTGAGTATTGTGGGCAGTTCTGGGCCCCACAATTTAAGAAGGATGTGAAGGTCCCTGAATGCATCCAGAGGAGGGCAACAAAGCTGGTGAAAGGGCTGGAAGTCATGTCTTATAAGGAGTGGCTGAGGACTCTGAGTTTGTTTAGTTTGGAGAAAAGGAGACTGAGGAGGGGAAGTGGAGAGGGAGGTGCTGATCTCTCCTCTCTGGTATCCAGCAACAGGATGCATGGGAATGGTTCAAAGCTGCACCAGGGGAGGTTCAGACTGGACATTAGGAAACATTTCTTTACCAAGAGGGTGGTCAAACACTGGAACAAGTTTCCTAGAGAGGTGGTCGATGCCCCATGCCTGCCAGTGCCTTAAAAAGAGGCATTTGTACAATGCCCTTCATAGTGGGCTTTAACTTTTGATCAGTGTGGAAGTGGTCAGGCAGTTGGACTAGATGTTCATTGTAGGTCCCTTCCAGCTGAACTATTCTATTCTATTCTACACATATTCATTTTTATCAGATTGCCATCTTGTAAGCAGTGAAATACTGTGAATGGCATCTGAGTATTACTGTGATTTTGTAAAACAAATAAACAGCTGTCGCTGAGAATTAAAACAAGAAATAAATATACACAAACAGGAAACAGAGGTATTTAGGCCAAGTCTGAAGCTATGAAAGATATTTAAAAATCAACAGGCAAACACATAATTTTTGCAACACATGAAGGATGCTGGTTAACACAGTATAGCTTAACTTTACCTATTCTAGTTGGTTGTGAGTTTTATATCTTACTTCCAAAATTACTGACAATTTTTTTTCTTTCTTCTCTATACAATCTATTTTTATTTCTATTCAGTTCATGTTCCCCTCCTAGCTAATATGTCACCAATTGCTTTCTGCTGTCAGTCTATGATCACTCTGATTTACAACTCTACCTCCTTCATCTCCTTTTCCAAATTTTCTCTATCTCTATCTCTATCTCTATCTCTGAAATTCAATTTCTTGAGAAAAGGTTTAATCTTCTAGTGTTCCTTGCTTTTTCTTTCCTTTTTACTTCTCACCACCACCATTAATCCATTCTCTGTCTTGGGTGCCTTCTCCACAACTCTAAAATGAGTAAACATGTTTCTTTCTAATCCTTGGTACTTTTTGTAGGTAGCATAGTTTTAAAACCAATTATTCTTGTTCAAATGCCTCACGTAATAGTGTTTTGTCATCCCAAAAGACTTTCAGTCTATTGGGAAGAATGTGGGGTTACGCTACTTGAAATAGACCAAGCTGGAGTTGGGAAGACAGTATCAGATTCACCAGTTATAACCACAGGCCCATTTTTTCCAGTTGTTCTATGTCTAGCCAGGGACTTGTCTCGTAAGACCCTGACCAGTAAAAAAACAAAACAAAACCAAAACCCCAAAGAACACAAAAAAAAACCCCAAAACAAAAACCAACAACAAACAGTCTCGTATTGAACATACAGATACCCACAGCCATCTGTGGACACCACTCAGAAACATATTAAAAATAGTTTGACCTTTCCCTCTGAATGAAGCACAAAGGTAATGGAAGGAGTGTTTGCCAGACAGGAAAGAGTACTTCATTCTCCCTTCCCTGGGGTCTGCTGGTTAGTATGTGGTGTTTTTTTCATTCACAGTTCCTATAAAATTCCTAAATGTTGATCTTTAAAGACAACCTCCTCAAAACACATGAATGATCCATCCAGATGATCAAGGAATTAAACAGGTGCGGTGGGAGGCCAGGCTACTCTTGTCTGAATGCAAGAAGGGGAGCCTATGGGAAACGTACAGCAGGTAGAAGTGGGGATAGGCTGGCCAGGAAGAGTGGAGAACTGGGCAGCTGGGGATTGAATTCAGAAACTTGAAGTTCAGCTGAAAGAGAAACTAGTGAAGGATGTCAATGGCAATAAGAAAGGTCTCCACAGATACACTGGCAGCAAGTGTTGAACCAGATAAGTTCAAGGATGCTGAGAGAGCTGGACAGTATCATTATAAGACCACTCTGTGTTATCTTTGAATAGCTTCTGGGAAGGTCCCTAATGACCAGAGAAAGGCAAATACTATGCACGTCTTCAAAAAAGACAAGGGTAAAGATCCAGGAAATCACATGCTGGTCAGCATCACTTCAGTCCCTTGGAATATTATGGAGGAAACCTTCCTATAAGCTTCTAAGCCATGAAAGACGTGAACATGAGTGAGAATAGACAGCACAGATTTACAAAGGGAAAGTCAGGCATGGCCAACCTGATTGCCTTCTATGATGAAATAACTGGTTTTGTGGACAAGAAGCCATCAGTGAATATTATTTACCTTAACTTTAATACAGCTTTTAACATGGTCTCCCTTAGCACCCCTGTAACCAAACTTAGACAGCGAGATCTCTGTGTCTGGACTACAAGATGGATGAAAAATGGGATGAAAAGGTTATGATGAACAGTTCAAGGTCTAACTGACAGATGGTTATGAATGGCATTCCTCTCAGACCAATACAGAGACCAATATTTCAGAACCGTTATCATCAACATGGCAGAATATACCCATCCAGTTTACAGATGACAATTAAAAAAAAAAAAAATTCCAAGTGTGACTAAGCACACTTAACTTAAAGGATTGCTCAGAGGAGCGGTAAAACCTTCATCTTTGGAGACATTAAATACCCAACCAGACAAGCAACCTGATCTAACCTTAAAGTTAACTCTGTTTTAAACATCTTTTGACAAGATGGCCTCAAAAGGTTCATCCCAGCCTAAACTATTCTGTGATTCTATTCTGATTCTATGTGGCAAGAAAACAAAATTACCAAATCCCAATTGAAATGGTTCAAAATCACCAAACTGTAGTTTTGACAGATAAACATATGAATGGCTTAAGAGAAGAAGCTGAGAGAAATTAGCTTGTTTAATCTGGAGAAGAGGCGGCTTATGGGGAAGCTGATAGAAACCAAAGAGGAAGTTATTGAGAAAACAGAGCTGGGCACTTTATGGAGGCACAGAAAAGAAGACTGAGAGACCAATTGAAAAAGAAGAGATTCCAGAAGACATAACTCATTGCCTTTTCACCATGAGGAATGTCAAGCAGTAGAACAGGTTGCCTAGAGGTGTTATGTATTCTCCATCTTTGGAGGTTTTCAAACCTCAAATGAGCAAAGCCCTGAGTAATCAGGTCTGACCTCCTAGTTGATCCTGTGATGACCAGGGGTTGTACCAGAGACTTCCTGAGGTCCTTTCCCATTTGAATTATCCTATGAGCTGGGTAGTCTGTGTGATGACTCCATGTGTACATGGTTGCTTCTATTCTTGTGGTTCAAAATAATTCATCAGTACTGCTAATCCATCCACTATCCTTCAGTATTACCAATAATTTAGCTGTATTGTTGTCAGCAGCAAACGTAACAATTATACTAGCATTATACCATGCAGAATTCCATGATCATTACTTCATGTAATGAGTATGATACAGCCACAACATATTGCTATAAATGGTCAGGATCACATATATTAACTTGAAACTCTTAATATGGATTATATATTATGTAAATGTCACCCAGCAATGAGATTTAATTGTAACTTAGAGAGTACACCAGAGAGAGAGAGATGGAGAGGGAGAATGAGAGAGAGAGATGGAGAGAGAGAATGAGAGAGATAGGGGAAGAAAGAGAGGGGAAGAAAAAGAAGGGAAGAAAGGAAGAGAGAAAGAAAAGGAAGGAAGGAAGAGAGAAAGAAAAGGAAGGAAGGAAGAGAGAAAGAAAAGGAAGGAAGGAAGAGAGAAAAGGAAGGAAGGAAGGAAGGAAGGAAGGAAGGAAGGAAGGAAGGAAGGAAGGAAGGAAGGAAGGAAGGAAGGAAGGAAGGAAGGAAGGAAGGA
Source organism: Aptenodytes patagonicus (assembly GCF_965638725.1). NCBI lineage: Eukaryota > Metazoa > Chordata > Aves > Sphenisciformes > Spheniscidae > Aptenodytes > Aptenodytes patagonicus. The sequence continues at coordinate 48,669,252 of NC_134982.1, read as the reverse complement.
AGGAAGGAAGGAAGGAAGGAAGGAAGGAAGGAAGGGAAAGAAAACTGGGCTGAAGTGACACAATGTTACTGATTTAAAACAACACAATATTGTTAGCTACCACAACTGATACAAGCTTTCAAGAATTTCAAATTGTATTTATGTTCTATGGTTACAATGTTGTAAACAAAAATTATGTTATTTGAAGCAGCTTTGCAAAATTGTTATTGAAATACAAAGTTATCAACCAATCAGAATCGCTAAGAAGGAGAGAATCAAGATCCTCTGATATTCACTTACTTTAGGGACATTTCATTTCAGCACCATATCATTCAGCTTCTGTTAGCAGCTGTCACCTGTACTGTATTGCTGTGGGGTTCGTCACAGTTAGGTACTGTGTTTGAGTGGTTAAATGTTGGAACAGGCTGCCCAGGGAAGTGGTTGAGTCACCATCCCTGGAAGTATTTAAAAGACATATAGATGCGGCACTTAGGGACATGGTTTAGTGGACATGGTGGTGTTGGGTCGACGGTTGGGCTCGGTGACCTTAGAGGTCTTTTCCAACCTTAATGATTCTATGATTCTATAAATGTAATGAAGAGAGGAAGGCTAAAGAAATTAATGCAGTTTTACACACCACTGTATGAGGGGCCATTAAAGAGTACTGAAATGCTAGAACACCTTTTGGATTTTCTTACATTCTTTTTTCCAATTCCCAGACTACTTTCTTTACTTTGAAATACTGATAAAATGTAAATTTTCATCACTAGAGTAGTTTCCATATGGGCTGAACCATAGTTCAGTGACAACGCTTCCTTATGTCTGCTTGAAACATCCAGCTCAAGTGAAAGTTGGTCCACTTACACGTCATGAAATCTAGTTGATTCATGGTCATTCTGCCCATGCTATGTCAAGGCTGCAGCATTTTTTTATTTTTGCACATGATTTTCTTACTTTCCTAAAGCAGCAGTGCAGGTAAACAGGCAGAAAGGCTGACTGTCTGATATCACACTGCTATGAGTAACACAACAGTTAAATACCACAGCTGGGAAAAGACATAAAGAACCTGCTGTAAACTAATTTTCAGGAAAAATCTTGTATTTTTGTTGCATGGGCCTGTTTCTGGGTCATCCTCATGACACAGATGTCACCAGTTTTGGAACATTAATGAGACTACAGAACATTGCAGAGCACCAAACATCAAGGCAAAATAACTAAATGCATACAATTAGAGTACTTAACGCAAATCGTTAAATAGAAAGATATTCTCAGCCTGGCTGATGGTAGGCTGACATAGTGCTATAATCTAATCAGGAGAGGAGATAGAAATAGTACTAAGTCCTGATGTATATGATATCAAACATACATAAATGTGTTTAAAAGTGTCGTCACTGGACTAAAGATACCTATATGCTTCACTGTTTGTAGGATAACGACTAGAATTATGACACAACTGAAGTAATAAACAGAGACAGAAATTTCAGAGAAACTGTAGTAAGCCATTATTTCACATATGAAGTGTTCACATGACCTAATAAAAAGGAATATTCCAACAAACATACAATGTATCATTCATTCTTTAATTGGGAGTTTGAATAAGGTAAAAGACTGATGGAGTGAAGACTAATGAGCTTCTTTAGAAGCAAGAGGGAAAGAAATCTCTTGACCTGAGGGACATTGCACTGCTATGACTTCAGCTTTTTAACTACTTTAGCAATTAGTCATAATAGCACTAATGAGCTAAATAGGAATTATTAAAATGAATTAGCAAGACTTAAATGTCAGCCAACATTTGTATGAATTCCTTGTTGTGTATATAGATGTAGGAGTCTCACACTTCACAATAACCCAAAACACTTTGACAGATATTGTGGACTCAAAAGAAAAATGTCTCTAGTGTGTGACACTGAGCACTGAGGGATATCAAATGTAATACAAGAAAACATTTTTAATGCTAATCTCAGCCCTTTGCTATTAAAAACTGCTTCCCTCTCATAACTGAATTAATCTGTTTCCACTTATTCTTAACCTAAAGAGTGGAACTAGCAAAACAGTCTGTCTCCCATGTCAAAGGCAGCTGGTCTAAGCTGTATGACAGCTCAGCTGGAACTAGCTACACATCAGAAGCGATCTAACCATGGTAATACTGTCCTGTAGTCAGCCGCTTAATGTGCTGAACTGCTACACTCAAATTTGAGTGCAAGGCCACAGTAACACTATTAATCACTTCCAGGATGTCCTGAATTATTTGTTCCAGAGGGATGCCTCCACTGGATCAAACTAATTCTTGATTCTCTGCTTCATTCATGGGAGTAGTTATGCCCTTCATAAGCACATGGTTAAGGCAGAAATATTAATAACACCTAATTTTCTGAAGGAATCCAGCATATCTCCCTTCCCCAAATTTACAGTTTTCCTCTCAGGATGCACAAAAAGTCTGAACAGTAAGGAATAGTCCTTAATACTTTTCAGCTTCGGTATGTAGTGCTTTCCTTGCTGATTCTGTAACAACTCTGATCTAGTTTCTTTCCCCTGATACCATATCAGAGGAGGGATTTCTATAATATTCCTGAAGATGTCCCTGGCCAGGTGCAAGTACTAAGACTGAGTACATTACAAGTGTGTGTGTATATGTATATACACACACTGATGAGTGAACATCAGTACTTTACTGCTTTACCCTTCTTTCTTTTATCAATTTCTATCTTAAGATCCATTTTTCCAAGGTGTCTCCTAGCCTGATTACCTTTCCCATATCTCTAGTAAAGCCTTACAAGAATTATTCTCTTGTTAAAAGTCTCTATGTAGTCATTTTCATTCTTTATCATGATGAAGGCTTATTCCTGTTTCCACTCCTTTTTCTGTCATCAGCTGGAGTCTAGGGTACAATTCCCAGTCATCGGTAAAGAAACCTGGATTGTGATATTCAGTCCACCCCACAGCAGGGTTAATTTAACATGGACAGCCTTCAACAGCATTATGCTCTCAGTGTATGAACTTCCAAAATGAAATTGCCCGAATCATTGCAAACTGTTCTCACATCACCCTCCATCTGCATTTTCTTTCATACTCCTTATTTTGAGAAAATTATTGGAAGCTCAACTGCACATGTCTTGCTGGTTCCATATTTTATCCCTTGGAGGAACTAATGTGCATTATTCTGTGTTTGGATGTGTGAAAACCTCTAAAAAGTTTTCTACCAATGTATTATTTATTTTGGCTAAACTCTTGTTAGATTTCATTAACTCTTGGCTTTTTGTTTTAGTCAACTTTATTATTGTTTCTATTTATGTTAAATATTGTTAGTTGATGTAAAATTAAAATAGCTTTATTTTCTTACTTTAGTCCTTCTAACAATGTCATTAAAAGAAACTTTCATAACACCAAGCTTTTTTTTGTTGCTTTTCTTCTTTAAAATCCTATTTTCCAAAGCCTCTCAGAGTGTTATTAATTAGTATAACTCAAATATGTAATAAATATATAATAAAACAGTTTCCCTGATGCAGTTTTCTATACCCTTTCTAGTTTAATTTGTAAGTCATAGATGATGAGCTTCAGGTAGTGATCAGGTAGGTAAAAGCAAGTTGGAAAGGAGACAAAGAAAGATACAAGATACTGTGGTGACAAACATTAATCACAAAATAGACAGCAAGGAAGAGTGTGTGACAGCTAGTACACAGCAATGGTGGATATTTCCTGTATAAAAAGACCAGTGACAACCTAATTATCAGGTTTATGCTTATTTCTTTTTATTCATAGGTATCATCTGTATTGGGAAGCACAAAGCTCTAATTATGGACTCTATGTAATTATTTTAAATATTTCTGTAAAGCTCTTCCAATACCTTTGTTTTTTTATAAACTGGAAAATTTATTGTTCAGTTTTTCAAAAGGCAGCAAATGTTGATATTGTACTTCTCCCTCCCACTCCTTACATTACACCCTCTATGTAGATTTCTTTCAAAATTCTTGTAGTCAAATCCTACCTGATATCCTGGTATGCCTGGACTCTCTTTCAATATTATGTTCTCCATTCCCCACAGACAGCATGTCTGGAAAGTTACTCAAGCAAGTGAAGAGAAGTCAGATTGGGATTTGTTCCATTGCTTTTCATATCTTGCCAATAGTTACCTTCACTCACAATGTGTTAATTTCAGCCCAACGAAGTGTTATTTCTAGGTATCTCCTTATATGACATTGCTAGAAAAACTGAACATGGATTTCTTTTGAGTGGCCTCTAGTGGAAAGGCTTGTTTTCTGTTGGAATAAACTAAGGATGGTCTAGTTCAATTTCTGATCTTTTCTTTCTTTATTCTGGAAATCAAGTGAAAATATTTATGAATAACTAATTCTTAATGAAAAACTAATTTTTAATAATGAATTATGAATAACTAATATTCACACTTAACTGTAGTGTCTACCCTGCTGAGTAACTGAAGCTATGTGAACTTTTAGTTTTTGAAATGTTACTGGAATAATTTCTCCTAAAATAATGACATGTATACACTAGTAAAAATTTCACTGTCACCGTAAAACTAGTTAATTGTGGTGTAAAAGTTTCCAAAGAACCTATATGACTACCAGACTGATATATCTTTTCTAGTCAAAGTGCAACCATTCACCTATTTTAGAATAGAATAGAATAGAATAGAATAGAATAGAATAGAATAGAATAGAATAGAATAGAATAGAATAAGTGTCCAAGTCAGGTTGGACAGAGCTTTGAGCAACCTGATCTAGTGAAAGATGTCCACTTTCCATCATTTATCAGCAGTCCTGGTTAACGGGGGAGGTCCCGGACGACTGGAGGCTTGCCAATGTGACGCCCATCTACAAGAAGGACCGGAAGGAGGATCCGGGGAACTACAGGCCTGTCAGCCTGACCTCAGTGCCGGGGAAGATTATGGAGCAGTTCATCTTGAGGGCGCTCACAAGGCATGTGCGGGACAACCAGGGGATCAGGCCCAGCCAGCACGGGTTCATGAGAGGCAGGTCCTGCTTGACCAACCTGATCTCCTTCTATGACCAGATGACCCGCCTGGTGGATGAGGGAAAGGCTGTGGATGTGGTCTACCTGGACTTCAGTAAGGCCTTTGACACCGTCTCCCACAGCATTCTGCTAGAGGAGCTGGCGGCTCACGGCTTAGACAGGTGTACTCTGCGCTGGGTCAAAAACTGGCTGGACGGCCGGAGCAGCTGAGGGAACTGGGACTGTTTAGCCTGGAGAAAAGGAGGCTGAGGGGAGACCTCATTGCTCTCTACAACTCCCTGAAAGGAGGTTGTAGCCAGGTGGGTGTCGGTCTCTTCTCCCAAGTAACTAGCGATAGGAGGAGAGGAAATGGCCTGAAGTTGCGCCAGGGGAGGTTTAGATTGGATGTGAGGAAAAATGTCTTTCCTGAAAGAGTGGTGAAACATTGGAAGAGGCTGCCCAGGGAAGTGGTGGAGTCCCCATCCCTGGCGGTATTTAAAAGACAAGTAGATGAGGCACTTAGGGACATGGTTTAGTGGGTGGTGGTGTTGGGTCGACGGTTGGACTCGATGATCTTAGAGGTCTTTTCCAACCTCAGTGATGCTATTATTCTATGATTCTATGATTCTATGTACCTGCCCATGGCAGAGGGGTTGGACTACACAATCTATAAAGGTCAACCCAAAACATTCTGTCATTCTATGATTAAAGCACTTCCACTTTATATGAAAGAGTATGGAGGACAATTAAAAAAAACCTTATAATGAAACTTCCTTTCAACCTATAGAGAAATATGAAAATATCAAAACTAAATACCAGTTAACACCAATAATACAATTATAAATATGCTTCAGAATTTAAAACTACAAAAGCTGTGAGATTAAAAATTGAAGTTCCCAAAGTCATCTTAATCTTCTTTACAATTGTATAATCAAATTATCTCTTTTATAAGTACAATATTTAACACAAAATGCTGGTTAACTCATTAAAAAGTGTGAAAATGAGATAAGATAAGCTTTTATGTCAGCTACCAATTCCTTCAGCAAACATATTGTACGAATTTTAGTTCATCTTCGCAGTCTAAGGCATCCTCAGAATCACTTGTATGTCATCATATTAATTTTTCTTCACTGTCTTCAATTTCTGGATTTTTCATCAGACTGAGAGGTGTTGGTCAGGTCTTTGTAAGCGTCAGTGAAAACAAATGAGATTCACATAGGATGACGCTTGGGGGAGAACTGATCTACCTGTGCCCTGTGATAACGTGTTGATACTTGCCAGATGACTAAAATGTGTGCTGCCATATCTGTTGGCACAACTACAGTTTTCAAAATATACCTAAGGAATGCAAGAAGCCCATTTGAAAGAAGAAGGAAATTCTGAGGCAAAGAGAATTCACATTCTCAGACCTCTGCAGTATGATGTTATTATTGAAGGAGTTAAAAAAAGCACTTTGCTTACTGAAGAGAGCCTAACAAGAAGGAGAGAGTGCAAATGATAGAGAAAGACTAATTGCGTTACTTAAAAGGCAGATAACTCAAAGACAAATAGAATGAACGATACATAGACGAACAACTGCACAGAGAAAAAAACATGCGTGTTCTCTAAGGCAGCATTAAAATGCACAGAGCCTGTAAGGTCACTTGAGTCAAAGGCAAAAAGAAGCATCCAACAACCTGCCTGGTAAGTTCAAGCAAGTCAGACTTCTTACACAGCAAAAAGACAGAAATCACAGCGTGTCAAAAATAAATTGGCAAGTTGGGTCGAAGGACTAAAGAGACAAATACTAATGGAGAAATGTAAGTGAACAGCATTGTGCAAGAGTTTCAAAACATGCAATTGAATAACTGAATTTTAAGTATATGATTACAGACAAAGAAATATTATTTAGCCAGAAACCACAGTTTATGAGTAAGGGCAAAAAGACTAAATTATACACCTTATTTCCTCTTCTGCTGTCTTTTGTACTGGATTAATTTTATTAGTCTTCACTCTGTGGAAGTACAGGCTTCTCTTTAGTGGGCCTACACCAGTGTACATAGTCTTTACCAGAGAGACAGATTTATCTAGCTGGTAACGTAGTTTACAGACCCATATTTATAAATGTTAATCTGTATACATATGTCTAGATAATTGCATATTAGTGTATCCAACTAAAGTGAAGAAGGACTAAATATAAAAATACAACAGCAATTGAATATCATTTGCATAGCCATAAGAGAAAGGCTTTCAAGATTGAACTCTATATGGAACAAGGAATACTGAAAAGGTTCTGGATTCTGTATTTCTCTTTCAGTACTCTGTAAAAATAGATTTCTTTCAGAAAGCTTAAAACAGACTCACCATCTTAATCGTTATAATCTACAAAACACTTCAGTTAAAAAATTTCAGTACCTAATTCGTAACCAGACTGGTTATTAGAAAAACTGTTAGAGTTTCATGTCAGATCCAACAAGCCAGGGTGCTGCAGTTCCATGTGCCCAAGTCCAACCAGTAGGAAGGCTGAAAATGAGTTCCCAGAAGGCACATGCACACAAAGCACACATGTATATAGCTGGCCACATGGATCACGACACTCAGAGCACTCACATGAACATAGACAGCAACAACAGCCTCATCCTGCTCCTCTCTCTGTCTGAGTAAGAGGGGGGTCCATGAGTGACAATATACATACGCATATGCATGAGTTCAGTCCCTCCAACAGCCTGGTTCAGACCCGCAGCCTGCCCAGCGGCTGCACCTGGATCCCAGTCTCCCCAGTTGCTGGCACTGGTACATACAATCCCCAAAGCTACAGCCCTACTCCAGGTTCTGGTACAGATCATTGCACACACACATACACACACAGAGTTGACAAGGACTCCTCTGTCCTCCATACCTGGACACTGGGGCTGAGGGTCTCCTGGGACAGCCCTGGGAGGGGCCCAGAAAACGTATCCTTTCCCACCTGTAACTGTTCTCCCCTACTCCTGTAGGCTGGTGTAGGTGGGTCTTTGATGGACTGACGGTACATGTAATGAGCCTAGGGGTAGGTCGGCCAGGGTATTTTTTGGGTTCCCCCTCCTGCCATTGCCTCTATGCTCCTTGGTGGATGTACAAATGAGCTTCTATCATGTAACCTGACAAAACCCATGATGCTAAAGAAAGTAAGGAACTTTAAAATTTCTATCCATCACAATTAAAATAATTTTTCTGCAGTGGTAGATAGGAACTTTACAAGTTTCTTAGTCAACATAGAATTGCATTTTGCTAACCTGGGCCCTGCATTTGCACTTTTGAAAGGATAAACAGTAGCATATAGAAATAAAAGCAAGAGTTGCAGCTATAGAAAAAAATATTATCCACTTAGGTCAAACTGACACCATTTTTGCTAAGGCGATAAGCCTGTTTATTAGTGACCCTGTTTTTCTTTCACTGAAATCAATAGCAAACACTTCATTAATTTCTATTGCCCCACATTGAGAATACACTAAATAATCTTCTCCTGTTCAACCATTTTTTTTCAGGCAGGTGTTAACACTTGACAGTTTGGTAAATCTGTGCAATATAGTGTGACATTTTGCTTTTTCCAAATTAAGAAAGATGTAAAGTAAGTTATTTTTTATGCAAATTGGTATTACTTTCTTCTGATAAAAATGTAAACTTAAAGGAATGTTATAAGAACTTAGATATTAGTGATTTTTTCTAAAATAAAAATGAATATGGAATGTTTCTATAAATTTGTAATTTTTCAGAAGCATTGGCTTAAAATTTAAATAGCAAGCATAGTAAAATGTGCATACACTGAGTGAGATGAGCAAGATACCCTGAGGAAATCTCCAGGTGGCAATGTACCAGAGGAAGAACAAGCAAAACATGAAAAAACTCCAATCCATTACTTATTTAAACCAATTTTCCTTTCCACAGCCAGCCTATGTTTCCCTCTATTATAAAAGACATGCAGAGCACATCAGTGGCCGGTACTTATTTGAGGTCATCCCTTTCAGGATATGTTCATGGACTAATTACAAGTTGGTGTAGAGATGAAAGCATCTTTATTTCCTTATAAACATATGTGAGTTTAGTTGATACTTAACAGAGGTGAGAGGGTATTATTTTTCCCTGTACCTGACTTTCAGAACAAAATAGCTTTTCAAGTTGTTCTCAGAAATACCTCAGTAAGTTGTAATTGAACTGAAATAATTTATCAATTTAAGTAAACAACCCACAGAGTAATTATTAAGGAATATTGTTCATCAGCATTACTGAATAAGTCACCTAATATTTTACAGGTCAGAATACATGCAATTTCAAGTTCATTTCCTGAAATATGAAGTTCAAGTTATCTTTTCATGTAGTTCAAGGATCATTCACTTCATGCTACAGGTGCACTTAAAACAGAACCTTCCCAGATAATAGCAAAGGTGTGTGCTTTGTCCTAAGGTGGATGGAAGAGAACCATTGGGAACAGTTTGTTGGTTTGGGGTTTTCTCCCCTCCCATGAACAGAGGTGAAAAAGGCTGTGTGGGCAGATTTATCCCTCTAGACAACAAAGTGGCACATACAAATATAACTTTCAACTTGTTAAATGCTGACTGTTCCTGCTGACTTTATTGAAGAGTTTTAACAAACCGAATAATGAGTCATGATCTTATCCAATTTAACTTGGTGAAAATGGAAGAGCTTTAACTGGTACTGGGCACTATTTTCATCAACAAGGCTGAACTCTCAGATATTTACTTGTATCAGTGATGTTATTTATATGACTAACTTGAAAGAAGTCAGAGTAATTATGTAGTCATTACCAGCAAATACCACTTTCACAATCTGGAAAACTGAAATGATTGAGTGTTTTAAAATACCTGTCCTCTTTTTTTTCCTGTTAAACTAAGATTCTTTTCTTTAACCATGATTTTAACCAGAAAGAATAAGAATGTGCTATATATTTTTTTCTTTGAAAAAGATTCCTTTTTTTAATTGTAGGTATTAAACACCCAAATCCTCAAGTAACATTTGCTGGTTGGTCAAAGATTTGATCTGCAAGCAAAACACTGTGGGAAAGGTGGCTGCCAATTTTAGTATTCCTTTTAATATTAATATTCCAGTAGAGATCATTATGATAACATTTTATCAATGTTGCTTGAAGTGTTGAGGTCCTATCTGAAAAAGATCAGTACTTAGGTCACATTGATCTAATGCTATGCTTAACTGCAGTTCTTGCATACAAAAAGTTCCATAACCAGCAGAAATGAACCAGTATAAGATGGAATTAGACTTAAATGACAATTAGTTGTGCATGCACACACACACATGCACACACACATACAAAAAAAAAAAAGAAACAGCCCTTTGTGTTCAAAAGAAAGACCAATACAAAATGTCACTTTGCTGGCAGCCAGATTTTTGAAGACTCATATTTTAAACCACCTTCCCTGATCATGTATATTTTAAAAATGGTAAGAATGCAACATAGGAACATCCTGGTGTGGGTGTTGAGCTTTGTGACAGAATGTAAAATGAGAGACATGTCTTAATTTCTTTTCATATTTACTATAGAGGAATAGTAATCTTTCCACTGCCTAGATGTCTCCAGGTCTTGCCTCATCCCACTCCTGAAACTGTTGAGAACTATGTCTTGAAAGACAATAGGTTATAGCTCTCTAATCATTGGAGTGGCTTTCAAAGAAGTTGCTATGTAAAGGAAAAAAAAATCTTTCAAGAAAAAAAACCCTTCTGGTTCTTATAGCATCAGCTATACAATATACTGGGAATTAAAACAGTTTTAACGTATACCTGCATATACAGTGGGATGGAAAGAGAAAATGTGAATCGTAATGCCTCCAAAGTACATAATATCCAGGACACCCTTTAAAAATACAGGAAGAGGGCAGAAACTATTGGAAAAAAGCAAGGAATCTTACTGAACCATGTAAAAAAATATATAACAGTAGCAGAAGGTCTCATTGAAATAGTTTTGTATAACTATTTTATGTTTAAAATGGTTCCAGTTCTGGATTATGCTCCTATCACTATTAGCTAAGCTCCATAAAGTAGTAAATAGCCATTTGTTCTAGCTGAGAAAATAGTCTAGTATTTTGCCATTTGGTATGTGTAGTCCTGAGCTAGTATCTATGTGGCAACTTGGCAGTAAAGGTCTGCCTGCACAGAATTTTAGGACAAAATCCCATTGAAATCAAAGGAATCAGTTACTAATCCTGACCTTCCCAGTACTTTTTTTTCTTGCTCAGTTCATCAATAACTTCATCACTAGTAAACCAACCCCAAAAGAAATCTTCATATCAGGACACATGAGGAAGAGTCAAATAGAGAATGAATTGCTCTCAAATTACTATAGAGTTTAGAATTTGATTTCAAATCCAAAATCAACCTTTTGATTCTAATTTCCACTTGTAACAGATTTGTTCTTTTACTTTGAATCATACATGCATGTGATTCTGGTGGGGCTGGGTAATTTTCAACCTATGAAATATGTCAACCTTATTTAAGTGAATCATAAAGTCTGTGAAATTAGATTATTTTAAGGGAATCAAAGTACATGGTCCACCTGCTTTTTCAGAACATAAATGTAGATTAACCATTTTTTCCAAAGGTGTAAATTATGAAACAGAAGAACGGGAACGGTGCCTCAGCTTTTGAAAACTGTGTAAGGGATTGTGGTGGTTAGCCTGAGTTGAAATCTCTACAAAGGGTTTTTGAGAATTCATCCCAAACAGAGCTGGAGAAGTCTAAAGTTATATTTTATACTTATGCTTATTTAATTAAATGACACATTCATTTAACATCAATTCAGTTAACTGAACACTGTCTATTTAAAAGCAATATGGGGCCAATTCTCCTCCAGGTTACATTGCTTTAAATCTGAGAAATGTTATTCAAGTTAATGGACTTAATCACATTCGTGATGGTTTTTTATACGTACAAGTCTTTCCAGAATTCATGTTTTTAACTACATATTTTTTAAAGCAGATATATATTATTTATCTTTCAATGGTTCTGTGCTAATCTGACCTCGGTGCCAGGGAAGGTTATGGAGCAAACCATCTTGACTGCCATCACACAGAACATACAAGACAAGCATGTGATCAGGCCCAGTCAGCATGGGTTTATGAAAGGCAGGTTCCACTTGACTAAACAGATCTCCTTCTATGACAAGGAGATGCTTAGTGGATGAGGGAAAGGCTGTGGGTGCTGTTTAACTGGACTTTAGTAAAGCCTTTGACACCGTTTCCCACAACATTCTCCTGGAGAAGCTGGCTGCTCATGGCTTGGATGGGTGTACACTTGGCTGCGTAAAAAACTGGCTGGCTGGCCTGGCCCAAAGAGCTGTGGTGAATGGAGTTAAATCCAGTTGGAGGCCAGGCACAAGTGGTGTTTCCCAGGGCTCAGTTTTGGGGCCAGCTTTGTTTAATACCTTTATCAATGATCTGGATGAGGGGATCAAATGTACCCTCAGTAAGTTTGCAGATGACACCAAATTGGGTGGGAGTGTTGATGTGCTCGAGGGTAGGAAGGCTCTACAGAGGGATCTGGACAGGCTGGATCAATGAGCTGAGGCCAGCTGCATGAGATTCAACAAGGCCAAGTGCCGGGTCCTGCACTTGGGCCACAACAACCCCATGCAGCACTACAGGCTTGGGGAAGAGTGGCTGGAAAGCTGCCTGTTGGAAAAGGACCTGGGGGTGTTGGTCGACAGCCGGCTGAACATGAGCTGGCAGTGTGCTCAGGCGGCCAAGAAGGCCATTGGCATCCTGGCCTGTGTCAGAAATAGTGTGGCCAGCAGGAGTAGGGAAGTGATCGTGCCCCTGTACTGGGCGCTGATGAGGCCACATCTCGAATACTGTGTTCAGTTTTGGGCCCCTCACTACAAGAAAGACATTGAGGTGCTGGAGTGTGTCCAAAGACAAGCAACGAGGCTGGTGAAGGGTCTGGAGAACAAGTCTTCTGAGGAGCGGCTGAGGGAACTGGGACTGTTTAGCCTGGAGAAAAGGAGGCTGAGGGAAGACCTCATTGCTCTCTACAACTCCCTGAAAGGAGGTTGTAGCGAGGTGGGTGTCGGTCTCTTCTCCCAAGTAACTAGCAATAGGAGGAGAGGAAATGGCCTCAAGTTGCGCCAGGGGAGGTTTAGATTGGATATTAAGAAAAATTTCTTCACCGAAAGGTTTATCAAGCATTGGAACAGTCTGCCCGGGGAAGTGGCTGAGTCACCATCTCTGGAGGTATTTAAAAGACGTGTAGACATGCTTAGGGCCATGGTTTAGTGGTGGACTTGGTAGTGTTAGGTTGACAGTTGGACTCGATGATCTTCAAGGTCTTTTCCGACCTAAATGATTCTATGATTCTAAACAACAGTAATAACAATAATTAACACACTTTTACAACAGGAAAGCTTAAAATTAGAAAACTAGAAAACTTTAAATGTTCAGACTTAGTAGGTGTTCAAGAAGTAGAGAACAATCACTCTCCTTACTTAAACTCAGATTAAGATTATACAGGCAGACAGCATTAAAGATTCATCTGTAATTCAAAAGCACATAATTAAAAAAAAAAAAAAACAGTACAAAACAATAGATTAAATATGCATCTTTGCACACAAAGAACATACGCCCTTGAACTCCTCCTTGGGGGAAGTTATACTTATTCAAAACATTATGAAGAAATCTTCTCCTGTTCTACTCTCTCTCCACACCTATAAACTGGAGTATAGTTTATATAGTTATAGAACTTACTAAAATAAAGGAATAACAGAAAAGAGAATGCTGTCACTTGTCAAAAGCCAGAGAAAATTTATTTGATCTGACATAAAATTAAGTTAGGACTGGGTGTTGGGTTTGGTGGTTTTTTTTTTTTCTTTTTAATTTAATAGCAATAGATTTAGGAAGGGGCACGGTGTTGGTATCATGGCTACTGGTTTGTTCAGAGGACCTAATCCATAGGTCTACTTTCACATTTTAGTTGCTGTTTAATGTCTATCAGGTAAACCTTTGACAAATCACATTTTTATACCCTTGCTTCTGCTCCCACATTTTTCCATGACATTGTGTCTGGACTGCTGTTGAATGCATGTGAAACAGTAGAACCTAACTTCTAATCTTGCAACTAGGGTCTAACATATTATAAACAATTCATTACAAAGCAAACAGTCCTGCATTTTTAGTCACAACATCTAATATATAATTTTATTCATCAATTATTATTTTACCACTTATTACCAGAAGAAAACATTTCTGTGATTATTAAATAGCAAGGAAGATAACAGATAGGATAAAGGTGTGACTCCACAGGTTTTACAAAAATATACATCAAAAAAGTCACATAAATAGATGTGATAATATTGAAGATTGAAACAATTTTTAGAAAGCACATGGGCAAAGTAAGAATGATCTAATTTTACACTTCTTTAAGTTCAAATAATAAAGAGTAAAAAATGAACATTAATATCCAAAAACTTCTTATTGCTGAGATGTGTTGATAACTACCTTCAGTCATGCATTGATGATAAAACATCCCGTATCAATTCTACATCAGAAGTGTTCAACTTGTGGCCCTTTTTCTGTGTGTCCTAAGGAACTGCAACATTAGGCTGTTCAAGAAATTTTTGGATACTACACTTGCTCTTGTAAACTATCAAATGTGATGTGTGAGACAAAAGAACAATTTTTCCTCATTTTCAAGGGGCAAATATTCAGCTGTTATACTGAAGTCAGTAAGACATATACAGACACCCACATAGACACAAAGGAAGGTATAGAATGTGGATGGTGTATAATAAACCTTTATTAATGTAAGTTTAGAATGGGTGCACTACTCCTGGGTAGCAAAACCCAGCACACTTTTCCCTGCTCAGATCAAATGAAAACATTAAAATCTTTCACCAGAGCACTCTGCTTCCACTTGGAAAGTCATTGCTGGAGCTGGTCATGATATTGTCAATGAAAGAGGGTTTAAGAATTGAGAGAATTCTAAAATAACAGATCAACCATCTGTCCAGTTTTGTTACGAGGAACTTAAGAAATCCTCTTTGAGAAATTTCAGGAAAATCTAGTTTTAATTCTAGTTCAAGGGTGAGTCTTTTTGAAAATGTCAAAATTTCTCATAACATAAAATTAAATCACTACTGACTTTCCCAGTTTCCATTAATTCATTACTACAGACCACAAAGGAAGATAGAAAATTCATCAATAATATAGCTAAATTTCACCTAAGTAGCTTTACAGCACCTGTGAATATCATGCTTCAAAGTACAGCATCTCAAAACCTTTCAAGATGGGGAAAGTGGTCATGAAAGCAGATGATGTGAATCCCATTTAACAGGTGGAACGGTATTATTTATAGTGTCATGAAGTTCCTTTTTTTACTCCATAATGCAATTAAATATATAACCCTAAACATGACAGCAGATCAGAAACTGATATCTCTTATTTTGCAACTTGAATGACTATAACTTTGTAAGGAAAATCCTATATGTTGAGGGGAAAAATATTCTATGATGGCAGTCTATAGTTACTAGTTCTTTTTTTCTTTTTTTTAATGATGGCTGTTTTATCAGTTATGTGACATACTCAAGCCCTGAGGAAATTGGTTGTGGACTACTACTTTGGTCTATGAAATGAGCATGATCTCAGAGCTTCCTGACCCTGGCCCTTACAAACACACTTTTTGCAGCTGCTAATAGCTTGGCAAACGTAACAAAAAAAAAAAAAACAAAAAAAAAAATCTTCATGGTGCAATATTCTATACTGCCTGCCTGCCTTATATTGGATTTTGGGGCATTTTTGCCAAAAGTGTGTTCGCTATTTCTGAGAACAGATTAGTAAAAACAAATCACTTATTTCATACCAAAAATTTCCCAAAGTTTTTCTCTCAGAAGTGGTGTTGTCTCCAGACTTTGGTTAGACTACAAAATTGATAGAGACATTACCCATAAGTTAAACCTCTGCCATTACTAGCCATGTAAAATCAAGCCAAATTTAGCAAAGCAATAAGTTTCAGGAACATACGGTTTACTTTTACCTAGCTATTAGTTTCTGGCAGGTGAAATAATCTGACTACTGGTCTCTGGGGAAAGAGTTTCTTCTTTTTCCATGAAGTTGAATTTCCTAGTGTCCAACATTCAGGGAAGACTGCTCCCTCTGTGTTCTTATCAACAGTGATGCTGGAGCAAAGGGTGGAAGGAAAGAGATCATATTCTGCCATGAGTGGATAAAGCTGATTGCAGGAGGCACAGGAGGCCCTGGCAGGCACAGCAGAGGTGTGTAAGGTAAACTAAGAAATAGGATATGAGATGTGAGCACAGAGACAGAAAAAGCAGCATCACCAGCGGCTGATACCATATAACTGCTACCTGCTTCTCCATTAGCATATGCATTAGAGATCTTTCCTCTTAGTCTAAAACTCTTAACACTAGCAATAACATGTTTGGTGTCAAAATGATATATTCAAAAGTGAGGATTGTCAGAACAAGGGGTTGCTTCAGTCAGTTTTCGAATGCATGATCAGACTGCTCTACTTACTGTAAGGTAGAGTTATACACAGCATGTTGTCAAACCAAAATTATACAATGAAGAATTATTGTATTTAAGATCCTTCATCTGATGCAAGATTCAACATCAACAACAATAACATCATAGAGAAGAAAGGACACCATATTTTGCAGAGGATGCCTGTGCCACAGAGTTCGTGTGAGAAGCTTGGCAAGTCACCAGAGCTACATTATAACATTTGGCCTGTGTTTTTTTCTCATTTACTGAATAGTTAACATAGACACACCATGATCCACAGTGATGAAAATGTTAAGAGTTAACAGCTACAGCTGAAACGGATTTAAAGCTGGACTTTCAACATAGCAAGTAACCTACAACACTCAGGCTATTGAGTTATTTAGATGCTGCTGAATGTTCAGTGAGAATTTTCAGAATTAGTAGGAAACTTCGTAAGTCTTGCAGAATCTTAATGTTTAAAATGTACTAATTCACTCCAGAAAACTGGTTTTTTAAAGCAGCAATCTCCAAAACAGCTGACTACTCATGCTATTAAATTTTAGTAAATGTGATAAGGAACTGTTTACTGGATCAGGATATAACTTAAAAAATAAGGTACATAATAAGGTACACCCCTGTCCAAACCGTGTCTCTAATTGTCTTGCTCATACCCCTTGACACTCATAAAAAGCTCTCCAAAGGCAAAAAGGCATTCTGAAAAAGCTACTCTGGTCATATATTTTCCAACATTCTTCTGTCTGTGTCCATCATACTATGTCTTTCTAGCTTATTGCAAAATTTGATCCAGGAAATTATATTACTCACAAAAAGAAGCAAGTCTGGAAAATCTATTTCTGTTCCTTTTGGTTTTAATTATTATTATTGAGGAATAGTGTTGATGTCATTCCCTTTACAAGCCAGCCAGTTATGACAAAACCAGAATAGTATTCCAAGTGTGAGTATGAATAAGGAGTGGTGGCTGGATGAAATTTTAATTCAGGTTTTTACAGTTTCATTTGAAAGGGTTTAGTCTAATCAGTAGAAGAAATCTAAGAAGCCTCCTGTATCTCTCTGATATGTGGCCATGACAACAGCTGACACTGACACATCAGGTGGCAACATCAGATAGATTATGTGAATGCTACTTGACATTAGCAAATAAATGCTTTCAGTATATATGACTGAAAAAACCTCATGCTTCCCCTACTCTGTCTGTACTCTGTCACTTGCAGAAGTGCAGCTGGGTGACCACAGCACGCATGACAATGATTTTACTGGGGCTGCGCAAGCTTCCAGCTTACAAGGCAACCATCACTGATCTCTCTCAAGACTGCTATGATTTCAAGCTCATGAAGTAACAACATTTCATCTTAATAACATTAATACCTAATTTAGCATTAATAACCATGAAGTTTAGAATGAGATACTCATTTCTGGTTTTATTTATTTGGGATGTGACTGTCTTTTAACATTCCCTTAAAAACAGTGAAGCCAGTAAAGATGGTCTCCACAAATTCATCCCTTTCCCGCTGAGAGAAGTACACCAGGTTGCCCAGGTAGTTCAGGCTGAAAGCAATGGCCAACATGACAACTCTTTTATATTTATGGTCAATTTACAGGCTTATTTCTGGTGCTTTTAATGAATTAAACTATAGAAACAGATGCTACTTCTTCAGAACATGTAAGTACCATTCACAGTGAAGTAAGGTGACCCTCCTACAGTGACCTTTAAGCTGTTATAATCCAAGGATTTATGCCAGGATGTGAGTATGATTGTGTGTGTGTATAGATAGGCAATGAAGCAATCTTACATTTCCTTGGTTCGGTGATTAACAAAGTCACAGAACATGAATTTAAATGAAGTTATGTAAAACACTGTTGACTTGTATAATATGAGATAAACTGAGATGCCATGCCCATAAATCTTTAAACATTTTTTTTTTAATTTATTTTGAACAAATCTCTTTTTTTTGTAATTTATCTGTATGGGGGCTTGCACATAAAATTGTTTAATTTTTATCCTTCATTGATTGAGAAGATTGCCTTATCATATAAAATGTTTATATAAATAAAACACAAGGTGATTTAGCATTTGAAAATATCAAGTCTTTTAAAAAATTATTTTTTCTTCCAGTATGAGAACTACAAAAGCAGTCAATGCAGCCCTGATCTTACTGCCCTTTTGATGTCTGAGAAAATAAAAATGATGAATTTACATTAAGTATGCTAAAAGCAAATATGTTTCAGTGTATTTATAAATTAAAGGGCAACCATTTAGATAAATTACATTCCTCTCAATTTGAAGCACATTGAAGAAAGAAGACCTTAGCTAAATGTATTGAAAACTCCTTTTCTCATGAATTTGTAATGCCTTAAAAAACCTGGGATTTCTCAGTCTGGCTACTAACACCAACATTCTTTTTTTTTAAATTATTTCCTCCTTTTTTGATAAGTAATTTGAATGAAAATTAATTAGCTGTATAATATTGCATTACCGTGTGCTGATTTTTAAAAAGACTGAGGTGAGTTCAGGAAAAAATGTCTGTCATCTGTGAAGTTATGAAAAATTCTATAAGATTACATTGTAGATGACCAAGAAACATGTTTCTTGATACCAGCCTATTAAGCTGCTGAAAGTTTCAGAACCCTGATTTGAACCATTAATCACTCCCAGTCCCATGCTTTTCCTCCCACCTCCTGAAAGCCCAATAAGAAAATAAAAAGACAAAATAAAAAAAACAGAGTAGGTGATTTTTAATAGTTTAAGGTGAGTAGCTGTAACCTGGGCTAAACAATTGTTTCAGTAATACTGATGAAGCTCCCTAGGAACTCTTTTGGCTTTCCTCGGTCAGGTTAGAGAAGGTTTAAAAGTTTTTATAAGGTATAAATACTAGTCTGCAACATGTATTTAATTCTAGAGCAATGCTCATAAAGGCAATGGAAATAGTTTGGACTTTCACTAAAGGTACTGCTAATATTGATAGTTATCTCAATTATTTCTAAGATTTAAATTTAAGGACTGCTAAAATGTACATATACTCTTTTCCCTTTGCTTTAGTATAAGTTTATCTATCCTAGATCAACTGGTTTACTTTGTTCATATAGCAATCCTTTCATCCACTGCACAATCATTAAAGAGAGGTATTCCAGTTCAATTAATTCTAAAATGACAGCTGAAGAGGGAAGTGAAAGTTCTCCATAGAATTTACTTCTATATTTGAAAAAATAATTAAAACCAAAACAAACCAAAAAAACGGCATACCTAAGGTAGGAAATGGTCTCTTCTTTGCTTCCTCTGACCCAGTGTAGGTCCTTTGCTAGCATGGTGAACGATTCTGAAAATCTCAAAATTTCTAATTTTTAAGAGATACTAAGTCTTCCCCTCAAAAATATTAAAAAAGTGCAGTAAAATCAACTTGGTGTTACTATGTGGACTAAATGGATATCACTGGATTATTTTAATGGTGATTTTTGTCCATTGAAATCAAGTGACAGGAAATAGGTGATACTATACCGTGAAAATATATTCCTTGAAAATTCCTTCACAATTGATGCATATATGAAGTTAAATGGACAAGCTTGGGCAATAAAACTCATAGTCGGTGCTCATGATGGTAAGAAGGAAAGACTGGTAAAGAGGACATGCCAGGACATAACCTTGTGCTAAATAATGAACTATACATTATTTCAGTTGTAAAATACAGCAGATCAGTTACCAAAAATTTGTGGGGCAGTTGGAATTCTTCTATGTGTAGTGAGAGACACTTGACAGTCTCTAAAGCTCCTTTTCTTAAAATAAACTGATGATATTACTCATCTTCTGACAGAGAACAAAATAAAGAAAAGAAGGGGGAAAAAATCCCCAACCTTAAAGACTTTAGCAGAGAGAAACAAGCCCATGCAGTATTCAGAGCAAGTACTCAGTTTCCAACTAATCCAGTTTCACGGTAACTCTTCAGAGATGCCTACACAGAAATGAGCTTTGTGCTCTCACAGATTGCTATTCACTATTTTCCACTCAAAGTACAGCAAGGTTGTTCTATCCCTCTCACCTGAATATCAGAAGACAGGCTCCAGTTTTCTTCTCTGAAAACAAAGAGTCATGTAGAGTGCCAAGTACTGTAACCAAGCAAATGGTTCTCATTACACTTACATATGTCACCGTCACAAGTGCTGTGTGGCGTACTATACTGTTGGGAGAAAGATTTGAGGATTTCTGTTGAAAAGAAACATTGTACTCTATATTTTAGGACATCTATATTACAGTGTACATGGCAAAAGCCTAGACAAAAGACCTTTTTGTTCCTTGGATTGGTAACCCATCAATTTTAAAAAACAAATAGAAAAGGTCTGTAGTCTTATACCAATATCCACAAAAGCTTCACTACTGATGGGTTAGTAATTTTACAATGAAAGTCTACATGCTTACAAAACTAAAACAGTCATAAGAGAGGTTTGTTATTGGTTTGAACTAATTGAGTTGTTCTTAATTATGTTTTAAAGACTTTTTGTTTTACACTTTTCCTTAATAATAATGTAACTAACTTTTACAAAAAGTGGTGGCACTGAAGATGAGGGTCTATCATGTTACCTGCTGTACTACTCTAGCACAGCTGAGGGATGTTTCACTGTCTATGCACAGTGTTGATAATGTACCAATCATCTGTATTGTTAAAAAAATATTAGGTGTCTCAGATTTTCTGTCAAATCTTCCAACTCTTTCAAAACAGTGAAAGGATAATGTGTAGTGATATTAGGAGCATGACCACATCCTCCAGCTGTACTGGCCCACGACACTCCTGCCCGGCCTCTGGAGCCCAGCCCAGTGCCCTGGGGACCCAGGGTCTCTGCCCAGGCTGTGGGATGCAGCTGCTGCTTTCCCCTTTGCTGGTTCAACCAGTAATGAAGCTGAGCATGTATCCCAGAGACACAGACAGACAGGCACGCACATATAGGTACATACACACACACAGACACTGAGACACACAGACACACACAGGACACTGACACGGCCAGTCACACAGACTGTCACTACAGACAAGGCACTGCTTTCAACAGCAACCACATACAGGACTCACCTAAAACACAAACACAGCCAGCCAAGTCCCCACCTCCCCTTGGGCTGGCAGAGACAGGTCACTAGTGCGAGCACACACATGACACGTTCACAAGCACATGCACATTCACAGATCCCTCGAGTACCAGCTCGGCTCCTCTGCCTGCCCTGCACCCCTGCCCAGATACTGGGCCCTCTTACCCACCCCACAGGCCCCCTACTTGCCAGCTGATCTAGCTTGGTCCTCGCTACCAAACACACAGCACTCACACACTTGTCCCACAGGCACCCCACACTCAGAAGTCCCCCTGGACATATCAGCATGGACCCTCAATGCACCTGGTAACCTGGCCCAGACTAGAGGCTCCCCCTATCTGTGGCTCATCGAATTTGAGGTTTGCTGCAGAGCGTGCACACACCCCCAATGCACATCTGGTTTGAAGAATACACAGATGCTCAGCCCCTACTGAGCAGCTGGCACCAGGCACATGGGCTGTAACCCACGGTCCTGCTCCAGCCCCCCATCCTGAGCCCCTCGCTCACCTCACTCACACTTGTCCCCCAGTAACTGGTTTTTGGGACACACACTGTTCCCACCCTAGTGGCTGGAGGTTAAAGACTCCCCACTTGCTCCAGTTGCTAACACCACAGGACAGGGACACCTACACCCCCTGTCTGACTCCAGTAGCTGGCACCATACACATTTCACTCATACACATACAGGTCTCACTGGTAGCTGGCACTTAGTCCTTGCAACACACATACACGCAGGTTAGAGAGTGACAATACGTGGAGAGATAGTTGAGGAAAGATTTAATAAGAAGAAAGGACATACTGTAGTGATCGGGCACAGGGATCAGCCAGACACTTGTACTGACCAGCCTCATTTTACATGCAACCTGTCCTTTTTATATCTTTTTCTGTCTATCCCCACTTTGTTCCTCCCTGTTCCCCCTTCCTCCTTTACCCTTCTGAGGTCTTTGTACAGCTCTATTGGTTCCCTCACCCCTCCTGGTCTTGTCCAGCATCCCCCTGGATTACAATTTTGTGGGTTACAAAGTCCAGGTTGATCTTCCTGGAAGTGGTACCTGTAGTTTCTTGATTGCCCATCAGTTAGTGTGAGTGGTGAGGTCTGTTTCTTGTCATTGTCTCCATGTTTGTTTTGTCAGGTCTATGTCTTTTGTTTCTGGTTTCCCCCTTTTTCCTTTAGTTTCCCAGTTGTCAAGGTCCCCATCTAGACAGCCTTGCTGGAACAAACATTCTCACACTCTCACATGCTCTGTCAATAAATGCAGCTGACCAGGTCTACTTCCCATCATTCACCTCCCTTATCATTTGTAGGTCAGGTTTGTGTCCTTGTAAATTTGATTTATGGCTTCCTCCTTTTCTTATTATCCCTTTTTACACAAAGTAAGACAAAAGAAAGAACAGATTATCTATCACTGTGCCAAAAGATTTCTCCATATTCTATTAAGTTTCCCCCACTAACACCCTTCACTTTGCCATCAGTATTCTTGGCTATATTTTGTAAATTTGTTTACTGCTGTGACACTAACAGTTTTGTTAAGATACCACAGATACCACTACTATAGAATTAGGACAGATAGAAAGAATAAAGTTGCAGAAAACTGTAAAATGACAGTACTAATACAGAATGGAAACAAAAGAGGGACATGAAACAGAAAACAGACAGAATCATAAATCTCCAAGGGCCTGGAAAAGTCTCTGGAGTTTTCATAAACTTTCAAGCTTCTCAGTTTTGGTTTCACGTTTTGGTTTTGGGATTGTTCTGTTGGTTGTTTTTTTCCAGTTAAAAAGAAAGAAGAAAACAAAAATTTCTAAATTCTGAAAATTTACAGAAGCTAAGGTAAAATCACTGAACAGTAGCCCACACAGAAACCAATGCTTTGCTTACAGTAAACACAGTTTAACAATAAACATTGGTTTTGTGTCACTTTTTTGTACAATCAACCCTCACATAAGCATCCCCTTGGTCACACTGATTTCCTTATTAACAACTTGATTGACTCTTCTACTCTTCCTTATGTTTACAAACCCTCTGGCATTTGAACCTACCCATTAACATAGACATTCTGTCCTGCAATATGATTCAGCAAATCCCCTCTTACCTTTTTTGCATACATCACAAACCTACAAATGCATAATTGTACTTATGTATAAGATTAAAAGATTAGGTGTTTGAAATGAATAATTTAGATTTAGAAAAAAATCATTTCATTCATGCCTTCACTGTCCATCTTGACCACTGCATTTTCCTATTCACAATTACATACATCCTATCAACTCAACTCATAACTAGTATGCTAAAATAAACTTCATAGTCCCAACCACCTCTAAATTTTTTCTTTGAAGTTCTCAGCCATTTCTCAAATTGTATGACCAGACCTTCAGCTGGTGTAGCCTATCACTTTTCCAGTAAAGTCAACAGAGAAAAGTCAATGTATACTTGCAAAGAATCTTGTCCTCTGTCATGGTTTGACCCCAGCTGGCAACTAAGCACCACACAGGCTCTCGTTCACTCCCCCTGCAGTGGGACTGGGGAGAGAATCAGAAGGGTAAAAGTGAGAAAACTTGTGAGTTGAGATAAAGACAGTTTAAGAGGTAAAGCAAAAGCCGTGCATGTAAGCAAAGCAAAGCAAGGAATTAATTCACTCCTTCCCATTGGCAGGCAGGTGTTCAGCCATCTCCAGGAAAGCAGGGCTCCATCACACATCAGTTAGTTGGGAAAATAAACACCATAACTCCAAATGTCCCCCCTTCCTTCTTCTTCCTCCAGCTTTATATGCTGAGCATGACATCATATGGTATGGAATATCCCTTTGGTCAGTTGGGGTCAGCAGCTGTCCCAGCTGTATCCACTCCCCACCTTCTTGTGCACCCCCAGCCTACTCGCTGGTGGGGTGGTGTGAGAAGCAGAAAAGGCCTTGACTCTGTGTAAGCGCTGCTCAGCAATAACAAAAACATCTCTATATTATCAACACTGTTTTCCGCACAAATTCAAAACATAGCCCCATACTAGCCACTATGAAGAAAATTAACTTTAACCCAGCCAAAACGAGCACATCCTCAAACATGTCTCTGTTTTCATCTACCTCCACCTCTCCATTTCTGACCACATCTGTTTTCTGCTGCCTCACAATCCTATCACCTCATGCCAATCATTTGTTGCAATAACTGATCCCTCTTTTATTCCCAGAAGCCTACTACTTGTTTGTATTCTGATTTTCTTCTAAATTCCTCTTTTTACTAACCACATGAAAACATCTGAAATAGATTTTTACATGTTTTAGCCTGAAATTAAAACTAAGTTTTGCAACTTAACTCTTAATATTCAGAGGGAAAAAAGGCAACAGAAACAAACTTTAGGAGAAAAAAAAGGGGAAAAAACAGAGTTGAACTGGTTATTTAGGAAAGAAAAAGCTTTATATAAAACCTGTTAAAAAATGAGAATAAAAACAATGAACATTGAGTTAGACTAACAGCATTAAGCAGCAGACTTCCAGAAAGAGCTGAGAAGGGACTTACTGGCACAAGGACAACCTGTACTGTTAGAAAGAGTGAAGGAAAGTAGGATTCAGGAAGATTATGAAACATGAACTCCTGGAAGGCCTGGAGAATTTATTACAGAGGCAGGTTGCAAATGTGTTCCCGGAGACACCCAGCTGCATGTACTCATTAGATAGAAGATTGTTTGTAGTCAGGAAGTACCTATGGAAAAAGTATTGACTGATGCCTCCCTAAATAAGGAAGAAAAAAGGTACAAAGTGAGAACAAGAGTGCAGACAAATAAGAACCCATATCAGTATGAATTGAACCAACAAGCAGATTACGTTGTTTTGTAAATTACGTGTCACAGAATAATGGTAGAATAAGCATGGAATGGATTCTTGTCATCCAGCACATTTACAAGCCCTTACACCTTTATGTGAATGAAAACTTCAATTAGAATTATACCCAGGACTAATATGGCTGGAATTTCATTTGACACATATTTTCACTTTTTGGAAAGTGACCTACTAACAACTGCTTTCTATGTAAGATTTTCTAAACAGCTGCTAAATGTTCTTCCAACAATTAAACATAGTATCTTGGTTAGAGAGGACATCATATGATAAAGGCATTACAAAATCAATTGTAATGCTTTAAATCCAAAACATTCATGTGCCCTTTGTTAATGAGAACCAATTTGATGCTGAAAATTAAATTATTGTCTCCTAGATGAATTGAAAAATCAGAAAAGGTCTCATTCTTGGCCATTTGGAAGATGAAAAAAAGAGTATTTAGTATAGTACAAAAAAAAAGAAAGAACAAAATGGAAATCAAAATAACTTTATTTACATTTCAATAGCTTGTCAATGAAGAACTGATTGCTTTTCAATAAAATTACAAGTAATAAAAGTTGGGTCAATTCTAAAGGTGCTTAGCACCCATGGATTTCATTTACATTATTAGAAATTTTAGGTGGTCAGTACAGATGAAAATTGGACTGAAAACTGATAAATATATATTGCAGTCAGAACTGCAATAGGTTTTTTTCTAAGGAAAAGCAGAGAAATGTTTTTCTTGTGTAAAAAGGATTTCATCCCTACAATTAATGTAAAAAGTCTCTAACAACATTTACCCCCCCACACCCCTTGCCTCAATTTGTAATTAAATTGATACTATATTTGCCTAGCCCCATTTTGGAGATTCAGACACATCTAATACATTTTTGGCCAAATGTAATATGTTCTTTATAATCTCATCTATGGAATGAGAGTTCTTCAGCTGTAAGAAAGTGCTTATCTGAATGAAGAACAATATCTTGATAAAAAATGACTTTTCCTGATGTCAAAAGTAAGTCTGTTTTTCTCATTTCATAGGATTTGATGTGTACGGAGATCTTGGCAGGATCCACTCCACAGTTTTTTTTCTGTTTTTCTCTTTCTTTGTTTTTTTCCCCCACACAAATCATGCTAAGCTCTGTCTTCTCTCCTAACAGACATAGGATAAACTTATTCATCATGTACTTCCATAATTCTTTTGTAAATCTTTCCTATCTAATCTATCCTACAAATCAACAATATTACCATCCAGCCTCACATTTATACTTGTCTGGGGGGATTGTTTTTGCTGCTTTAATGGAGATAAACCCTACTGCTGGTCAAATATTTACCTTTATCTTTTAGGGAAGAGGAGGAGCAATCATAGGGATTGCAGGAGGAGCAATCTTCCCTGATCACAGGGAAGAATTATTTTAATTCATGTAGATTTTAAAATTTGTAAGTAAGTTGCTCAAATAATTGAAATAAGCCACAAAATTTGAATTTCAGCTTTTACTGTATCCGGTGTTTCCATATTTGAGAGTCTCAGGGTCTCACAGCTATTCCATAAATTGAACTAAAACAATTCTCTCTTCAAATCCATTCTCTCACCATTCAGATATTATCCTACAGTCCACCCCAGCAGAGCAGAACAAGAAGACTAGGAATCTGACCCCATTTTTTTTATTTTTAAAGTCTGTCATTCTACTTTCATTTCACATCAAGGAGTTCTCTCTAGAAAGGTAAGATTTTCCATTTAATGATTTGGCTCACTGACTTTTGAGAATAACAGAATTTCTCTTACTGAATAATGAAAATGTTTTTCTGAATTATTGATTATTTTTTTTTAAGTTAGTTTGTGGTTACACACAACAAAGCAAAGGGTTTATCTTCCTGTTTTGCTACATTTCCTTTCTATATGCTGACACACAGTAGGTTTACACATCAGTGATATTATACAAAATACTCCAGCAGATGCAAGACAGGGACTGAGGAATGAGAACCAGTGGAGCTACCTAGCTCTGTTGAATCCATAAAGAACTAGGTTGGTTTGCACCAACTCTATCCCTATGGTACTGTTTTTCTTTGCAGAAAGTTACAGGCACTTACACTTCTCACTACTTTTAACATTAACAAAGTAAGCATTATTTTCCCTATTTTACAGCTTTATTTTAAGTAACATATGCAACTATAACTATTATGAGAAGGTGTAGGATGTTATGGTGATTACTAGCATTATTCTTTATAGATAATTTCTCCTCAGATTACCAACTTCCCTTGGCAGGAAACATTCTTGTTAAATGTTCTTTAGTGACCAGGCAAAAAGTAAACAACATAATAAATGAAGTGTAAAGTAAATGTGTAAAATAACTGTCTATTTATTTCTATAATTCATTCATATATATATTTTATATAAATATATGTGCATATAAAAATATGTATATATAAAAATATGTTTGCATATCAATGTTTCAACTGGCATTTCCATGTATTGAAGATGCTTAATTTGAGCTTTATTTTGTATGGTTTGCATTTTCCTCAGCAGGCTTAATACAGACTGGATGAAAGACGTATTTCACACATGGATAACCATTATTTGGAATAGCTGCAGCTTCTTAAAAGTACCAGTCCAGAAAGTAAATTCTCAGGTAACTTTGTCCCTTATAAAATGCCTCAGGAACAGACAGATTCAAAGGTGAAGCAGGGTAGATGAGGAAGACAGGGAAGTAAGAAGTGGAAGGTGAAGACATGGAGAAAAGTGATGCTTTAAGATAGAGCAAGATATTGGCAATCACAGGTAGAGATGTTTTTGCACAGAAAGGGCCTAGGTTGCACTTTTTGTTTTATTATTTACACATCTGCATGTCTTATGCTAGTTAGCTGCAAATATCTTTAGAAATAATTCTCCTGCCTTCAGATATGTGAATACAATATTACTTAGTATGTGTCTGAATTGCTTTCTCTGTACCTACTATAAAATTCAGGGCCCCAAACCATGGAAGTATTTAGAGTCTGGTTGAATTTGGTCATTAGTGCTTTTTCAGGGTATGATTATATATAGATTTTTTCCAAATAACAACCTAAGTACCTGAGGAAAAGAACTATGTTTGTATGCATACTGTACTGTAAATGACCCATCAGTGCTTTAATAATAACAACAACAACAATAGTTCTTGAAATTGAAAAACAGAAAAATAACATCTTCCTTTTTGCTGTCATCTTACTTTTTCTATCAACACTTTTTCTAAAATTTAAAATGCACTCTGAGCATAAATTCTGTCATTCAGAGTACAGCCACCTTTCAAATTATATGGCATCATGAGAGAAGAGAAAATTCTAGGGGAAAAACAAAACAACAAACAACATTTCCATTATAAACACAACTTCACAAGGGAAAAGTTCTAAACAGAAACAAGATATAAAAATATACCAGTATTCCACAAAGAAAATACAATAACTCTTGAGGTGATATACACATTTTATTTTTGCTTATTAGGGTGACCTATTCCCTGACCTGTGACTCTGTTTCATTCTGAAACTAATGAGGAATGCAAAGGTCTTCTTAACTCATGAAAATAAAACATGCTTTAAGCCCCAAGGTGCTATGTATTTGTTTCCTATTTGGAACCTTTCAGGATTGTTTCTTTCAAAACTGCTTGAAGGAAACAAAAAGTACTCTTTTCTGTTGAAAAATAGTAAGAGAAATACAGTATTGCATAGTACATGCCACCTCATTGTGCTGAATGATCAGCTAACTTTAACTTCAAAAAACTGTGAATGATATGAAAAGGCTGATATTATTTTTTTATTCCTCTCCTCTGTGGCAATTTGCTTAAGATTCTTTTTTAAAATAATCTAAATAGTAAAAAAAAAAATCAAACTTTGTTTAAAATTTGTTTAAATCTCAGTATTACTTCTTTTACTAGTAGTGCTCTCCAGCTAATGCATGCATGAATACAAACACAGAGCTTGAAATATATTCCTGAGACTTAGGAAAATTTTTAGGATGTGTGAGCAAAGAAAATAAGAACAACATATCACCCTGCATTTTGTAGGTTTTCATATTTTTCAGCTGAATCAACATCCACATTACACAGTCAGAGCATACCTATTTAGTCATGTGAGTTAGTTGTCATGTACATAAGTCAGACTACCTACATGACTGCCAGCCTGAACTTCCCATAGAGTCTGATGTTAGTCATTTCAAATGGCTTAAAGAGTAGTGAGGCCAGTCAAAGATCAAGTGGAGCCTACTCACACACTTTTTCTCTTGTTCAGTCTTTATACTAGTGTTGTGAGAGAGCTGCTTCACAGTAAGAATAATTAAGACAATAATGTCTTCTCTATACACATAAGAAAGATTTGCCCTTGTAATACAACATCAATTGGTCAGCATGTAAAACAGACATTTTCAGTAACAGACCAGTTTACTAGGAATCAGTGTTTTGTATTTCACCCAGAATTTCTTGTAGTCTGCTCCAAGACACTAAACCTGGCAATTGCATCAAACATCTGACCTACTATGCAAGTGTTATACATACATAGCTATGTATGCAATATTACTGCATGAATGTGCAGTAAGTCCATTTAATTATTTATAGCTATTGCACAGTTACTCATTAATAGCTGTACACGAGTGCAATGAGTTCAGCTCTTCCCAACATATGACATATGCCTGGTCAGTGGTCACATCAGGATTCCAAAACCTGCAGTAGTTAGATAAGCTGGTTTATGCCTGGAAATACAGAGCAACTGTAGAAAAAAATATTTTTTATTAAATTCCTTGGAGACGATACATCCAAGGAAGCCAACAACAAGAAACAGAAAATCTCTTACAGTAAGAAGAAAGAAGAAACAGGCCACACTCTGTTATCAAAACTTTATCTGGTCTTACCAAGTGTATATGTTCTGCTAATACACATATGCCTGCCTATTTCTCTATCTGTAAACATTGGCTTTCAAAATGGTACTGGCATTTAATACAGTACATTGTAAAATAGAAGGAAATATGTGATACCCCTCAGAGACTGAAATGGAACAAAATAAATGTTTAGTTGTCATACTACTTCTTAAAGGACTCCTGTTCTTTTCATCCCACTGAAAACCTTCTTTATATGTATAGCAGATGAAGAATACTGTATCTGCTCCACAAAAATGTACTCTGTACTCACACAAATGTCCATTAACCATTACAGAAATGCTCTGACATGTCCTCTGCAACCACTCCTGCCTCCCTGACAAACGTAAAGTACAGGAAAGAACACAGAATTTTCTATATTTTGAGTCAAACATTTTTAAATTCAGTTTATTCAGTCGATATGACAGCTGGACAACCTAGACAAATGCCAAGGGCCAAAGAGCAATCTCTGTACATAAATCTTTCTCCAATTATATTTATTTTACATTCAAACAGGAGATTGGATACTACAACACTGAACTGAAAAGTCTATAGTTCATTTCACCTGCAATCAATTAACTTAGACTTTTTTTAATGTGAGGACAAGAAACCATGATTTCCTTATTAGGACGGAATCTAGCTCTAGAAATGAGCTTTCAGGTACAGCAGACTCAGTGTCACGGAATTTAAAACAGAAATGAGCCATGAAGTTTGAAGTAAATTGATCAAAATGTGGAAATGAAGAATTCAATATTTTAAAAGCGCCAATAAATCAACGTGTATCTGTGTCTGACATTGAAGATAAGTTTAGTCCTGAACTATCAAATTTGTTGCCTCTGGATTATAGTTTGAAATCACACTGATTTATAGCTTGACACAAAGTGGGGTGTCTTACTTCTAAATTAAGTGCTTCAGCATATGAGATTAAAACAAACTATTTACTTCTATGAAATAATCCAGGGTGATAAAATTTTTAATTTTTCCTGTGCGCAAATATTTTTAGAAGATAACAAAGTTCTACAGTGAGTTTTAATAATTACCTCAGTATCTGAAGAGAAGTGTATTCTATACATTTATGAATTCAACCTTTTAAAAATGTGAGAAGAAGTGAAAGATAATTTAATGACAAAAAAACCCCAGCAACTGAGTTTTTGACCTCGGTATATATTTTCCAATAGACACTACAATAGATAGAACAAAATTTTTTTCTTTAAAATTCAGGGTTTATCCATTTTCATGACAAGTGACTCAGAAATTAATAGATGTACATTGTATTCCTAAGACCCAGCAAATATTTAGGAGAATATTTCACTTATTTAACCAGTGTAGTCGTGCAAATAGATAAACCATGGCCAAATATTGTATGGAATTTTAAAAAGTTATATTTGGTTTTATTTTTTGCTGTGATACAATATTTTCCCTTGAATATATGTAATTCCGAAAACCACCTTATGGCTTATATGAATGAGAAAATAACCACAGTTATGAGTACTTTATTTACTCAAATGGCATATCTACTCTAAATTTATCACCTCAGTTGTGTTTACAAAACCAATTTCATCATCTACCTGAGAAAGACGACAGCTCTGTCTCCACAGTGAAGTTTAGAAAGAAAGAAAGAAAGAAAAAAATATTTCAAGTTACTATATCAATGTCAGGTGGTATGAAACAAAAGAAAGTGAAAATCAATACCTATACTGTTAAATTATAAACATTTAGTAATAGCTCTGTAATGCTATAATATATGACATCTAGGATAAAATAGTTTTTCCCATGAATCTTAAGAGTACAGCTATAATGCTTCCAAAATAAATAGGAATTTCCAGTAGAAGCTGTTCTGAAACTTGTGAATGTAATGCAGGGCAAAAAGGAAAAGACAGAGGAAAGGAAAAGAGAGAGGAAAAGCATCAGAATATATTAGGTTCATAGGAACTCACTGTTCAAAAGAACCTGAAGAAACAGCTAGGAGAATATTTTTTAATTCTTTCTTTGTGTTAAAAATAATACACCAAAATAAGGAAACAGAAGACCAAACTTCCCTTCCCTTTACCAACTTTTTATTTAGTATTGCTGAATTATACGCCAGACCTATTACATAGGTTGTTTGGTTTTTTATTTCTTTTAGCAAAAGTTCTGTCCTAGACAAAGTAGGTAAATGTGTCTATTTTTTCCCCAGCTTTAAAACATTTTCCATTTCTTGTCATAAACATAAAATGCTTGCTGATTTACCTGGTGGTTTGGACTACCTGATATTGCTTCACTGGCATAAAGTAGTACATATATCAGATTATGCGGTGGGTTGACCTTGACTATCCACTAGGTGCCCACCAAGCCACTCTATCACTCCCTCTCCTCACTGGACACTCCCCCTCCTTCACACTTGACAAGAGTCACCTCTAAAGGCTGAAGACTCATGTCCCTTTTCCAATTGCTTTGTCAATGCTCCCTTCCCTAGAAAGGGATCCCAGCTGCTTGGCTTCCCTACCCTCTAATTCCAGGCTATTGACCCCATTATCCCAGCATCGGAGCAGCCAGGTGACAATATGCTCACCTGGACGACGGTTGAAATCTTTTCGTATATCTTGCAGCTCACTCAGGGATAGAGATCGGGTGGTTACTGCCTCTTTCATGAATTCTTCCTCTTCTTCCTCCCCAAGCAGTTGACGGCCCTCCTCCTCCTGTTCTTGTGATGGCCCTTCTCCAGGGTAGTCTGCCTCATCCACTTTTTCCTCTGGTTCCCTTTTAGAATAAGTTTCTTTCTCCCTTACTAAACGAGACGACTGCCGCTTCCAAGATTTCTTCTTGTGTACAGGGGCGACTGATACCGGCACAGGTTGGCTTTTTGATTCAGCCACAGGGCATGTTGCCAGGGTCTGAGTGGCCACAGTACCTGTCACCGGGGTTGGAGTGGCCGCAGGGCGTGTTGCCAGGGTCTGAGTGGCCCTACCTGGAGCCTCTGGCAGAAAGCACCTGGGGAGACTCGAGGTCGACCCCTAGGGTTTTGGAGTCAGGGATACAGAGGATCCGAGGCCCGCTATACTCCAACTGAAAAAGAGATATTGGCAGCATATGAAGGGGTTCGAGCTGCTTTGGAAGTGATCGGCACTGAAGCACAGCTCCTCCTGGCACCCCGACTGCCAGTGCTAGGCTGGATGTTCAGAGGGAGGGTCCCCTGTACACGTCATGCAACTGATGCTACACGGAGTAAGTGGGTCGCACTGATCACACAGCGGGCTCAAATAGGAAACCCCAGTCGCCCAGGAACCCTGGAAGTGATCATGGATTGGCCAGAGGGCAAAGATTTCGGAATATTGCCAGAGGAGGAGGTGACGCGTGCTGAGGAGGCCCCAATGTATAATAAACTACCAGAAAATGAGAAGCAATATGTCCTGTTCACTGATGGGTCCTGTCGTCTTGTGGGAAAGCATCGGAGGTGGAAAGCTGCTGTATGGAGTCCTATGAGACATGTTGTAGAAACTGCTGAAGGAGAAGGTGAATCGAGCCAATTTGCAGAAGTAAAGGCCATCCAGCTGGCTTTAGACATTGCTGACCGAGAAAAGTGGCCAGTGCTCTATCTCTGTACTGACTCATGGATGGTGGCAAATGCCCTGTGAGGGTGGTTGCAGCAATGGAAACAGAGCAATTGGCAGTGCAGAGGCAAACCCATCTGGGCTGCTGCATTGTGGCAAGATATTGCTGCCCGGGTAGAGAACCTGGTTGTAAAAGTCCGTCATGTAGATGCTCATGTACCCAAGAGTCGGGCTACTGAAGAACATCAAAACAACCAGCAGGTGGATCTGGACTAGCAACATAAGGGTGAATTATTTATAGCTCGGTGGGCCCATGACACCTCAGGTCACCAAGGAAGAGATGCAACATATAGATGGGCTCGTGATCGAGGGATGGACTTGACCATGGACACTATTGCACGGGTTATCCATGAATGTGAAACATGCGCTGCGATCAAGCAAGCCAAGCGGTTAAAGCCTCTCTGGTATGGAGGACGATGGTTAAAATATAAATATGGGGAGGCCTGGCAGATCGATTATATCACACTCCCACAAACCTGCCAAGGCAAGCGCCACGTGCTTACAATGGTGGAGGCAACCACCAGATGGCTGGAAACATATCCCGTGCCCCATGCCACTGCCCAGAACACTATCCTGGGCCTTGAAAAGCAAGTCCTGTGGCGACATGGCACCCCAGAAAGGATTGAGTCAGACAACGGGACTCATTTCCGAAACAACCTCATAGACACCTGGGCCAAAGAGCACAGCATTGATTTGGTATATCACATCCCCTATCATGCACCAGCTTCTGGGAAAATTGAACAATACAATGGACTGTTAATGACTACACTGAGAGCAATGGGTGGCGGGACATTCAAACATTGGGATACGCATTTAGCAAAGGCCACCTGGTTAGTCAGCGTGAGGGGATCTGCCAATCGAGCTGGCCCTGCCTAGTCAAAACTTTTACGTACTGTAGATGGGAGTAAGGTCCCTGTAGTGCACATAAAAAATATGTTAGGGAAAACAGTTTGGGTTATTCCTGCTTCGGGCAAAGGCAAACCCACCTGTGGGATTGCTTTTGCTCAAGGACCTGGGTGCACTTGGTGAATAATGCGGAAGGATGGGGAAGTCCGATATGTACCTCGAGGGGATTTGATTTTGGGTGAGAATAACCAATGATCTGAATTATGTGATGTTAAGTGCTTGTTGTGGTTTAACCTCAGTCAGCAACTGAGCACCACACAGCTGCTTGCTTACTCCTCCCCCCCCCACACCAGTTGGATAGGGAAGAGAATTGGAAGAGTAAAAGTGAGAAAAACTTGTGGCTTGAGATAAAAACAGTTTAATAATTGAAATAAAATAATAATAACAATAATGTAGTAGTAGTAGTAGTAATAATAATAATAATAATAATAATACACAAAGCAAGTGATGCACAGTGCAATTGCTCACCACCTGCTGACCAATGCCCAGCCAGTCCCCGAGCAGCGTCCCCCCCCCTGCAGCCAGCTTTCCCCAGTTTATGTACTGAGCATGATGTCACATGGTATGGAATGTCCCTTTGGCCAGTTTGGCTGCGCCCCCCTCCCAGCTTCTGGTCAGTAGAGCATGGGAAGCTGAAAAGTCCTTGACTAGTGTAAGCACTACTTAGCAACAACTAAAACATGGGTGTGTTATCAACATTGTTCTCATCCTGAATCCAAAACACAGCACTGTACCAGCTACTAGGAAGGAAATTAACTCTATCCCTGCCGAAACCAGGACAGTGCTACATAATATTATATCCCATACTAATGATATTACAATAAGAATCACCCAGATTAATGAAGAATAACTTCAGTGAAACCAAGCAAAGCACAGTGATGATGGTACCAGAACTGACTTCAACTTGAAACAATCCAACACCACATACCATCTCCATCTTTCCTGCCCTGGAAGATTATTACGACAGATGGAGCCCGAAGTCATGGACTAAATGAACTCACCAAACATTTTAGAGGGATGGCCCATAGACTAAGGGAATGATATCTGTGTGTATATATATATTAAAAGAAACCCAGGAAAAGGGTTGGTGAATAATGGAAATGTACTGGAAAATATGGGACTTGAGCATGATGTAGATGGTATAGAATAAGGGGAGGATACTGTCCTGGTTTCAGCAGGGATAGAGTTAATTCCTTCCTAGTAGCTGGTACAGTGCTGTCTTTTGGATTTAGGATGAGAACAATGTTGATAACACACTGATGTTTTAGTTGTTGCTAAGCAGTGGTTACACTAGCCAAGGACTTTTTAGCTTCCCATGCTCTACCAACTGAGAAGGCTGGAGGTGCACAAGAAGCTGGGAGGGGGCACAGCCAGGACAGCTGACTCAAACTGGCCAAAGGGACATTCCATACCATGTGACGTCATGCTCAGTACATAAACTGGGGGAAAGCTGGCCGGGTGGGGCCGCTGCTTGGGGACTGGCTGGGCATTGGTTGGCGGGTGGTAAGCAATTGCATTGTGCATCACTTGCTTTGTGTATTATTATTATTGTTATTATTATTATTATTATATTATCATTATTATTATTGTTTTTATTATTTTATTTCAATTATTAAACTGTTTTTATCCCAACCCATGAGTTTTTCTGACTTCTACTCTTCCAATTCTCTCCCCCATCCCACCGGGGTCAGGGTGGGAGTGAGCGAGCAGCTGTGTGGTACTCAGTTGCCAACTGAGGTTAAGCCACAACACTTATATAGCTTTAATGATATATAAATGAAGTAACATTTGAATTTTTCCTGATTTTACAAAGGAACTAACACACTGGATTAAGTGATTTCCCTTTGGTTACAGGGACAACATATGGGATATCCAAGAACTAAATCTCTGAGGTGTTACTTTACTGACAAAAATGCATTCCTTCCTTCCTTCATTCTTTCTCAATTGCTGATACTGTATTCAGCAAAATCATCTGGCTGAAACTGATCCACAGGAAGTCTATTAAACTTGTATGAAATCTTTGGGAGAGAAGTTTAACTAAAGTTACCCAGTTTTTGTAAGGCTTATTATCCATGACCACAAACAGCGTCAAAGTACTAAGTGTGGACATCAGTATCCATTTCTACTAAGCAACAGATTCACCTCAGCCAGTCACTAGGCTGGGGAGCCATGGGGAAGCCATGACTTCATGGCTAAATAGTAACTTTTTAAAATGGTTCAAGTCTTTTCTTTGGCTGAAATAAAAGAGTGGTTTTGGATGGGTATTTGTTCACTTCCAGCTCCTTCAGACTGTTCATATATGCTTTATTTAACATGTATAGGCAGCCATTATAAGGGGAACACACGGCAAGAAAAGCCAATATTACAATTAAGATTCTCATCACTCCAAGGTTTTGTTACTTCTGGCTGAAATGAACTTCTGGACAAAGAGTAGTTATTTGTAACTGATTTCTAAGAAGGCTAAAGTCATGTTATATGGGAACATTGTCTGTAATGACCCTATCCGCTTAAAATACAGATTCATTTTAGACTGTCACAGCTTTTGGATTCAACAAATTGCCAGAATGACAAAAATGCATGCATCTACTTCTTATCACTAAAAGATTATGTTTAAACCAATGTGCTTATAGCAATTTATTTCTGGTAATCAACATGACATAGCAGCTCGTGTTCAACAATACATATATGACCCACTGTCAGCACCAGCTGCCTGTGGAACCCAGGACACATTGCAAAAGCCCCATCCTATTTTCTCAAGCCTTGTATGGACCTGGTTCTAGACAGTCTCTCTCCCCTGAAATTCTGATGTCCCTCTGAATCTTTTTCATTGACATAACAGTGGAGAAGAGAGAGGACTATTGAACTTGAAGCCTAAAAAGTCATGGGCTTCATACAGTCTAACATAAGATCATAACAAATTGTTAATTCACTAAAATGCTATAAACATCTACAATTTTTACCAAAGACCATGTTATACAAAAGCATCAATATATTTTAATTCTGTATATTAGATAAAATACAAATACTGAATGTACGGCAAAGATTTCAAAAACAACCAAGTCCTCCATTCCCCCGAAAAAAACACCACCAACAAAAAATTACTAATTCTTGACGTCATTCAAAGAAAAATATCCATGTTAACATTTTCATTTCTGAAAAACACTCAAATATTTCTTTGATATGCCACATATATGAATCCCTAAGAGGATGAGATTTAAAAAACTCTAAATATACATAGATCTATATATATCCCCAGAACACATTTATACCCCCAAACCTTTGTGTTTCTTTTTCTTGCTTCTTGTTGCTCAAGAACAGTTTTTTTGTTAAAAATTCCCATGAATCTGCTACTTTTTCTTCTCTTGCGATCACAGGATGCTGCTTATATATCATACTTGGTTGACAGGACAGTTAAACAGTAAGCTTTCAACCCATTCATCCCCCATTCTGTATTAATATTGAGGATTGACCTGACCCAAGTGCAGGACTTGGCACTTGGCCTGTTGAACTTCACAAGGTTTAAAGGACTTTCTTACCATCTCATTTAAACCAACCATAGATTGCTAATTCTTACTCTGAAAATGTTAACAATGGGAAAAATTATGCTTGGTGTCACTTTCTGCTCCCTTCCTCATAGAAAGAAAACTCTCAAGAATATCTATAAAGAACATGCTGCATCCTGAAGTTTCTTTTAAAAAATATAACATCATAGAGTTATAGAATAGTTTGGTTTGGAAGGGACCTTTAAAGGTCATCTAGTCCAAACCCCCTGCCATGGGCAGGGACATCTTCAACTAGATCATGTTGCTCAGAGCCCCTTCCAGCCGGACCTTGAATGTTTCCTGGGATGGGGCATCCACCACCTCTCTGGGCAACCTGTCCCAGTGTTTCACCACCCACAGCATAAAAAATTTCTTCCTTATATCTAGTCTAAATCAACCCCCCTTTAGTTTAAAGCCATTACCCCTTTTCTTGGTGCAACAGGCCTTGCTAAAGAGTTTGCCGCCGTCTTTTTTATAAGCCCCCTTTAAGTACTTAAAGGCTGCAATAAGGTCTCCCCGAAGCCTTCTCTTCTCTAGGCTGAACAACCCCAACTCTCTCAGCCTTTCTTCATAGGAGAGGTGTTCCATCCCCCTGATCATTTTCGTGGCCCTCTTCTGGACCCGCTCCAACAGGTCCATGTTTTTCTTGTACATATGTTATGTTCTTAGCTATGTGACAGTACTATGTCCTGTGTCTTGAAAGAAAAGCACATATTGCCACCTTCTCAGACACTCGGGATACTTTCCACAGTCAATTTAATATATATAGACCAAAGGGTACTATATTTATTATCAGCAACTGGTGAGGAGGTGGAGGAGTTCTATTTGGCTCTTTAAAAGTGACTTCACTGCATGTTTAGGCTTGAGAAGAAGCAAAACATATGTTTTGTGCAGTTTTTAGCATATAACTGAAACATGGAAAACAAAGGCATTTCCCTGGCTCTGTGCTTCCTTGTAACTTCCTAGATTATGTATCTTCAATTTATAGAACAACATGATTTACTCCAAGGCTGTGTGTACAAACTGAGGAGTTCTAGTAAAAATAAATTAAAATTTTGCAGAATGACTTTAAAGTTCTATATAATTCAATAGTGAAATACATCCTTTTTGAAAAATTATTTATGTATCTGGCAGAATCTACAGCAGTGGCATGATTCTGTGTTTCATAGGAATTTCCCATAAGAGAAGACTGCCTAAGTGAAGTAACATTTGCTTCAGGGATATCACACAGCACAGTCACTTTAGCTCTGTACTATCCAAATGGTAAAATAAATGTATATCAGTCCACTTAAATAAGGACAATGGTATTCATAAATTTTTCTGGACTGAGTTTTAGTTCATTGGAGTGCTTCAAGAATATCATGCTGGTTGTTTTCAAACTGTGTCCCTCTTTATTAAGAAAAGCATGAATCACTGAATTTTGGCCTAGAATATTGGTATTTTTAAAGATGATAACAAAACATGAGGAAAAGGTGTTCTCTGCATTTCTTCCCTGTATAAAATACTGCTTATCTTAATCTAAAACAAGGCACAAGACATTGCAAGTTTTGTTTGCTTTATGGTGAGACAGTTATTAAATGGTTTGTTTTAAAAGGCAAAGATGGAGTGAAAATGATGAAATATATTCTATATTCTGAAGAGAAAGAGAGAGAGTTGTTCAGTCAGATTTCAGTGCAAATTTCTGGTTCCAATTCCATAGGTTGAAGCCCTTTACAATAATAATATTATAATAACACAGTTTATCTGAAGCTGTTCCCAAACAGATCAACAAGTACGTATCCTGAAATGCTTGAGTTTGGAAA
Organism: Aptenodytes patagonicus; assembly: GCF_965638725.1. Classification (NCBI taxonomy): domain Eukaryota; kingdom Metazoa; phylum Chordata; class Aves; order Sphenisciformes; family Spheniscidae; genus Aptenodytes; species Aptenodytes patagonicus. The sequence continues at coordinate 48,629,211 of NC_134982.1, read as the reverse complement.
AGAAAGGGAAAAAATCATAGCTACTCTTTGCCCACCTCAACTCCTTCTACTATTCAATTTATTCAGAAGGAGGAAGTAAAAGTTCAGAGCTGTCAGAAAAGAGAGGCTCTATTTTAACACTTGCTCTTTTTCTCTTAAATTCATCATGTGGTTTGGAAAAGATAGCAGACTGAGTCGCCTACTAGGAAAATGATCCAGACAACCAATGTTTTTTATGCAATCCATCTAAAGCTGGTCATGGTTTTCATTAAATCTCTACCCAGCTGAACTTAGTAGCTGCAATCATAGAATCATAGAATAGTTTGGGTTGGAAGGGACCTTTAAAGGTCACCTAGTCCAACCCCCCCTGCAATGAGCAGGGACATCTTCAACTAGATCAGGTTGCTTAGAGCCCCGTCCAACCTGACCCTGAATGTTTCCACAGATGAAAGGATACCAGTGAGCTTTTGGTATAGCTGCCTTGAGTATGGAGAAGATTAAATAGCTGTCTAGCTTGTCTGGTCTCTCAGAGGATCTGTCTCTGGTGCGGTTGCTGCAGGTTGAAGAACACCACGTGCCAATTGGTACCATGACAGTGCACAGGCAACAATATTGCACCAGTTGAGACTCCCTGGTTCCCATCCATAAGCTGATCCGGTGACTGGATAGTCAAAGAATGATCAGTAAGTGGCTCCCTGTAGGGGAATCAAACCCTGACAGGTGGAGATACTCACCAGTGTACTATAGGCCGACTCTGCAATTAATCCCTTCAGATAGATTTTAACTGTTGAGCACAATTTGATGTTTAGTTGAGTAATTATAGAGACAGCAATTTCATAGAATCATAGAATCATAGAATCATAGAATCATAGAATAGTTTGAGTTGGAAGGGACCTCTAAAGATCATCTAGTCCAACCCCCCTGCTGTGGGCAGGGACATCTTCAACTAGATCATGTTGTTCCTCCGTCCAAGCTGGCCTTGAATGTTTCCAGGGATGGGGCATCCACCACCTCTCTGGGCAACCTGTCCCAGTGTTTCACCACCCACAGCATAAAAAAATTTCTTCCTTATGTCTAGTCTAAATCAACCCCCCTTTAGTTTAAAGCCATTACCCCTTGTCCTGTCACAACAGGCCCTGCTAAAGCGTTTGCCGCCGTCTTTTTTATAAGCCCCCTTTAAGTACTGAAAGGCTGCAATAAGGTCTCCCTGAAGCCTTCTCTTCTCTAGGCTGAACAACCCCAACTCTCTCAGCCTTTCTTCACAGGAGAGGTGTTCCATCCCCCTGATCATTCTCGTGGCCCTCTTCTGGACCCGCTCCAACAGGTCTGTGTCTTTCTTATGCTGAGGGCTCCAGAGCTGGACGCAGTACTCCAGGTGGGGTCTCACCAGAGCAGAGTAGAGGGGCAGAATCCCCTCCCTCGACCTGCTGGCCACGCTTCTTGTGATGCAGCCCAGGATACGATTGGCCTTCTGGGCTGCAAGCGCACATTGCCGGCTCATGTACAGCTTTTCATCCATCAGTATCCTCAAGTCCTTCTCAGCAGGGCTGCTCTCAATCCCTTCATCCCCCAGCCTGGATTGATACCGGGGGTTACCCCGACCCAGGTGCAGGGCCTTGCACTTGGCCTTGTTAAACCTCATGAGGTTCACACGGGCCCACTTCTGGAGCTTGTCCAGGTCCCTCTGGATGGCATCCCGTCCCTCTGGCGTGTTGACCGCACCACTCAGCTTGGTGTCATCTGCAAACTTGCTGAGGGTGCACTCAATCCCACAATATCTATGTCATTGATGAAGATATTAAACAGTACTGGTCCCAATACGGACCCCTGCAGGATGCCACTTGTCATCAGTCTCCATCTGGACATTGAGCCATTAACCACTACCCTCTGGATGCGACCATCTAACCATTTCCTCACCCACTGGACAGTCCACCCATCAAATCCATACCTCTTCAGTTTAGAGAGAAGGATGTTGTGGGGGACCGTGTCAAAGGCCTTACAGAGGTCCAGATAGACGACGCCTGTAGTCCTTCCTGTGCCCACTGATGTAGTCACTCCATCATAGAAGGCCACTAGGTTAGTCAGGCAGGACTTGCCCTTGGTGAAGCCATGCCGGCTGACTGGAATCGTCTCCCTGTCCTCCATGTGCCTTAGCATAGCTTCCAGGAGGATCTGTTCCATGATCTTGCCAGGCACAGAGGTGAGACTGACTGGCCTTTAGTTCCCTGGGTCTTCCTTTTTTCCCTTTTTAAAAATGGGCGTTATGTTTCCCCTTTGCCAGCCATTGGGAACTTCTCTGGACTGCCACGACTTCTCAAATACAATGGATAGTGGCGTAGCAACTTCATCTGCCAGTTCCTTCAGGACTCGTGGATGGATCTCATTGGGTCCCATGGACTTGTGCACCTTCAGGTGCCTTAGATGGTCTCGAACCTGATGTTCTCCCACAGTGGGCGGCTCTTCATTCTCCCAGTCCCTGCCTTTGCCTTCTGTGTCTTGGACGGTGAGGCTCGAGCACTTGCCAGTGAAGACCGAGGCAAAAAAGTCATTGAGTACCTCCACCTTCTCCATATCCCGGGTAATCACGTCTCCCGTTTTCTTCCAGAGAGGGCCCACATTTTCCCTTGTCTTCCTTTTATCCCCAACGTACCTACAGAATCTTTTCTTGTTGCCCTTGATGTCCCTGGCCAGATGTAATTCTATCAGGGCTTTAGCTTTCCTAACCTGATCCCTGGCTGCTCGGACAATTTCTCTGTATTCCTCCCAGGTTACCTGTCCTTGCTTCCACCCTCTGTAGGCTTCCTTTTTGTGTTTGAGTTTGTCCAGGAGCTCCTTGTTCATCCACGCAGGCCTCCTGGCATTTTTGCCGGACTTCCTCTTTGCTGGGATGCATCGCTCCTGAGCTTGAAGGAGGTGATCCTTGAATATTGCCCAGCTTTCTTGGGCCCCTCTTCCCTCCAGGGCCTTATCCCATGAGACTCTTCCAAGCAGATCTTTGAAGAGGCCAAATTCTGCTCTTCTGAAGTCCAGGGTTTTCAGCTTGTTTTTCACCTTCCTCCCTGCCCTCAGTATCCTGAACTCCACCATCTCATAGTCACTGCATCCGAGGCTGCCTTTGACTTTCACATCCCCAGTGAGCACCCCCTTGTTGGTGAGTATGAGGTCCAGCAAAGCACTGTTCCTCATTGGCTTCTGTATCTCTTGGAGGAGGAAGTTGTCACCAGTTCCTCACAGGAACCTTCTGGATTGCTTATGCCCTGCCGTGTTGTCCCTCCAACAGATGTCGGGGTAGTTGAAGTCCCCCATGAGGACCAGGGCTTGTGAGCGTGGGGCTGCTCCTATCTGTCTATAGAGGGCCTCATCCTCTTGGTCTTCCCTGTCAGGTGGCCTGTAGCAGACCCCCACCGTAATGTCACCTGTCCCTGCCTTCCCTTTAATTCTGACCCATAAGCTCTTGGTCGGCTCCTCATCCATCCCCAGGCGGAAATCCATGCACTCCAGCTGGTCATTGACATAGAGGGCAACACCCCCTCCTCATCTCACCTGCCTGTCCCTCCTAAAGAGCCTGTATCCCTCCATCCCAACAGTCCAGTCATAGGAGCCATCCCACCATGTCTCCGCGATTCCAATAAGGTCATAGCCCTGCAGGCCTGTGCACGTCTCTAACTCCTCTTGTTTATTCCCCATGCTACATGCATTTGCATAGAGGCATTTAAGTTGGGCCCCCGACGAAGCTGTCTTACTGGCTGGAGTTCCTTTGTGCTGCTCTTCAGGCGCTCTCCTGCTGGCCTGTGTTCCTTCTCCAGGCTCTGGGCATCTCTTGCTGGCCCTGGCATCAAACCGGTAGGAGTGGGATGGACTGAGGTTCCCCTCCCCTGGCATCTCTAGTTTAAAGCTGTCTTCACCCGCTTGGCAAGCCTGTGACCGAAGATGCTCTTCCCTTCCTCTGACAGACGGACCCCATCAGCCCCCAGTAGACCACGTTTCTCAAAGCAAGTCCCATGGTCTAATTAGCTGAACCCCTGGCTGTGGCACCAGTCCCGTAACCATTTGTTGACTCGCCAGATTCAACTGGCCCATTCAAACCCCTTCCCTTTGACTGGCAGGGTTGATGAAAAAACAGTTTCTTAAAAAAAAAAAATAGAAAAAAAAATTCTTTAAGTTTATTTTGTGAATACAAAAATAAATCATAGATCTGGCAGCAGTTAGTGGAAAATACACCAGGGGGGTGGGGGGAAGGGAAAACAACAACAACTAACAAAAAATGTTAGTAAGATGGACTCAGTTTTCTTTTATCTCAAGACATCTAAGTACTGTCTTCTCCCTGTACAGTATTAAGGCTTCAGTGCTGCCATAAGGATCCTTATATCATTTACAGATTATGTTTAATCTGAGTATGTCCACAATCCCTCTTTCAATGTAAAATTATTTGCTTCCAGTTGAGCATCATTTGAAAAGCACTCTTCTATCAACACTTTTTTTAGCCTTCTTAATTTCACATACATGTTTCATCCATTATATTCTATGGACCTTCCAATTTTCATTAAGATATGCCATGTATTTTTCAAAAACCAGTCTTTCCTCCTGGCAGATGTTCCCTAACTTCAAAGCTTCTTGCTTGTTTGTTTTCTTATTGAATTTTGGCATTCAGTTTATGTGGGCTTCTAATAGAGCATTTATTTATAACAGCATCCAAGTGACTTTTTACACTGCTTTTTTTAGGGTCGTAGTGGTTTTTTTTAGTTTGTTTGTTTTGGTTTTGAGTAACTTATGCTTATGTAGGTGTCTTTCTTGAAATTGGATGTCTGTGTGCTGGATTTGTTTGGCCTACTCTCTCTACTATAGTGGTAAATTTAACTGTACTGAGCAGTTTGCCCTCTAATCTCTCAAATTAGACTCCATGCATTCAATCAAAAGAAAAAACAGAACGGTGTCTTTCATTGTAGTCAGTCATTAAATCCTACATTTTATTTCTACATCCCATCTTGATGTGGCATTGATCTTGTCTTTTTGTGGACAGATGAAATCTCTCACTATTAATACACCCTACTCCAAATTTCCAGCTGGTCAATTGTTCCTGAACACTATTTTTGTCATGAGCAATGATCAGTATTACAGTCTTACTATTATATTTTTAATATTACAGTAGGGGTTTCTCTTTTGCTAGACCATTTTTATGCTGTGATACTTTATGTAATCCTGCAAATACAGAGCTGCTCCCAGTATGTGATACTACTGTTCCGTAGAGGTGCTAGCCAGGCACCACTCTACCCTACTAATTACTCTCCTTCCATCAGGTCTGTGACATGCCTATTATATCAGGGCAGTTGTTTCATGCCAAGCACTCGTGTCCCATTTTATTTTTAGGATGTCAGAATTCATGTCATTCAGCACTAGTAAGTTTTACTTTCACCTGCTCACTCAATACTGCATGCCCCAGTCAGCTGGCATTTAGGTATCTAATTTGCCTGCCTTATTTATTGTAATTATTATTTTATTTTCCTCCTGGCCTTTTCAGAAACACATGAAATGTTAGTCATACACACTTCGGTCCTGTCAACTAAAACCAGATGTTCTTCTGTGGCTGTCAATTTTTCTCAACCAGCAGTTCTCTGTGACCTTTTTAATTTTGAGTTGTAACAGTCTGGTTCCATTAGAATTAAGCTGTAACCTTTCCTTCCAGATCAGATCCCTTTCCATAGGGTTCAAGAGTTTCTGACATGCCTGAATCTTTCCTCCTTGCACGGTTACCACTTCCATGCATCCAGATCTCTAACTACATCCTAGACTTCTCATGTGCAACTGGTAGTACTTCATATGATGAAGGTCCTTAGCTCCAGCCTTCTACATAGCATCCTGAGGTAAACCTCCAGAACATCCCTCCTACACTGTTACCATATGTACCCGTGACTAATAGCTTTTCTCCTACATCCCAAGTGCCCCATCTACATAACTCCGAAGGTGTGCAGCCTTCGCATTCAGCAGGCAAATTGTGACTCAGTCCTTAGACTTCAGTCCTCAGACTCAATCTATATACTTAAGAGTGGAAACTCTCCAACTACTACCACCTCCATTTAAGATCTCAACTGACTGTTCCTATTTTACTGGGAAGTTTCTAGCCATTTTTGTCTATTTTGGAGAAGATTTTTTGGGGATGTTTTTATTAATTTGGTTTCTCTTTTGAAGGAATGATTAAATGCGTTCTTCTCTAATCCTGCTCCATGCTTATTAAGCTAGTTAGTAAACAGAAGAAATATTCATGACCACAGGAAAAGAAAACACAACACAAAAGGCAAGCTGATCTGACCTCTTTGTAGCTTTATAGCTCAACAAATGGCTCCCTGATTGCCCAGTTACTGTCCTTTTTCCTTATCCTTGTCAATCCCTTTCACGCCGAGACACAACTTGAAACAGCCTTGCCAAGACTATTCACAGTGTCCTACGGCTCCCATGGGAGCCACTGGCTCTGAAAGCCCTCAGAGTAGCCTCAGCTGCCTCAGTGATCCCTAGACATTCACCCGGAGCACACAGCCACCTCCTGCTACTCACACCAGTCTTACACCCCTCTTAGTTTTCTTTTCTTCCAGGAACCAGCACCTCCTCTTCTTTTTCTTCTTTCTCCTGCTCTTCACAAAGAAAACTACCACACATGTTGTTTGACAAACCCTGCTTGCTGCACTGTATATATAAAGCTACAAACAATAGTTTACAGGTAGTTTTGTACAACTCTGATCTAACCTGGTTACTGTAAATGAAAGCTTAATACTTATTCTAGGTATCCCTTTGTCATCCCAATGAACAACGTCACTCCAATAAGGGAATGTGCATTTACATGTCTGTAATTTCTCCAAATGGTAAAAAAAATTAGAAAATAAGAAAATCTTCAGTATGATCAGTCAACAATATCTTCATAACTAGTTCCAGAAAACAGAGCCTGTAATGTATAGCTTCTGCCATGATTTTTTCTCTTAAAATACATTTCTATCCATACATCTACCAGTCCCAAGAAAAGAAAAATTTTACTGCTTTTCAGGTCCTGCTTAAAGTTCTTGGCTTTGCTTAACTTCTTCTGAATTACCCAGGCAAAGCATGATTTGCCATTTTAGTAGCACATATCATATGACTTTCTTATTTGTACTATTCAAAGATCTATGAGGTTTTTTTCCTCTATGACTTTCTACTTTAGATACATTTCTTTAACAATACTGTTTCTCAGAAAATATTTCAATGGAAAGCAGAGACAACAAATAAAATAATAAAGCATTCAGAAATTATAATTTGTTATAATTTGTCTCAAAATAAAAGAAGAAGAAATTATAGAAATAATAGATTTTTTCTTGCTAGGCTATTTCTGAAATAACACTTTAAAGCATGCATAAATTGGACTTATTCTCCTCCCCAATTCTCATCACACAAGGGGATGTTGCTAGAAATTTCTTTTTATTATTTCACTGAAAGCAACTTGATTGCTGAGTATTAAAATTAACGTAATCCTTTTAAATGTAATTCAGAACAAAATCATCTAGGCTGCTGAGAAGTACTGGAAAACTATGAGCAACTCTTCTGCTCCTGTATCATAAATCTGAGTAAAAGATGGTGTCTTAATTATTTTCTTAAAAGTCACAAAAGAATTATCACAGAATTCCAATCCAATGCACCTATTAAATTTTATTTTCTCTGAAATATTGCAAAATTCAAGGGCTGAACGGAGTGGACAAGAGAAGTGGAGATGGACAAGGGAACAATTTGCAAAATGTCACTTAGACATTCACTTAGATGGAAGTGAGATCAAGGAAAATTCCTGAAGGCCTGTCACTAATCAAGATTTACATGACACTATATCTCCTATAGACAACTATTCAATTCTTACTTTCAAGGACTAGACACAACATCACCCCCAATAAATACCCTGCATTGCCATCTCCACATTTAGATTTGTATTAAAGCCTGACCCAAATGGTATAAAAATGGCTTTAAAATTAAAAAGAATTAGGCCTAAATTCCACTTAGATACAAATTAATTTGACCTCTCAATACAAATTGCAAGATTGCATCAAATATTATTCTCATATAGTATATCAGTTTTCTGTTAAAATGTCATACAGTTATGTTGCCCAGGTATCAACATTATTTTATGAGAAATCTGTTCAATGAAGATACTGGTTTTTAAGGATAAAACCTTGTCAAAACAGTATGTTCAACTGAATTGAAAGGTCCACTGCAGTAAAAGAATTGCCTTCTGATCTTTTTATCAGTATAATGTCTATTACAGATATATATTAAACTATTTGTGATCACAAATCTACAAATGGCAGAAAGACCATAGATCAACCTTGTTAGAATCTTCAAAAACTCAGGCAAGGTGAAGAAAATTAGGAAATATTTTTGATTGAAAGAAGTGATCATATGCTAATAGGATAATGTCAGAAATAGCCAAGATATTAGTATTGCTAATGCTCTAAAGTAATGGTCTATTAATTCTCATTAAGCACCAAATACTTGACAAGGATGGCATACTATAATTATTGTTAAACAGTTAACTTAAACAATAGTAACCAGATCAATATAGAGGAGACTCAGCATGATAATGATATTCAAGCTCTCCCTTTAAATACCACTGGGATCCTTATTAAAAATAAAAGTCAGTCATAATTTGTACTTAACAAAAAGCAGTCAATTAGGTTTTACTGTCTCATTCAGGCACTGTAAAAAAGGTATGTGACTGTGATGTCACAAGCTTACTTATATTATTTATATGCATAAACTGATATATGATACATTTAGTGATATACTTACTATTCATATATATGCTATTAATATATTAATTATATAATTTATTTCATTACATTTCATTATAGTGTTATATACATATGTATATTATATTTATACTGTATTATTTATATAATGATACTTACTTGCATGTAAGCATATTTACTATAGTTACATATACATATGCTTGCTTAGATATATGTACCAATTAGGCAACTGGATGAGACCAAGATCCCTGGTAAAATATGCAGCTGGGAAAACCACAGGTTTCCTTCTTTTTTTTTTTACAGATGTGTATGGTTGTTCACTAAGAGGGCCTATATTTTCTAAAGAAGGGTTCATAATCCTTTAAAAGAATACATACGCAAGTAAAATCTGGCAGAAACAATCCCAAACCTTTTATCTAAATGTTACCTGCCAGCTGCAGTCTCCAAAACGTATTTTTTCACATTGGTCATGCTAATAAAAACAGACGGATTTTTGTTCTTTCAAGAGCTTGTTATAATAGTCTGTAGCTTTGAGAGGTAAAGGTCAATTTGTCTTTATTTAAAATGACAGAGCGGCATCTATAATGTTTCTTTACCAATAAACCTCCAACAGAACAATCATAGTACTTCCTACATCAGCTGACCAACTACTACTAATGTCAGTGCTACCTTTCCTTCAAAGTTTTATAGCCTTAAAATTACTACTGATTTTTTTTAAACTGACTTCAGTGAAAACTGTGGGTTTGAAAATACAGGGCATTTGCTTATATTCTTAAACACAAATTTAAAAATCTAAATCATTGAATGGCTTGACGTCTTCCAATTAAGACTTTTAATGAATTCCTGTTTTCAAATCTATCAAATTTAGTAACTTCAATATGTTTGTACTTTTAGAAATTAAAATATAAAATTATGTATTTATATCTATAAATATATTTCTAGATATATATCTAAATATAATTATATATTATATAGTTATATTTTATATTGTATATGTTTATATTATAATTGTTATACAATTATATATTATAAATCTAATAAGCATATACAATGTTACAAATACAAATATAAATACATAAATATATAAATAAAAATAAAGTTTATAAAATTTAATAAGTTTAATAACTTTAAGTTACCCACTTAAACCATTTTGTTTCCTTTACAGTAAGGAAAGACACAAATAGCCAGAGCTCTTTGATATTGACAGTCTGTGATGGTGGTTTTACTCCTCTCTTGTTTCTCTTCTTATTTTCCTTTGTTCCCAGTATTACTTTTCCTGTCCTACTACTGGAAAAAGTGTGTGAAGAGAAAAAGACAGAAGGATTATGAATGTAAACAAAGGCCAAAAGAATCAGTTAAATTTTCATTTTCAAAATTAATTTTGAACTTTCATTTTTTTTAAAGTTGCTTTCAAATTAAACAGCTTGTAGCTAAAACCCCCTCTATTTAAAAAGATCTGGTCAGTTTCACTTCCCCCCCCCCCCCCCATATATTTTCTGATACAATTAACTGATGTCTACACATCCTCAGAACACATTCTTTTAGTCCTATATTTGAAAAAAAAAGAACTTATTTATTTTGAAAGATATCATTTGTGTTGCCCATTACACCACTTCAGTCTTGTTGGGACATAAATCTGTAAACTAGACTCCCTGTACTTGAAGCCTGATATTTATAAAACTTGAAGGTGAACTATTCCCTAGTATTCTTCAGGCTAGTGGAGGAACTTGAAGTATCCATTTTCAACTCTCATACAAGAGAATATTTGGATCCAGAGGATCTTAAAGAGTCCATTCTGTATGAAAGGAGAAAAAAAAATAAAGAAAGCAAATTTAGTGTCTGCTTTAAAAACCAAACCAAACCAAACCAAACCAAACACTATCTAATAAATTTCATTAAGACTTCACCAACTCAGGCATTTAACTCTGGTATTTGTCACAAGCCTGATCACACTAGTTCTCACGAAGGTTGTTGAAGAGAGGTAGTTACTGTTAGTAATTCCCTGCCATCCTTACACTGGCATCCAGATACCCATGTACTCAGGTACCTACGAACTCTTTTTTGAGAGTCTCTGGCAGCATGAGCTCTGACAGCAATATCATTTTAAAACGTCTGTCTCGAACCAAACAGCAGACAAAAGAAGTTAGACTCATATGCTCCACCCTTTATTTCATTAGGTTGAAACAGAGGAAAACACCAATAAAACACCAACACGTAGGGGTCATACACGAAGCACTGGCCGAAAAGTCTCTGAGCAAACATGTATAAATAACACCTGCTCATCAGTTACGGGATATACATAAGAACAGTAATTTCAAGGAGAATTTTTCTCTCATATCTATCTATGAGTCACTTTCTTTTCATACCTCTTTCTTCCACAGAAAAAAGTGTTTTGAAGCTTCAGGCATGGTTATGGAGATTTCTTTTTATGATTTTTACTTCCACTGCATGGTTTCCAGCACATGTTTATATGGGACCTCTGATGGCAAAATATCAGCTCAGAATATTATTAGATTCATTCAAGACAACATTCAGAGCCACAACGACATACTATTCACAGATTTTTTTGTGCTTCTATCTTCACCTGTTATCAACACTATGAATACAACTAAGGAAAACATTCAGTGTTGCTTATTAAAAGCATAAATTTGCAAGGAGATGGTGCTCAAATCTGCGCTCAGCCCTGCTCCCAGGAAACTCCATTGCAAAAATAGTATTCACCTGAATGACAGCAGGATGAAGCCCTAAAGTGCTATCACTTTTGGCCATATAACTGCAACAGGTGCAGAAAGCTAAGTTGTATTCATTTTTAAATCTTTAATGCACAGTATACAATAGATCTTCTCATATCTAATTTAGGAATTGAATGAGGCAGATTAGAATACTATTCCTTCTGCTATACTTTACATGTAGTCTACTGACTAACATGAGTTTATGTGCCATCTGAGCTGATAATACTCTTTTGCTTGTTATTGATATGCTTTGCTTTTGAATAAATGTTTCTTCAAAGCTGTAGAATAGCTTTTTCTCAATATAAGATGTTTAAGAAATGAAGAAGAAAGAAAGAGGGTCAGGTGTATCTACAGTTTGCTGAAAATGACTTTAAATGGCAATATCAATCCAAATAAGAGTTTTGTAATTTTCTTATTCCCAACCTCTGTGGGTGAGTGATTTGCTGTGTCACTCATGTATGAAGCTGGGCAAAATTGATCATACTTCCTTTCCCAAAAATTCATGAGAGCAAAATACGTTCACAAAAGTATTCTCTAGTCTCACAGAAGGACTAATGTGACTTCAGCTGTATATAATAATAGCATAATGCCATCATACAATTTGGACAACAGATTTATTACATCAGGGTACTGAGTTCAGGTGGCATTTTCATTTTAGCAGAGGATAAAATGGAATTACAGATTTTACTTAAACATAGTAAAGGTTTCAGTTTTAAAATACCCTGAAACAAGAAAAAACCCTAAAACAGAGGTGGAAGTTTGCACTAGAGGAATATAGTCAATACCTAAAATAACTGTACACAAATGCATATAAAAAGTTACTTAATGGTCTATAACAGGCCATGTTGTATCTTTATGCTTTTTATGTCTGCCTACTTGTGAGTCCAAATCAAAAGCTGACTTTTGATAAGGTCAGCATAACTAAGTTTCTAATTAGTTTCTAACATAATACAAATAATTAGTGCTTGCAAATAAACATTTGAAGTGTATGGCCTGAACCTTGATGATAGTTAATAAACTGAAATCTTAACACCTCCCCTTTCTTTTAACATATACAGATTTTTGCCATCTTTGGTAATTATAGGAGTAATAGGTACTAAAAAAGTAAAGGGGAGAGCCACATTTTCCTAATGGGTCAAAAAGAATTATCATCTGAAACTTCTGCAAAATATTTTAAAAAGTGACAATAATAGACATATTTGGGATAAATGGAAATCATTATCTATGGAAAAATACCATTATCATAATAGGAGAGAGACAGAAATAGTTTAATTGATATAATTATGCATTAAAAATGCCATCCCAGTGATTCCACTGTTTGAAAGGGAAGAAATATTAACAGCCATCATCACCCCTTAAGGTTTGGCACTGCAGTACCGTAAGACATACTGTATGGAGATGGGAGACATGAAAGTTCAATTGGTTTCTGAGCCATTAAAGTGCCATTACCACAATGACAGAAAAAGTCAAAGTTCAAGTGACTGTCTTATAGAACTAAATATATAAATCTCTGTTGTAAACTTTTCTTATTGTGTATTTTAAAATATATTTATCTCTTGAGGAAGCCAATTACAGTCTCTGGCAACCACCCTTTTCATTCTTTCTTTATAGCAATGCACTAGCTGTTTTCTAATGAATAGCCTGAAATGCACAGAGCAGTTTGTCACACTTCTAGATAGTAATGTATCTATATAATAGTTTCTTTAACCCATTTGGTCTATAGAAGGTAAAGGCCTAGCTCACTTCATACTGAACTAGATTTTGACAAGATGTATATTATTTATACAGCTGGTGATAGTTGAATATGTATCTTTCAAGAAAGTCAAAGATCGCAAAATCTATTTGCTTGGGTTTTTAAAATATTTAAAAAAAAAAAGTTTGATATTACGCTTTAAAATACTGCAATAAAAAAAAAGTAGAATAATATAAAATTAAGAATACCAGCTATTAAATTTCTTGTGAGCTTCCAAATAAAAATTCAATAAAAAAGACATATTTCCACAAGGTATTTCAATTTCATACTTTGGCATACCTTTATATGTATACATTATATATATACATACACATATATATACATTAATAACATTTAAAATATTTTCAAATAGAGTGGAATTTATTTTAGTCTTGAAAAGAATACATAAAATATGGTATTCTAGAAAAGTTAAACTAATCTGGGCTTCTGTAGTTTCTGAAAAACAAATAGAATATCTGAAAACATAGTTGTCCTATGAAGGAAAAGATAGATCATAACAGGTATCTGATCCTAATTTAACTCAGGCTGTTGGAGTGAACGACATATTTGGATCTTTTCCAACTCAACACCATTCTTGTTTTGTCCAGCATGCAGTGTTTATTTTGGGGGGATTTTTCCATTTTACTTTGTAAAAAGTTTGAAGCATCCTGCAATCTTTATTTTGACAAATTACATCTGTACTATACCATGGCACACTGAATTCTGCCAAACCCTGTGAGCAATAACCATCTACTCAAACATAATACAGGGACCATCTCAGAAGGAAGAAAATTTTCAAAAGAAATTACAGATTTTAAAGGACCATGAGCTGAACACCAAGCAGATATGTTGCTGGAAGGAGTCTAGATTCCTTAGCATAAGAAAAGAAAGCTAAGTCAAGATACAGTAATATTGATATACATAAGTCTCTGCTAGAAATATCATGGAATGAATTTTTCTCCATGTTTATTATCTCCATGTTTATCTGACTTTTTTTTTTTCTCACCATGAATATGTAATACTAACCCCTTGTAGATTTGACTTTTTTTGTCATTTACTGCATTTAGGGAGTATTCTAAAAAGCAAGTTGTTAAATACTTGAACAGTAGAATATCCAGTAAGATCATTATGTACATTTGCCATACATTACACTGCCCATCTTAACAAGTGAGGAAATCAAAGTGCTCTTACAATGGCTGAGATCATTGTATTGTATTGTATTGTATTGTATTGTATTCTATTCTATTCTATTCTATTCTATTCTATTCTATTCTATTCTATAAAACCATAGAATGGTTGAGGTTGAAAGGGACTTCTGGAGATTGTTTAGTCCAACCTCCTTGCTCAAAGCAGGGTCAACTAGGGCAGGTTGCCCTTATCAAACTTGTACAACAACTGTGAAATTTGTGCTCATATAACTCCAGCCTACATGCTAAACATCTGCCAATGATATCTTCATAGCAGAACAGGAATACACATGCAGGTGAAAGGAAAAGCAATATCCCCACTAACTATAAAGAAAATATAGTACTGTTCTACTTGCTGTTCCTAAAGACAGATTTAATTTGAAATATGCATAATAATATCCTGGGAGTTCCCAGGTTAAGTATCTGTGCAGCTCATTTATGGAGTTAAAATTCTCAATCAGGGATTTGATTCCTAATGACTTTGCTTTACCATCAATGACCATGTTCTTCATCAGTACAGTTATGACTTCCATTAAGGACAGGAGAATATAACATTCCTTCTAAATTATCTGTGAACATCATTTAAAACTGCTTTTCTCAACTCTTTTACTCTCCTTTCTCCATATAATATTACATGATGCAACCACAGTAAAATTGACACAACTGTTGTGGGAAAACAAAAATATTTTATCACCATAAAAGAGTTAATTACAGTTTATATATACCGGTATTTAAAACAGACCTTGACCTTTTCACCTCAGGAAACCATTATATGTATATTGCCTAGTTCACTGTAATCAATTACTATGTGTTCTACAAAATCCACATTAGTTTTTCCAGCTTCTGTATGCAAAAGCTCCTCTCTCAGCCATCACAGTTGCTGCAGCTGCTATCTATTATAAAAGCAGCTGTGTCACACTATTTTCAGTGTGACAGACATCTGATCTTGTTCTCATTCTAGGAAGAGTCACAGACCCTGCTTGAACAGTATGTCACAAACTTATGAGAATGGATGTCGGGAAAACAGATACTTCACATATAACAGAATATTTTAATATAGGTTTTTCACTCTCATCAAATGTGAAATGTAAAAATGTCTCATGACAGACATGTCATCTGTTCATCTCCAGTAACAATAATGTACCTCTGTTGCATATGCATTTCAAACTGTATAAAATTAACAGCCCATTAAAGCTGATGTGTGAACAAAGTCTGAACCAAAGTTTAAATATTCAGTCATGATATTGCAGTATTTTCACACAATTAATATATTATCAAAATGAACTTTCATCATTCTCCTGTTGCCTGTTTTCATGATCACATGACATTTTTTCAGCAGCAACTGCTTCTGTGGAAAAGTGACATTAGAAGAGCACTGAACTTCTTCACCCTCTTTTAACATGATTTATTATGTGTACACCATCAGCATAGCATTGCTACCTCACCAGCAAACATCAAGAAGTACTGCTTAAGTCACCTGTGTACCAGCTTGAGAAACTCTGAAATGAGCCTAATTAAAAAAAGATGTAAGACACTTTGTTCCTCAGAGACAGGAAATTACTCATGTTCCATAATTCTTGCAAGAGGAAGAGATCAGCAGCACACCAGTCTCTGTGAATCATGAGGTACTGACTTCACAAAAAGGTAATCTGACTTCCTACCAACCTTAAAATAAGGGAGAGGCTTTCTGATCCAGCAGATTATGTGGGGTGAAAAAAATCTCAGTGTTGCCCCACAAGTAATTATATCATTTAAATTATTTACTAAAGTAACTCATGCAATAGGTCATGTCAATCCTCCAAACAGATGCTCAGAACACACTTTGCCCCAAGGTTATCTTACTAGTGCTACACGAAAGCCATATTCTCTGTGGTGCACATAACAATACAACTAGATCCTAAAGACATAGTGATACTACTAAATACTGACATATGCATTTTTGTGTATTTGTTTGTATGTACACATTCCATGTTACTGGAATCATGTCCCGTGGCTGTGACTAAAGCTGACAAGGTTCCTTAGGGTCAGTATACGAGCCACCTGATTATGAAAAATTCATGAGACAGTAAAACTCCTGGTTCTGACCATAGATGGAGAGAGAAAGAGAATGCCTGAACAGCACACCTTCCCAACCTCCTTCCAAGAACAGACTAATTAAGCAGAAACCCCTGTCTCAGATCAAACCCCAAATAGAATCACTTTCAAACAGTTTTATTTTTATCATTATTAATGTTATGAAGTACTTACAATGCAAATTCATCAAATCACTGTAAGTTCAAGAACAATTAAAAATTCCCAGATGACAGTCTTCATCATGTGAAGCAAACAGTTCTCCAGATCTTTCTCTCTTTAGAAAACTAACTCATTCTTCTTTTCTTGTCAGTGTGTTGGGTGCCTGTGGCAATGTGTTGTCAGTGTCAGGGCTGCGGGGTGGCCTCTGTGGAAAGACACCAGGGGCTGTCTCCTTCCAGATACAGCTGGTTCCAGCCAGCTCCAATGGACCCACCACAGGACACAGCTGAGCCCATCAGCCACATGTGGTGCCACTGTAAAAACATGTTTAAGGAAGGGCAAAAAACACCAGACATAGAAGGAACAAAAGAGTGAGAAAGACCAGAGGGAATACCAAGGTCAGAGCAGGAGGAGAAGGTGCTCCATGGTGGAGCAGATCTCCACACTGCAACCCATGGAAGACTTATACAGCTGCAGCTGGATATTCCTGAAGGAACTGCAGACCACGCTGGAGCAGAGGAAAAGTGTGAGGAGGAAGGGGTGGCAGAGAGGAACTGCTGTGTACTGACTGTAAATCCCACCCCCCATATCCTCCTGTACCGCTTGTGGGGGGAGCAATGGTATCTGGAGTGAAGGAGTGAAGATAAGTTTGGGAAAATGGGGAGGAAAGGGGTTGTTTTAAGGTTTTTCTTTCTGTTTCCCACTACCCAAAGGAGTAATTAAATATTTATTTTAATTGGCAATAATTTAAGTTAATTTTCTCCAAGTTGAATTTGTTCTGGTAACAGCAATTGGCAACTTATCTCCCTGTCTTTACCTCAACCCACAAGCTTGCTCAATCCTTTTTTCTACCTCTCATCCCACTGGGGGGTCAGGCGGGAGCAAGCAGCTGGGTGGACACTGGCTGTTAGCCAAGGCTAACCCACCACAGTCAGACTCACAGTCTTTTGAGTCTAATGTATTTGATTATCAAAGTTAATGATCAAATTTACCAACCTGTCTAGGGGAAGAAGCTGTACTGAAAACTTTCTCACCAAAATCTGAGATTTTCATTGGTGTTCTGTTGAGAAAGCTTTCTGTTCCATATTAAGATAAAACTCAAATCTTTAAATCTATTTTATGAACAATAAAAAAAAATGAATAAATATTTGTACATTAGGATACACCAGGCCCTTGACGCAGAAATGTTCTACTCAAGTGCATCCTTCAGTCAAGAGACTGGTTTATGTTCTTGTTTCTTTTTACTCTCTCCAGGTTTTGTCCACATAATTCGTATTTATCTCAAACATATTTCCCAGTTAAAAAGTTATTAAAAATGATGTGTTCCCATCAAACTTCCTTATTGGACCATGTGGCATTTTATGACAAAGGATATTTGTTTAATTGTAAAAGTTCCAACCTGTTTTACAGTTTAATAATGAGAAAAAGTATACATCACACACATTCAAGGAAAAAAAAAACAGGGAATTTTTTTATTCCAGTGTCAATGAGTTTTGAGCTTGACTTATGGACCGCTGATGTTATTTGCTTTTATTTTTATCAAATATATTTTTATTTATTTTTATTCTCTTTTTAAGCTGCATGATGTTAAAAAGCTTGAGAATATCAGCCAAATTACTTTGGAAGACAAAGGCAACTTTCTCTTCAGAAAACACAAATTTCACTTCTTATGTCTTTTCTTAAAAAAAAAAACCCTTTTGCTAAACATCTGCAATATGTCATGACTGTAATAAACTTCTTGATTCTTCTTATGAATTCTAACGAGGTTCATTTAAAAAAGAGAGATTTTTTTCATGCTCTTGGCTCGTGACTTGCTCATGGGTACAATCTATTCCGTGCTCGTTCTTCTCAGTCTGCTTCTGTTGTTCTTTTCACCTCCTTACACATTTATAAGATGAAAGAGATCTATTGAGAGTCCAGGCTGGATGTAATCATTAACTATAGAGAAAAATCCTAATGAACTGAACTTCATGTGGAAAATGAAAGTTGATTACAACCTTGGAAATGAGTGTCATCTCCAAAAGTTGCATCTTGTACTAGTTTCAGAAGTATTAAGAGCAAAGTTAATGCTGCTAGATCAGTCAGAATTAAATGCAACCCACAGATTAGCAGCTATTCCCATTGCAAGGTTGGAAAGATCTGAGCTAGAAAGGGCTTCAAACATGAAAAATTGATAATGTTCTGCCAAACAAAGGATAAAAGAGAATTTAGGGATCAAAGAAAATAGGTAAAAGAAGTCCTACCTTTTCCCTTCCTGTCCTCCAAAAAACCAAAAGCATAACTAAAAAACTAAAAGCAAAACAAAATGGCTCAAATCATCATCAATTTAAGAAACCCTGATGAAATAGCAAGTGTTGCCCTGAGGCATAAAAGGTGAGAAATGCATTTTTACATATTTAGCAGCTTCTGCAGGCGGGCAGTGGTAGTTCCAATAGCCAGGAGCCCTGAATACATCCTGAGTAGATCCTTACTATGTAGGTAGGATGATAAGGAAGAGGAAGCAACAGAAATTAAAGGGGTTATTAGGATTTTTTGTATACAAATTCAGCAGAAAGTATCCTCTACCTTTATGTTTTCTAATGTCAAACTCATTGTGTATGCCAGGAAGATGATAGTGTAACAGAAATAAAGCAATGAATTTCTCAACAAAAATATTAATCATTTATATACTTGTCCAAAAGCTTTAGCTATTATGTCTAAAATAATATATATGGACTGCCATATACTATTGTAAGTGATTTTTCATTATAAAGGGCTTAAGGTCGAGTAATCTTTTTATTATAACCACCAATATCACCACAAATCTGATTTGTACTTTATTGCCTTTCTGCAAACACCATACTTGAAAACACATTATAGTTTAGGGTTCCAGAACCTAAGGAAGAAGTGACGTCTAACAAGGTTAATAGGTTAAAATTCACCATCAGTTCTTCCCTAGCTGCATATGCCTCTATTTCAGAGTATGCATTGTGTATTTATTGAATATGATGTCAAAAGTAAAGGCTTGAGATCCATTTCATCAAAATAATTAAGCTTATATCTAATTTTAACATCAGTTATCAAACAATCTTCATGATACTGTTTGAGTGCTTTAAATTTTATCTTTTTTCATGATTCTTTCTATATTGCCATGTAAAACTACAGTTCTGAAAATAATTCCTTGGTTTTATGAATGAATGGTTAAATAATTTGGGTTAGAGTTAGAGATTTATCCCCCCAAAAATGCCAGAATTTAGAATTTACTATTTTATATTCTCAGAGCAGAAAAAAATGACAGAAGTTGCTGGAGTATGAAGCCAAGAAAAATCCAGCAACTGCTTTGAGTAATCCCTGAACCCTTTGTTTCAGCTAAAGGGGAAATTTCAGGGATGGGTGAGAAAGTAAAATAAATGAAAAATTACATTCATCAGCTGAGTTGTGAATGCAAAGTACACTACAAATCTTTTTAATTGGGTGTGCAGAACAGTGATTCAAAAGCTAACGTGGATAATAAAAGCGTTATATAGTAGATACTGATTTCAAGAAGAAAAACAGTTTAGATCAATAGCTACAGTCACAATGTTCAAATCCTGTTTCGTGTTAAAAAGGAATTTTAGTGGCAATTAATACAACTGTTCTCTGTTGCAATTATAAGCTTGCGGTATGGAGCTGAGCTGTTTTTGCTCCAGAATGTGGCATCAGTATGAATTAAGAGCTTGAAATTGCAAAAAAAATTTATTTTTCAGACCTAAATATAAATTTATATGTAATCAAATAATTATTCATTCAAATGATTGATTAAAATCTCTGCATCCAAATTTGTTTGTGTAGTTGGAATGATTTTGTGAAGATCTTGAAGAAAGGATAACAGATACACTCACCAACTTATTTCATTAAGATTTATACTATAATGCCTTGCCATATAGATACACAGACATACACATGCCCCTCGCAAAAAAATTTCCTAGCCTTCAAACTTGATATTTTGCTGAAACACAAAGAACAAGTGTTTGAATGTTTAAGCTACTTTCTTAGCTTGACCCTTTTCAAGTGAGTTTGCCAGTAAAACTGTCTTTCAAAGGTATAATGACACACATTAACCAGCAATGATGAACAAGCTTTTATTCTAAGTATTATTAGGCTAATTCAAAATTTTCACTGAATTAAATTTTGAATTTGACATGGATGGGAATGGAGTTGGGTAAAAGCTTTTGACTTTGCTAGGTTTATTTGTTTAGAAAACACCTCATGATCAGACTGCAGCCCATAAATATGATTGAGCAAGTTTTAAAATAACTAGAGAAATAATCACCATGTAACCACAGCAACACTAAGCTGCAAGCTGCAAACCAGGTAAGAAGCTAAGCCAATACAGTTGATGTTGGCTTGGGATTTCTGAAGATCCCTCCTTGTGCTTTTGGTTGTATGATTCTATATGTATTCCATGGTTAGGCTGTGCTGAACCCTCTATCTACATTTTCATCCTTTTGGATAGCTAGCTTTAACCTGAGTATCTCTGTACAAACTTCAGTCCATGGCATTGGATTGAGAACTAACACAGTTTCTGCAGCTCAAAGTCATTCTAATAGAAAGGACTTATATAAAATCCCAATCCAGAACCTTGAGTCATGTTAGGCATTTAAATACCTGAGTGAGATAGCTAGATTAAAGGAAAAAAAAATCAAAACAAAACAAAAAACCACTCCACAGTTCAAAGACCTCAATCATTTTTTGAAATACATTTCTAAGAAATGTAAATATATTAAACTATTAAGCTTGAAATGAAATCCCAAATTTTATAATGCTACATAAAGGGCATAAAAAATTAATCCAAACAAAATGTTCCTCCTACAAATCATTAATGAAAAACCAAAGAGCTAGCCAATCCTGAAACAACAGTAGAAAAAGATTCAAGAGTTGAGAGGAGTTGAACCATAATGTCTTTGACTATCATAAAATATATTTAGCTAGAAGGCACTCCAAATGTTTTGTATCATATCCATCATTGTATTGAATAATTACTCTAGGACCTTTGTCCTGTTATATTATTTCCTCCTTTTCTCAGAACAAGAGTGCTTTGTCTCACCTCCTGTAATGTGCAGCCTGGTCATACAGACTTGTACTTTGTCATGAAAATTTGCAACTGGTCCATGCCAAACAAGGAGAAGGGCTAGGACGCAAAGTATTGAATTACAAGGGTAAATATTTATTCATGCACATGAGGTGTCCCAGTCATATTGGGGCACCCCAAATGTGATTTTACACAAGGTTCTTATATCCTTCAAAGGTTCAGGTACAACATGATTTGACTAATCAGTAACATCCACACTACCAATTACTAGTCATAGTAAAACTTTGCAAAGCAACTACATTTTTGCAGCATTCATCCAGACATCCCTGGAGTCAGACTTTCTATAGTTACTTATCTACGATGCCAGACAACACTGGGAGGCGTTCAAAGATGTTAGAGGGGCTGGGATGCTGGCATTATCTTGGTTGTCCAAGGGTATCCTTTATCCTTCACAGACAGTTCTAAGCTTCCAAGAAGCAAATGCCTTGTTTCCCAGGCTGGGCTGTCCTTTAGTTTGTTTTACTTAAGCATGTACAATACCAAAGTCTTCAGTAAAACTCTACAACCTCATTATATTACAGTGTATGATGTGAAATAATATATATTAACAAAGTTAATACACTTTCATACTATAAAGAATGATTGATATAATAGTCAGGGAAAGGGATTTTGTTAACAACTTGCAACAATAGAAGTTTCTGTAGTTTACTTTTACAATGTTTATAACTTGAAAATGTATTTTGAAGAAAGACTACTGTTCTTGACTGCTATCTCAAATAAAGTTGCCTAAAACACTAAGTCTTAAGGCAGGCCTCTGTCCTGCTGCTGTGTCAATTGCATATGGTTAGACATCTTTCTGATCAAGGAAGCTCGGGGCGGGGGGGGGTTGTTGTTCCTTGATTTACATAAAGAAATGTGCACCTCATTAGTTAAGATCATCTACTTTAAAACAAAACCTGCCAAATCTGAAGACAAAATGATGAAAAATATGCCAATGTATATGCATGACCATGCAATGTGCTTGAACTAATCAGTCATAGCTGAATATGAAATGGAATATGAAATAGCCTGGGCTTTGTTAACAGTATATGGTAAATTATAATAGCATGAATAAAACAGTTTATGCAAAGAAAGATTTAATGAAAATAATTATGGTTGAAATTACTGCAGTATTGCAAAGATACATTCATTGGAAAGATATTTAAGACATTAGCTGAACCAGCAACATCTTTCTATTATGTGTTTCTAATCAAAGGAATATTTACTTTTACCAAATACTGCAGAATTCTAGGTGAGTATTGCATTAAATGTAACTCTGCTTGCTGCAAACAAGAAGAGATTCTGGATAAATACTTTATTTTTTTTTTCAGCATCCTGCCCAACTACCAAAGAAGGGAAGAACGTGGCCAACACTGACTTTTACTCCTAGATTACATGGGATCTTTCCATTGTATTTATTGCTTTTGAAAAAAGGCAGAAGTCATAAATAAAATCAAGTGAATGCACACGCACAACAACATCATACAAACATGTATGGATATCGACTGCTCTGTCTGGGTATGCTGACTCTCTCTATATGCTTACCTATATGAAACATTCTTGGTTTAGGATTACAGCAAATTCCCTATACAACTAAGCGCATAGAGAGTCATCCTTACGTACAAGCCAGAGAGCTTCAAATAAGTCATGCGGACCATTTCTGACCTATGTCTAAGACAGATGAAATTTATACCATCAAAGTTGAAATATTGTAATTCATGTCTGAGACTTTAGACTCCAAATCACTCTGAAGGTATTGTCATATATGAAAGAAGTCACATATACATCAAATGCTATAAGTATATAAATTTATATTTATAGGAATGAACAGAGCATAACAAAGTGTTCTCTATAATTAAGGTTACCAAGTATACTCTTGTAATTTTGGCATACTTAATTTATTCAAATTGGAAGTTTCACTCTCTACATCATGTTCAAGATCAAGGGTTTGGGATTTTTTTGGAAATGTTAGTTAAAAATGAGTAAATATCTTCAAAAATGAGAACAGTTATGGAAAGAACATACTGGGATTTTTTTTTTTTTTTAATTTTAACTTTTTTAACTTTTGTGAACAATTCAACACAAAGAAGTATTGTTTAGATATTTTAAAGTTAATACTTGAAACATAGTGGAAAGGAGACCATATTTTTCTGTGAGAAAATGGTAAGTCAGTAACCCACTGTGAGAGCGAAAAAAAGAGTATTATTTGTATGATAAAATTAATATTAATTATACTTCTTCTATTAAGTCACATTAAGAATGTAAAGATAATTTTCTGGTATTTCCTAATGGTTTAGCACTGGACATGTTTGTGTGTATATGCAGGTATGTGTATATTTTTCTCTACTGCAGCAGTAGTACTTTAGGCTTCATCTCTATTTTCCTAAGTCTTGTACGAACACATGGAATAGGTCCAGTGTCAATGAGTCAGAGGTTGAGGCTCTGATACAACAACTAGAGTAGCTTAGAATTATTTACTGGATTTTCATGAGACTAATCAATGCACAAAGTATTATTCAAATTGCAAAGACTTATTAGTAAACATAAATTTTAATGAGCCAAAGCCTAGATATGTGTATTCCCAAGTCTAATAAACCTTTTCTTACAACTAAAATATCAGTCACAGATTAGTGTGTGAAAAAGAATATTCACTTAACTCTTGATCTCTTAAATGGAAGTAAAGATTCATTTGTATGTCCTCCAATTCCTTCTTCAGTCATGAAAACTGTACACAAAATTTCAACTAATGGAATTTAAAAGTGTTTTCATTTAGTTGTAAACATCTTTGTGTATAGACAGTACAACATTTTTAAGAGGCACTATTAGGTAGAAAACTTTAATATTACAGCTTACCTGAGACCATCATGCAGTAAACAATACCACATGTTTTTCTCCTTTGTGGTTGTCTATTATGGCATACCATGGAACAGGAAGGAAGAAGTTTGTGTAGCATCTGGAGAACATCAGCAATGACAATTTGTAACTTTTTCAGTAAATTTAGCAAAGGTGATCTAAAGCACTTGTGTTATAATATACAGGTCATTTTAATTAAAATGTAAGAGGAAACAAGGTGCAAAAATCCATAAACTTCATTTATAAGATGCAACTAACTAATCTGAGTAAGTCAATTCACTTTCAGAACTATAAACTCAATATATTTGTAGCCACTTCTAGCAAGTACTGCTGCTTTTTTGGTCATATTGTTGTGCAAATTGCATTGAAGCATATCAATCAAATCTGGCACAGCACAGCTTTCACACAGAAATACCATTGCCTTTATATGAATAGAAGTGCTTAAATCCTATTAATATAGGTGGAAATAATGTGCACAGAGAATTTTCACTCTGCATTTTGTAGAAGGTTCATCTTGCAAGTTCTGAGCCAGCCCAGATCCAGAGACAAAAACTTATAGGTCCATAAATGCAACATGTCCAACTGATTGCTAGAAGTTTTCACATCCTTAAAATGTCATGCACAGTAAAACACTTCTCAGGATTTGTAAGATTATGGAAGAAAGGCAACATATTTGCACAGATCACCAATCAAATTCAGGTCAATATAGTTACTCAAGAATTAGCATATCCCTATAAGATTATCTGAGGAGCATTCATGCTACAATTGGTATACCATCTGTTAGGGTTTGGGGGGTTTGGTTTTTTGTTTGTTGGTTTTGGGTTTTTTATATTTTTTTCCTCTGTACTGTTTTAATGATGATTTTAGGTGTTGAAAACTATTTATTGTGTGATTGTTTGTTTTTCTAATTCACAATACTTTAACTGAGTTAGAATTCCCCAACAGATGTGATTACAAGGACAATTGCTACAGAGCAACTTTCTTCTTGCACAAATAAAAATGCTGGAAGATCACCTGATAAAATGTGACAGCATAACTAACAGTGCATTGTCTCTGCTGCCCAACTGACTCATGGCAACGTGATCTGGAGAAAACCTCTCCCTGTGCCAGACTTGATTAATTCTCTGTAGCTGGACAACAGAGTAGTACCGGAGTGAAAATGACTTTCCGTAACAGGTGTAAGCAGTCTCAGATAAATTAGTTACCACCTCCATTGTTTTGCTTTAGGAAATTTCCAATATCTTCATCTTCAAAAAATGGATTTAGGCTGAATTTTCCAGTCTAGACAATAGAACACATGGAAAAAAGAACCTAGTTGTCTAGAGAGACTAAACCAACACAGTAAATACAAGTCCAGAAGTCAGATTGACAGAAACCTTTCCTAAGACTTCATCAACACTTAAAATAATTACTACAGAAAATGGATACTCCTATAGACCCAAGTTTGTAATTCAGTTTTCCACAGACAATACCAACCTAGTTTGGATAACCATAAGGTTACTTTTGTTTCAGCAACAAATGCAAACTCTTTCCCAGTAGCCAACCACGTTATTATCCTTTCAGTAATGCAGCAACAGCTGCATATCCCTCTCAATATTTACTGTCTCCAACTTCTATACCTTTTATCTACATCTGTGAGATCCTATAGACTTTAACTGCTTTACCACCACCTTATGAAGACTGGTTGAGTAATATCACCCTTTATTACTGAGGCCACATAGATTATTTAAATTGACTTCCCGAGTTGCTAATTCTCATTTCTTACTTGGATTATTATGTTTCCTCAATTCTTTGCTGGATTTTGACAATGTTGGGTTTCTTTCTTTTGAGATTCTGTTATTGATTCTTAACAGACAATCTAAACAATTCTGTGTCATCCTGTCTTTTGGCATGAATTACATTTGCTGACAGGCTTGTCATTGCCAGAAAATCTGAATGGTGGCAGACCTTAGCTCATCAGGGTGCTGTTCTTCGTTACCTGTATCAACACTGGTATGCCCGCCAGCACTGCAAACTCTAGCTGTCTGCTCCTACTTTGACTATTAAATTAAAATCCATTAGATCACAGAGAACTAATTGCAAGTCAGTGTATTTGAAATACCTCACATAAATAAGTCATAGACAAAGGAAGAGAGAAATTTCCTCTTAAACCTAATTCGTACTCCTATAGTACCTTTGTATATTGGAAAGCAGAGCCTAGAAGATCAATTGTACTCATTAACACTGTAATACAGTTTCAGCTATCCACTCTAAAGTGAGCAGCAAACCAATTAAGGCCAATAAATATCTCATAGTCAGACTTTTGATTAATGTGTAGTAGAACAGCAAGCTAAATCTGTAATTTTCACTTTAAAAAAAGTTTTATTTTTTGTGTTCTTATCTGTGTGTGTCAGCTTTGATAATCTTGCCTTATTTTCCAAAATGCTAACATCCTTATTATTTTTATTATTTTTAAATGAGAGTCTGAAATTTTTTCTGGTTTAGAAATCAGTAACAAAAACAAGCAGAAAGCTATTCCACTTATAGAAAGATAAGGGAAGTGTTTGAACAGAAGTGTTTGGGTTTGTTTGGGGTTTTTTTCCCCCCCTTTTTGCTTATCGAAACATGACATTTCTTTTGCCCTTTATATAACGCTTATTCAAAGCACTGTATTAATTTAGGGTCAATATTCCTTGTTTGATGTTTCTTCCAAATGTAACATTACTGAAGTTTATGTAAGAGGTCTAGACTGTCTACTACATTAGACAATTGTCAATGTACAGTTTGAATCTTCTGTACAGTTCAGTACAGATGAAATCTTTACATTAAATCATAACCAGATAACTTTTCTATTGAGCTAATACTTGGATTCATAAGTATAATACTGTGATGGTAGGAAAACTCATCTGTGAATAGCAATCACCTAGCATCATCTATACCAGCCGTAAGTGTGACTGCTCATCTCAGATTTTTCATGGGGAGAGACACCCTAGCCACAGTGAAGGACCACAACAGTTCCATAAATTTAGTTTAACGTTGGCCTCTGCAATGTCAGACAATCTGCTCCATTAAAACAATCCAATATATCAGAAGTTAAGCCTTCCAAATTTTATGTGGTAAATTCTGTCCCCTCCTCCAAGCCTTACAAAGTCAAAAATCACATCGCTGTACCTTTCTTTCAGGTTTCCTTTATCACCAATCTAACTCTTCAGAGCTGGTTAACAGTTAGACAAAATTGTCTATACCACTGAAAGAATGTACTGCAGATTTTTGCAGGACATCTACTTAATCTCTGGTTCTAGAGTGCTACAAGGGTAGTACTAGAATTAACCTGGGGAGAGTAAGGGGAGCAAGACTTTAACCTCAAT
The DNA here is from genome assembly GCF_965638725.1 of Aptenodytes patagonicus. Taxonomy (NCBI): domain Eukaryota; kingdom Metazoa; phylum Chordata; class Aves; order Sphenisciformes; family Spheniscidae; genus Aptenodytes; species Aptenodytes patagonicus. Next base: position 48,601,304 of record NC_134982.1, on the reverse strand, counting down.
ATCCTGAGTTTAAAGGAAGGATGTTCTATTAAACTAATATAACTGAAAGTGACTTTTGATGGGGGTGGCTGTAGACCATCTTGCCCTTTACCAAAGAACAATTAAATAAGTGAGGCATTACTGACAGTACTTGTATAATGCGATCTTAAAAGTTTCAGTTGATGAGGATTAGATTGCTAATATGTTGCTTCTTTAGGCAACCTATTAGAGTGTTCAATTTTCCTTATCATTAGAAATTGCTTCTCTAATATACAAATATTTTCATACTATTTTTTATCCTATGATGTGAGAATACTTTTGCAAAAGATGAGCCAACATACAAATCACCAATAATTCTTCCTTTCCAATAACATATACCTAGATATTTCACAAAATGTTTGTCACTGACAAGTCAGTATATAACTGTTAGCTCCACATATGAAAGGAACAATGTGGCTTACAGGAATACTGAGATATCTGGAGTCATTTGTTTGCTGAGTCCAACAGTATCTATTTTGTGGATTTATACTGACATCCATCATCACGTTGCTTTTCCTGACAATTAACCTGTGTGCTTGCAAAGATCCTTAAGCCAGTATGGTAAATCCACAGCTGCAGTTCAGGACTGCTCAGTAGATGAAGCAAAAGGGGCAATTTCACACGATGCTGTATTACAACAGGGTAGATTTTTCTACTATTACATGAATAGAGTGTTTCTGTGATGAACACTGGCACAAAGTTGACAGTTTATGCCTATGTCCACAGTTTAGACATGACAAATATGAGTAAGTTTGGTGGGGGAAAGTTGTTGAAAACTGTTTACTGGTTCAAATGAAATGAACAAAATTATATAGTTTGTTTTGGTTCTGTATCCACTTTCACAGACAGAACGTGGGTTGTCATGATAAGCAGAATACAAAAGGTTATTTCTACATGTAAATTGAAATATTTCTCTTCATATATATGTGTATATATGATGTGTATAAGGCACAGCTTTTAAATGAAAGAGAGACTTGCAGTACCAGTACAAAATTGCCCATACCTATGAATGGATTCAGAGATCTGAAATTGGAATAATTTATCCTTCATGCATGAAAAATAAGTTAATATATATCAGAAGATAATCAAAGAGGAAGTGCACTGGGTATTCAGTGACAAGCAATTCTAGAATGGACTATAAATAAGGTATCACTCATGTTAAAACACATCACTTTATAACTTTGAATAAGGGACTGACGTAACATTTTAAATTTATACAATTATTTCAGTATACCGTTTATCACATAATAGGCATGTAACAAACCTTGCTGTCTTACACAAAATATGGACTTTTGTTCACCTTGTAATGGAGTACTGCAGATTGCCTTATTACATGAATGAAATTATTTGTTTCTACTTGAAAGAAAACATGTTCCAATTGTTGGGTGTACTTGTCTTACCATCAAAGAAAGTGATGCCCCTTCTTTCCAGGTTACTTCACTTGGAGACCTGTGACCTATATTATGAACTTAAGTATTGAAAGTTTAGTATACAATAGGGAATAAGGTTAATATATAAAGGGAAGAAATAAAGATGATAGTTAGTTGTGTTACATTTTTCTTGAAAGCATCAGACCAGTGGCAAAGATTTTCCCTTGATTGTAATTCATAAAATAGTTCAATGCCTTCTAGGTGAGTATCTATGTTTATTTAAAAGACAAAATTATTTTAAACATCATGCCTATTCTACGCATATTACCTTTTTTTCATGAGTTTTTCAGTAGCTCTATCACATTCAGACATTTGCTATAATTTGTTACATGTGAGCAGAACACGATTTATAATGCATCTTATACAATACAAGTTATAATTTTATGTTGCTCATGGGGATAATTCTTGAGGAAAGGAACTGAAGAGAAAAAGAAGCTATTATATTCACTGCTTTTACAAGAATTGCAGTATGCTTTTACTATATAACTATCTGTATAGGTTTAACAGCAACTGAGGATCATTATACAGAAGTTTTTGAAACCTGGCAGCTTATATGTTTTGATGAAGCAGTATGAATATCTTATAAAAACAGCACTACGTGCACTTGGACAGCACTCTTCATACTGTACTCACAGCAAACACAATCAGTAATGCCAAGATGCTGCATAAAGTGGAAATGTATTCATACACATGAAAATGTGTAGAAGATGGACTGAAAAAGTTAGAAGGTGGACCAAAGCATACTAAAATATACTGTAAAAGTCAAGGGTCATGACAGATCAAGACATTTTATAGTTTAGAGTAATTTAATCTTCTTGTGATATACAACAAATACAGCCAACTTGCAATTAAATTTTCTGAAAATTTCCAAATGAAACTGGAAAATATAATTTAAAACATGCATTTTTATAAGTTTATTATCTGTGTCAGGTTTGGTTTGGCTTTTTCTTGGACAAATCCTGGACTTTTTGTGGAGCACTAGAGACTCAGATGTTTGCCTACCTAAAATTAAATGGCAAATTCTTAACAGAAGGAGAAAAAAATTTTGAGGACATACCTAAAAAATTAAGCTCAGTTTAAAATGAAGCCACAAAAAAAAATATTTTTATGTGACCTATTGTTTTTATATCCCAGCATTGTTGGAGGGCACATTTACAGTAGTCTGAACACACATCTTAAAATAATAGGCCAGGAGTTTGGGAGGAGGGGGATTAAGCACTATTTTAGGCATATTTTAGTTTTAAAATGCCTCATTTAGGAATAATTGTAACATCCTTTGCAGATATTTCATCGTCTAGTTATAAATGTTACTAGTTGCACTTTAATATACAGTTCTTTTCTTTTCCATGTGGGACTGCAGCTCAAAGAGGACAAATATAGGAAACATTGGAAGTTGTTAAGTTGGCAACAGAGGAACATAAAATGAAGCATCACCTCCCAGCAGAAAATACAAAAAGGTAATAAGTGGTTAAACAATTAAGGCTTAGTTAATGGCTGTTTAATCACGTAGCTGGGGAACCATTTACAAAATAAAAGCCCTGTGTTTGAAAATTAACATTTGTGCCTTGGGAAAGAAGTTTATGATGAGCGTAAAAAACAACAATAGGAAGATCAAGATGCAAAAGTCAAATTCCTGAAATACACGCTATTAATAACAGTTAAAAAGAAATAATAATAATAATAATTCAAAACGCAGAAAACAATTGAAATCTGACGGAAAAACAGAGACTATAGGGAAATTTCTCAGTTTGTTACTTGTTCATTTTTCTGAAATCTAGAACATCAAACACTTTTTTATGTACCTATAATAGTTCAGATGCATTAAAAAAAAAGGTAAAAGATAAAAAAGGCTACATAGAGAGAATCTCTGAACAAACTAAAGGCAGCTCTTTTTACACTTCTGCTCCATCTCCATTGCCAAGTGCTGACTACAGGTCTTTTGAAAGTTGAACAGAACTCTCCAGATGCTCAGATGCAATAGACATGGCAGCAGAGCAAGCACCATTTATCATGAATGATCTACATCAAAATGTAGAAAAATAGTATTTATCCTTTAACAGGAGACCAAAGGAAGCCATATTGGAGTACCAAGAAGAAAGAAAGAAACAAGAGGAATTAGACACTTGACAAATATATGTGCAAAAAGAGAACACAAGTGTGGAATATTAAAAAAATAAATATATATATATATACACACTTTGCACTGAATTCAGAAGGCTCTGGTCCCAGATTAGGAAAAGTTGACTTTAGCATTATAGAGGATACAATAACTAGGCTATAAGCAAAAGGTTGTATCTTGAGCACAAGCAACCTGTCAGTCACTGTGTCAGCTGCCAGCATGTGGAGAACCTTCCAACAGGGCTGGTTGTGAGCCGCAGCCATGGCAGCAGATAGGCATCAGGTGCCACAACAGCTCATGCCAATCAACACCAGCTGCTAGCAGCCCCACCTGTACTGGACACCCCTGGGATTCACAGTGTTGATAACACACTGGTGTTTTGGCTGTTGCTGAGCAGTGCTTGCACAGCATCAAGGTTTCCTTTTTGTTTGTTTGTTTGTTTTGTTTTCCCTCTCTGCCTACCTAGCAAGTAGGCTGGATGGGTGCAAGAGATTGGGAGGGAACACAGCTGGGACAGCTGACCTGAACTGACCAAAGGATTATCCCATACCATATGACATCGTGTTCAGCTATAAAATCTTGGTGAAAGGAGGAGGAAGGTGGACACTTGTGGTTATGGCATTGTCTTCCCAAGAAACTGTTATATGTGCTGTGGTCCTGCTTCCCAGGGAGTGGCTGGACACCCACCTGCCAGTGGGAAGTGTTGAATGAATTCTTTATTTTGCTTTGCTTGCACACAGAGCTTTGCTTCACCTACAAAACTATCTTTATCTCAACTGACAGATTTTTAACTTTTACTCTTCCAATTCTGACCCCCACCCTACTGAGGGGGAGTCACCAAGAAACTGGGTGGGGTCTTAGCTCCTGGGTTGTGGCTTAGCTTCTGGTGGGGGTAAACCCACCACAAAGAAAAAGGCTTGGCTGAAGAGAGAGAACTGACAGTTAAAAGTATGACCTCCTGTGTCAATAATACTTACATTGTTATACTCTAGCTCTGCTTTGTTGACTTCTGCCTGATGCAGAAAAGGAAGTTTGTAAGGGACAAAAAATTTCTTTCGAGAAAAGAGAGCACACCATTGCCGTTTTCTGTTGGAAGTCAAAATTAGCATAATCTTGGTTATGTCTCTGAAAACTGTTACCAAGTACATAGTATTTAACGTCAATAACTGTAAAACTACCACTCTACAATGATTACTGTTTTTCTTGCTTCACAGTTATGACTAATACACTGTGCATGATCCTTTGTTTTATTTAGTCTTCCAAATGGATCAAAAAAATCAGTCTAGCATTTGCTGTTAAAGGTAATAATCATCTCTCTAAAAGGCAGAGGTAATTTGTAGTCTCAGGCATGTTAGTTTTAACAAGACGGAATGAAGCAGAACAGTTTTCTTCCTGTAATTCTCTTTTAGAACCTGAATAAAGCCTTAGTTTTGATATTGTTCTTATTTGGAAACATGAAAAGTTGACAGTTGCCTGAACTCTTCAGAAAAGATATCTTTATGATAAGTATAGGTAATCACATAAACTGCAGTCTTTAAGAACAAAATTAAATCTAATGCTTGGCTATTTAGGCCTTACAGAAATTTTGTTTCAGATGTTTCATTCTCTGAGCTCTAACAGCTCTGCAAGAGACTCAGATTTCTAAAAATACAAAAATAAACAGGAACGCATAAGGAAGATAAGAGACACTGTAGTTTGTTTATAAGAATCAAGAGCATACCATCATTTGGGAAGGTAGTAATGACACCAATTGATAAAATTGCATGTTAACTACTACAGCTATACTGCAGGTTTACACTGACATGCAAAATACATGCTGAGACAAGTGGTTTGTTTTGTTCTTCTAAATAAGAAATTGCCATCATCCTCCTTCTTCTACCTGACAAACTGTGTATATTAGTTTCACTTGTATAGTTATTTAATCTAATGTTTGTCAAATTAGTCCTTGATTATAAGGTCTAAATTATTAAAAAAAAAACCCAAACAAACAAAAAAAACCACAACAAACCTCGCAATATTGACCTCCTCCTTTTTAAAAATGTCTTTGAAATTCCATATGACTTTATAAATGTGACAAGATTTTAATGACTGAACAGGTTGAAATAGAAGAAAACTTACATCTGTGAGACATCTCAAATAGCCTAAGCTGTATTTGCCAGCTTGAGTTCTAGGGAATGAGTAACAAATCAAAGGTACATTTCCACCATCACAATCCTTAGTCCAATACTACTGCTAATTTATAATCACATTTGGGTTAGTCATCTTAACAGTAACTCAGCTATCTGGGAATATTTGATACCAACATGCTTTTATTTTTCTATTGCTTGGTTGTAATTTGATGTATATTGGTGGCAAGTTGAATATGAGACAACAGTGTGCCCTGGCAGCCAAAAGGGCCAACTGTGTCTTGGAGTGTAACAAGCACAGCATAGTTAGTTGGTCAAGGGAGGTGATTGTCCCACTCTACACTGCACTGGTGCAGCCCCACCTCAAGTACTGTGTGCAGTTTTGGGCACCTCAATAGAAGAAGGATATCAAACTATTAGAGTGTGTCCAGAGGAGGGCGACCGAGATGGTGAAAGGCCTTGAGGGCAAGACTTATGAAGAGTGGCTGAGGTCACTTGGTTTGTTCAGCTTGGAGAAGAGAAGGCTGAGGGGTGACCTATTTGCAGTCTACAACTTCCCCAAGGTGGGGGCAGCGGAGGGGGAGGTGCTGATGTCCTCTCTCTGGTGACCAGCGAGGAAATGGAATGAAGCTGCATCAGGGGAAGTTCAGACTGGACATTAGGAAAAGGTTCTTCACCGAGAGGGTGGTCAGTCACTGGAACAGGCTACCCAGGGAAGTGGTCATGGCACCAAGCCTGTCAGATTTCAAGAAACATCTGAACAATGCTCTTAGTCATATGGTTTAGTTTTAGGTAGTCCTGTGAGGAGCAGGCAGTTGGACTCAATGATCCTTATGAGTCTCTTCCAACTTGAGATATTCTATGACTCTATGATTCTATGATTCTACAAATTTTAAGTCATTCGGAAACATCTAAGTGTTGCAAAGGTGATAGATACAGCTAAGCCAGTTGCTACTCTGGTTTTAAATCATCTCAGGATTTTATTATTTTGGGAGAACTTCCAGGTAACCTGTCACAGAAGGGTCCTTATCCTACCTGTATTGTCTGAGTATCACACATGCATCATGAGGCAAGATGGAAGAATGTAGCCCTAATATTCGTGATTTGAAGAAGAAAGGCTGCTTGATACAAAGGAACAATAGAATGATTTGTTGCAAGTGCTGAAGCACAGGAATGGAAAGGATTTTCTAAAATTTAACAAGAGAACTAACTGTGCTGTGTAATTTGTTAGAACTATGTCTTTAAAGTTTTGTCTTCCCCAGTGATTGCCTTTTCTCAAATCAGAAATAACAATTTAATTTTTACCTTACTATGTTCAGATTTTGCCCTTGATTCACACACAATCTTGATCTTCCTAGTGAAGTACATTTGGATTAAATATTCACCTAGTATTATGGAGAAATACTGACACCCCAAGGTATCAATTAATTTTCTTCAGTGCTAGGCTGAATGAAGTTTAGAGGAAACTCTGAGTTGCCACACATACATGTACATACATATGTATGTACATAAGTTTTACTAATCAGCACAATTAAACCTTTTAAGTAAGAATATTTCTCAAATACTCTATTGGGGACTAATTTATCTCCAAACTGAGGTGCTGAGTTATTATCTGATCTATCTCAACCAGTTTTAGGTAAATTTATAGTGAAATAAACCAGGCTGTATGATCAGATCCATATCTGATGTTCTTTTAGTCATGGTTCTATATTCTCCATATGTCTAATAAAATGCCTAAACAGAGAGCTTCTGTTACTTTGGGAAACAGCTCATTCTTCAGACTAAGAAAATAGACACAGGGACACCTCTCAAAAATATTCTGTAAAGGTTGGAAGAAAGCAGCATCTTGAGGTTGGTACAAGGTAATGTTTTTCAGGAGGTTATGCAGCAGATGATTAAACCAGGTAACACTGAATGCCAAAGGAAAAACAAAAGTTGTAGGTGTTACAAAAAAGGTCATGTTCCACTATCTTCCAGTACATTGAAAGATTTTAGTATTTTAAATAACCTTTCTACATTAATTTTATAGATACGCACTTATGGAACAAACTGAAGCCATACACAGAATACTTATTCCATCTGCTTGAGTTACTGCTTCAGATCCATACCAAACACAGAAGAGTGATTATTTTGCCCTTCCCATGCTATTCTCTCTCGGGTATCCCTACTGTATCATTCAGTTGCCTAGATTTATTTATAAATCCTTTGCTATATAAATAAATGTGTATAATGTACAGAGTGAAAAGAGAAAGATACAATCCAGCTGTGAATTTGGATATATTTATGATCTGTAGATTGAGGGAGGAGCTGAGAGATCAATTCCATTTATTTTGGAAAAGAGTATACAAGCACCTACATCAAATGCAGACATGATAGTTATGCCACATAATTTATTTACTCTGTTATTCATTCATGTCTATTTAATTTAGTGACTTTAATAACTTTGACACTCAGTAGCAGTGTAAGAATAGCTGAACACAATGATTAACTAAGCTTCAGTCATGGAACTAAATCATGCCTTCATTTATTTCTAGATTATTCTTGGATTACTATTTAATAATTAGAATTTTCTTTCTATTTAAAAGACTGTTTTAACAATTGAGTTAAATTAAGCACCTCTCCTTATGATAATGCCGTTCACTGGGTGCATTACTCTGAGATAGCGCGTGGTAGGAAGTGTAGTTACAGTTTTGTTCTGCAAACACAGTCTGATTAGCTGCTTTACTAGGAGACATTCAGCTTCCTTTGCTGTGGAAATGATGGGTTTAAATGATAAAGGCAGGACCAAAATCCATTTTGTCACTGTATTAAACAAAGTAGCAAAAGGAAGACTAAGGAAAATATTGGACTGATACTTGATGAAGGTGGTCACTTGGCGAATAAGGATGCAGAAGAAATGGAGACATTCAATGCTTTTTTTGCCTCAGTCTTTAATACTAATGATAGACCTTGGGCTGCTGGCTCCTCTCAGTTGGAAAACCACGACTACAGAAACAGTGACTTTCCATTTGTGGACCCTGAAATAGTAAGGGACCAGCTGTATCAGTTGAATTTTCATAAGTCCATGGGGCTTGGTGGGATTCATCCCAAAGTACTGAAGGTGCTAGCAGATATTACAGTAGGACCCCTCTCAATCATCTGTCAAAGGTCTTGGGAGTCTGGGGAGGTCGCCGCTGACTGGAAGCTAGCTAATGTTATCCAGTTTACAAGGGCATGAGGGAAGACCTAGGAACCTACAGACCTGTTAGTCTAACCTCAGTACCAGGAAAAATGATGGAGAAGATCATACTGGGTGCTACTGAAAGGAGTTTCAAGGATGATGCAATCACCAGGCGCAGTCGACATGGGTTCACAAAGGGAAAGTCTTGCTGAATCAATTTGATATCCTTCTACAATAAGGTCACTCACCTAGTGGATGAAGGGAATGTGGTGGATGTAATTTTTCTCAATCTTAGTAAGGCTTTTGACACTTTCCCTCACAGTATACTTCTGGACAAGTTGTCCAGCTGTGAGATGAGCAGGTACACGGTGCACTGGGTGAAGAACTGGCTGAATGGCAGGGGTCAAAGGGTTGTCGTGAATGGGGCTACATCTGGTTGGCAGCCAGTCACTAGTGATTTTCCTCAGGGGTCAATTCTAGTGCCAGTTCCATTCAACATTTTTATCAATGATCTGCAGGCTGAGTTGAATGTAGCCTTAGTAAATTTGCTGACAATACCAAACTGGGAGGTGCTGTTGACTTTCTCAAGGCACAAGAGGTCTTGCAGAGGATCTAGATAGATTAGAGCATTGGGCAATCATCAGTGGTATGAAGTTTAACAAGAACAAATGCTAAATTCTGCACCTGGGATGGAGGAATACCAGACACAAGTCTAAACTGAGAGAGGAGTGGCTGAAGAGCAGCCCTGCAGAAAGGGATCTGGGGGTGCTGGTTGACAGCAGGCTCAATATGAGTCAGCAGTGTGCCCTTGCAACCAAGGGGGAAAACTGTGGTCTGGGGTGCATTAAACACAGCATAACCAGCCAATCAAAAGAGTTGATCATCCTGCTGTATTTAGCGATAGTGCAGCCTCACCTTGATTACTGTGTGCAGTTCTGGGCCCCACAATTTAAGAAGGATGTTAAGGTCCTTGAATGCGTCCAGAGGAGGGCAGCAAAGCCGGTGAAAGGGCTGGAAGGCATGTCCTGTGAGGAGCGGCTGAGGTTTGTCTAGCTTGGAGAAAAGGAGGCTGAGGGGTGACCTCATTGATCTCTACAGCTTCCTGAGGAGAGGTAGTGGAGAGGGAGGTGTTGATCTGTTCTCCTTGGGATCCAGCAACAGGATATGTAGGAATGGTTCAAAGCTGTGTCTGGGGAGATTCATACTTGACATTAGGAAGCATTTCTTTACTGAGAGGGTGGTCAAACACTGGAACAGGCTTACTAGAGAGCTGGTGGATGCCCCAAGCCTGTCAGTGCCTTAAAGAGAGGTATTTGGACAATGCCCTTCATAATATGTTTTAACTTTTGGTCAGCCCTGAAGTGGTCAGGCAGTTGGACTAGATGATCATTGTAAGTCCCTTCCAACTGGAATTATTCTATTCTATTCTATTCTATTCTATTCTATTCTATTCTATTCTATTCTATTCTATTCCATCCCATTCCATTCCATTCCATTCCATTCTATCCTATAAAATCATAGAATTGTTGAGGTTGAAAGGGACTTCTGGAGATTTTCTAGTCCAACCTCCTTGCTCAAAGCAGGGTCAAAATTAAGTATTCATTGCTATCAATTGCTACCATTCTTACCAAAATTTAAATGTTACAGATTTCTTTTTAAAGAAGAAAAGTCATGTTCCTCAATTGATCCCAGGTAAAATATGCAATAAAAATAATTGAAAGCTTTTTCAAATATATCTTTATGAAGCTTAAGCTGAGTAGGAAAACAGTTTGGAAATTTTCACTGAAGCGTAAATTAGGTAGGAAAACAGTGTTGAGATTTTCATAGAGAATAAGCACATGAAACTGAATCAGAAGAGAGATTGTATTGGCCAAAAAATTCACCTGAGAATTGTACATAGCCTAAAAAGGAGTTTTAAAATGAATAGTAGAAAGAAATATGAGACACTGGAGTGAAGTAATAAAAAGTTTTTTGTTTTTTTTTGTATGAAAGAACTATTATGTTATAAAGGAACTGAAGCCATAAATGACCTATAACATTACCAAAAAATTCTCAAAGGAATAACATTTTGTGAGCCATAAGTAGCTATAGTAGCTAAAGCACAGATCCTTCAGTCACTACTTTCCTTCATATTGGAACTGTCCTGTATTTTGAAGAATTTAATAATTGTTTAGAGTTAAAAGAAATCTTATCTTAGTGGAAGATCATAGAATAATTTAGGTAGAAAGCACCTCTGGAACTCATCTAATCCTGAACGGCTGATCTGGCTATCCCTCCTATTTTTCACCCCACTATGTCACTAAATTTATTTCCTCACCAAAGTGGATTTTTTTGGATGGTAGTAATGTACTGTATAATGCCATGTTTTAAACATATATTAAGCAGACTTCTACCAAGAAAAATATACTCTGCAATCGTAAAGCTGTACATTTTATGCCTGGAAAGGACCTCATAAAAGAACACTCCTCCCTTCCCCTTCTGATGTAGAATCAAATTCATCAATAACCTGCAGGGGCAGGTGTTTGTTTTAAAAGCATGGAGCTCCCTTGCACCCTTCTAGCATCCTGTCTGCATGCTTAACTATTTTTTTGTTGGAAAATTTGTTGAAACATCTGAACTCAATTGTGTTTCTTCCAATTTAAAATTATTAGCTCATGTGTGCTTATTTATAACTACCTAAAAGAAAAACTGAGAAGGTTCTAAAACACAAAATACTATTAAACACCTATCAATTTTTTTCTGCTCAAAACAGAACCAAATAAAACTTTCCTGAAAAATTGACATTTTTTTCACTCTCCATAGATTTTTTTTCCAAATTATTATTTTTTCTTACTATGTAGTACCTATGCATGCCCACTGTATTCCAGCAAAGTTCCTAAAATAAAACAATGCCATTAGCATTCTGGCAATTGATACAGAAGAAATCAATACATTTTATATTCTGATATTACAATTACAAAATATTTTGGTCTGGTAAGAGTATTGAGTTTTCCTCTTTAGATATATTTTGCACATCACACCTCAATCCTTGGAACAGGGAGAAGCCTGAAAATATGACAGGGTTGAAGAGAAAGATTATTAAAACGTAGTGGAGTACATGAGAAGACAGAGAATATGTGAAAAGGTAATAGGGTTGGAAAATAAAACTGAGCATGGAAAAAACAGGAGGCAGAGATGTTTATGCTTATTGTGCATAAAGTATGGACTGACGTGAGGAAAAGATCATTTCAGGAAAAGATCATGCACCTTCCTCCTCTTTACAGCTGCGTATCAACAACTGTGGGGTCTGGCTATATATATATCTGTATGTTACTTTCTATTTGACAGTTGGTCTGGACATTGGTATTAGAATCCTTCTATTTGAAAGTCACTATGTAGGAAAGTGTTCTTATTAATAAATTTTTTATTGCTTTATAGCCACACATCCAAAATTCTGTAATTTTGTATTCATGTCTACAAATGTTAACACATATAATCTACTTTTTCACTTTTTTTCTGAGGTTGTCTTTTCTGGATTTACAAAGCCATAGTTTGAGTAATATGAAATATTACTGTATAGCCAACTGCCTAGCTGGGGGAAAATAACCTACCTTGGACCCAGCCTAGTGAAAATGCAACAGCTATATTCACGACTTTCACAATAAAAATAGTTTCCATTAACTCTAAAAACAGACATGAAATTTTGCCAGTATTCCCAAACCGTGTGAAAACACTCTGATGACACACACAAAAAGAATGTAGAATTCCTTTTAGAAACAAGGCACCTGTGGAGTGTGGGGAAAAAAATATCCAATTGACTTAACAATTGTGCATGGAAGAATAAATATAAATAGCAGTGAACTTGTAGACTTACTGCATACTACCTTATAAATATTATTATTTTATTTGTCCTTTAGCTAAGAAAGACACTAAAGTCTTACCATGTAACTTGCTAGACCAACACTGCACTCAAATTCACTTCAGTAGAAGTTTGAAGACATTCAAAGAAATCTAGATAACAGATCACATGGTAGTATCAAGATGCGTGCCTGGAAGACCAGTACAGGTACAGCAGAGGATAGTATACTAGGAAAACTGCTCTTGCAATATAGTAGTGTTGAGAAACAATACATTGTCAGAAACAGGAAAATGCAACAGTCCTCAGGTTTTAATGGCTTTGAGGGGTATATATTTCTTTGATCTTTCTTTGTAACAACAATTGCTACTCTGTCCTTGCAAAACTGTAAATAATCTAAATCAATAGAAGCTTTGTAGAGTTTCAAACAAATTGAACAAATAGTTCCCTGAATATATATTATTTTGATAGGAAAATCAAAACACAATATTTTTTGAAGAGTAGCTTAAATAAAAACCTTCTTTTTCCTTTCTCAAAATGTCTTTGCTCCATGAGAAGTGGCATCCTCTGATCCTCTTCTAAGTTTAAAAAGTACATTTAGCTAGGCAAAAAAAGTAGTTCCAGTATCATGTGACTGACCCCAACCAAACATCCTTCAAGTGTGAAAACACATAGTAACAAAATAAGTTCAGAATTTCTTCAGAACAAAACCACGTAGTAACAAAAAAAGTGATCGGACTTCCTCAGAACGGAATTTCCAAAACTTCAAGGCCAAAGTCTTGCTCAAGAAGGATTACTATGGATGGTAAAGTACACCGAATTCATAAAGAAAAAAGTTCACACTATTTTAAATCTTTCCAACCTAAGTCTTTAAGAAGATGTTCTAACTTCATAATAATGCCATCGTTGGTGAGATGATTCGAGCAACATGTGCTCGATGGTGCACTTGTTTCCATCTCTTTTCAGTGATGTGGCACTCCTCTTTTTATTCCTCATTTTTTTGTTTAGATCCCTATCAATTACTTCTAAATATATTTCAAATTATCAGTAGTTCTGGATTGTTCACACAGGGTAATATGCTTAGCAACTAGCACTTTGATGAAATCATAGTTTAGCAATTTACTTTAAAAAAAGCACATGGTTAGCATCAAAGTTATAAAACATGCTAATTAAAATGCATGGAGAAGCATGACCTTATAAAATAAAGCATTATGCACTTCATGAGTCATAGCCATTAATAAGTTCTGATGTATACACAGGATTACTGTTTGCCTGAAGACACTGAAGAGTGTCTCTGAGTAACAGACTAAAAGGGAGAATACAGTTGGGTCTTGAAACCTGTCAAAACAAACTTAAATTTATAAAATATGATGAAGAAATAGAGGGAAGTTGGAGCCTCCAATGATTCATACTTAAAATGTAAATATTTTAATAAGTGAATGCATAATCATTTATGTCATTGTTAAGCAAATGACTGACCCAGTACATGAGAGTAACAGTAGCAGTACTCATTATGACCACACAGATAAGGCAAACCAAGGTTTTCCTCCATAAGATAAAATATTGAGTATTTCTTTCCTACCAGCCATCTATCATGTACAGCATAACCTCTCACTCATTTAATACTCTCACAAATATTTAGAAGCCCAGTTTTGACCTTTTTTGAGTTGTTTAATAAAGGTATTCTAAACACATGAATACAAAGATATTAATAAACTATTAAGAAACCAAACAGCCTGTTTTTGTTACAAGACATGTTGAAAGGACAAATATAATTCTTTTTACTTTGTCATCACTTTTTTCTAGTTCTTTCTCTATGTACATGTGCCAGTATTTTTAAGCTCCTTTTAGTATGGATCTAATTGCTCTTAATGTATCTTAATGATAGGGATTAAATTACCAAAGAAAAATAGGATTAATATAAATACAAAGAGGTTAGCTTTATATTTAAGTATTGTATCTTCAACATATTCTTCAAGTACATTGGGAATTCAATTTTTTTCTATTCATATAATAAGAAAAGTCACATCTTCTTTCTTTTCAATTAATTCTTTCCTTCCTTCTATTCAATATGATTATTATTTTTTCCTGCATAGAAAGGAGTTTAAGGTACTTATATTTAAAAACAGTTTAATTATTACTAAAGCTAAACTAATTTAATTCTTACATCTACATCTTCTTCAATTTTTGGATCTTCTACTGTGTGACGTTACTTGCAATATTGCAGGTCTTTGGAAGAACAACTTTGTGCTAGGATCTACTGAATATGAGTATTCTGTAAAGAATTTAGGATTAGTGTTTCATTGGATACATATTCTCCAACAGCAGTTGTTTAATAAAGCCATTGTTTAATCTATGAAAGTTATTTTATGGCTGTGAAATTAAGAGTGATTGCAGTTTAGTGCCTAGATTATAAGTAACTGGTATGAGGCATGCCAGTTTAAAGCCATCATCAATGGAAATAAAGTCTAGCACAAGGATGCATTTATCGTGGATGGAGTGGGACTGCACTTCACTCGTAAGAGAGAAGCAACAACACATTTTATTGATAAAAAACAGTGAGTTAAAGTTCAATGGTAAATGCAACAGTGGTTTAACAAGATGCGATGGCAAGGTACACTTGATTATTTACTGCATAGAGGACAGGGTCAGAAAAAACTGTCAGGGAGACCCTCCCGATGAGTCATGAGGTTCAGAAAGGACCCCCTTGCTTTCTAAACTCCTTCTCAGAGAGGAGTCTAGGTGCGGCTGGATCCAATCGTAGTCCCAGACTTGGTCAACGGTTTATGTCTAAAGGATTATATATGCACAATCAATCCTTTATATCACTTAGCTAAGATTTCAAAGTTTAGCATGCTATTAGTAACTTACCAAGGATCTGTTGCGGCAAGGAATCTCTCAACCTCGAGGAGTAACCTTGAGAGGCGTCCCTACTCAAGGGGACATCCTGCTGTGCAGCCCGCTGCCGTGCAGAAAAGCTCAACAGCCTCTGGGCTGTCCACTCTTTATGGAGTAAGATGATTGACTTATGGTCATATTGGCATATCAGGAAGTCGTTTGATGCACTGCTCCAGACAGCCGTTGGCTACTATGTTGCCATCCATTCGCAAAGTCCAGCATGACCTGGATGCAGCCACAACGACCCCCACTGGTGGTCATTGCTTACACAGGGCAGGGGGAGCACACCACCACAGCATTGCACAGGAATGAACTAATAGAACAATTCTTTTGGCTTTCTAGACTATATTTCTTATTTTGTATCACTTCTGTCATCCTATACTACCAAGATTCCTACATGTTCAGTCGTCCTTGTCCAAGATTTGGTGCAGGATAAAATTACAAATTCTGGGCTTTACCTTATCTATTCCTACATTTTGTTTCACTGTCTGTTACAACTTCCCTGTTGATTAAAATCCAAGGAAAAGTATCTCTACATAAATGAATTCCTTAGACTTCCCTATTAGAAATACTACATACTGTAGAGATAAAATTAACGATTTGAGGAAAACTTTAGCCACAGTTTTTATTCTAAACATTCTATGGATATTTCTCTAAGCCTCCTTTTTTTAAAGTACTGCATCACAAAAAAAACAATAATAACACTCCAATGAGAGCAAAAATTTTGAGTGTACCATGGAAATTTGTACTTTGCCATTCTTCCAAGAACCTATGAAAATAAAAAAAAATAATCATAGAATCATAGAATAATAGAATCATTAAGGTTGGAAAAGACCTCTAAGATCATCGAGTCCAACTGTCAACCCAACACCACCATGCCCACTAAACCATGTCCCTAAGCACCTCATCTACACGTCTTTTAAATACCTCCAGGGATGGGGACTCCACCACTTCCCTGGGCAGCCTCTTCCAATGTTTCACCACTCTCTCAGGAAAGACATTTTTCCTCACGTCCAATCTAAACCTCCCCTGGCGCAACTTGAGGCCATTTCCTCTCATCCTATCGCTAGTTACTTGGGAGAAGAGACCGACACCCACCTCGCTACAACTTCCTTTCAGGTCGTTGTAGAGAGCAATGAGGTCTCCCCTCAGCCTCCTTTTCTCCAGGCTAAACAGTCCCAGTTCCCTCAGCTGCTCCTCATAAGACTTGTTCTCCAGACCCTTCACCAGCCTCAGTGCCCTTCTCTGGACACGCTCCAGCACCTCAACGTCCTTCTTGTAGTGAGGGGCCCAAAACTGAACACAGTATTGGAGGTGCGGCCTCACCAGTGCTGAGTCCAGGGGCACGATCACTTCCCTACTCCTGCTGGCCACACTATTTCTGATACAGGCCAGGATGCCATTGGCCTTCTTGGCTGCCTGGGCACACTGCTGGCTCATGTTCAGCTGGCTGTCGACCAACACCCCCAGGTCCTTCTCTGCTGGGCAGCTTTCCAGCCACTCTTCCCCAAGCCTGTAGCGCTGCATGGGGTTGTTGTGGCCAAAGTGCAGGACCCGGCACTTGGCCTTGTTGAACCTCATACAATTGGCCTGGGCCCATCGATCCAGCCTGTCCAGGTCCCTCTGCAGAGCCTTCCTACCCTCGAGCAGATCAACACTCCCGCCCAACTTGGTGTCGTCTGCATACTTACTGAGGGTGCACTCAATCCCCTCATCCAGATCATTGATAAAGATATTGAACAAGACCAGTCCCAAAACTGAGCCCTGGGGAACACCGCTCGTGACCGGCCGCCAACTGGATTGAACTCCATTCACCACAACTCTCGGGGCCCGGCCGTCCAGCCAGTTTTTCACCCAGCAAAGACTACACCTGTCTAAGCCATGAGCCGCCAGCTCCTCTAGCAGAATGCTGTGGGAGATGGTGTCAAAGGCCTTACTGAAGTCCAGGTAGACCACATCCACAGCCTTTCCCTCATCCACTAGGCGGGTCACCTGGTCATAGAAGGAGATCAGGTTGGTCAAGCAGGACCTGCCTCTCATGAACCTGTGCTGGCTGGGCCTGATCCCCTGGTTGTCCCGCACATGCCTTGTGAGCGCCCTCAAGATGAACCGCTCCATAATCTTCCCCAGCACTGAGGTCAGGCTGACAGGCCTGTCGTTCCCCGGATCCTCCTTCCAGCCCTTCTTGTAGATGGGCGTCACATTGGCAAGCCTCCAGTCATCCGGGACCTCCCCTGTTAACCAGGACTGCTGACAAATGATGGAGAGTGGCTTGGCAAGCTCCTCCGCCAGCTCCCTCAGCACTCTCAGGTGGATCCCATCTGGCCCCATAGACTTGTGAGTGTCCAGGTGGTGTAGCAGGTCATTGACTGCTTCCTCTTGGATTATGGGGGGTTCATCCTGCTCACCATCCCTGTCTTCCAGCTCGGGGGGCCGAGTACCCTGAGGATAACTGGTCTGCCTGTTAAAGACTGAGGCAAAGAAGGCATTAGGTACCTCAGCCTTTTCCTCATCCTCGGTGACAATGTTCCCCCCCGCATCCAATAAGGGATGGAGATTCTCCCTGGCTCTCTTCTTGTCATTAATATATTTGTAAAAACATTTTTTGTTGTCTTTAAATGTGGTACAGTAATATTTCTGCATCATGACTATGAAAAATATGAAGGAAAATCAAAATCTATTCTTTGTATTTTCACAAATCATTATTAAAAAAAACTAATATAAAAAAAAATATTTTGTGCAGCTATTTTAGAGCATATCAGATATCACACAAACTTTGAAGTCAACAGCCAAAAGATAATAATATGGCTTGAGTGTATGGACACTGTTTACTGAATTTCTGGAAAGAATTATTATAAACATTGTCAGTAAACAGTTTCTCCTGAGTAGAATGTTTTAATGATTCATTGCGTACTTAGGGTGACTAATCTTTTGAGGTAGCAAATCTGTTCTGGTCTCAGAAAGCAACCTTTATCCCAAATGCAGACTACAGGAAGACATTAATAGTTCATGTAGAAATGTCTCTGGAAGTTTTTACACTGTCTTTAAGCTCTGTTTCCTGCTGTGCCTTAGCCCCTGCCTGTGGTGTATGTTGATGTTCAGATATCCAACCAATCTGTAGCTGAATTAGAGTGTGTTTCTTTTACTCTAGTTACCCAATCTGGTTTATCTCACCTCTTCTTGTTTCGAACACTACAATACTGCATGGCTTTAAGTGAACATTAGGTAATCTGAACGTAGATACCATCTGTAAGTCTGTCTGCTCAACACTTATTCCTGAAAACTAAGAGTGTTGCAGTTCTGCAGTACTTGACTGGTATTCATGAAATGCTCCCACCACTAAGAGGTTGTAATAAAATTTATTGCAATGTTACTTTCCCTAAAAATTAAACATTACACATTAAATTTGAAAAAATCAAGCACTGAAGTCAAGACATTCTGAAGTATAGTTACCTTTTCCCCACAAATTTCAGACAAATGTTTTACATTTTGCACATGTACTGTTCTGTATCTAAAGTTAATTAATTATTTTCTAAAGGAAAGTATATAACAAAACATCACAATTTTTTTTGTTGGAAATTCTTTTCTGGAGAATAGAAATTGATGAAAGCTTCCCAGGTGTTTGAGAGGTACCTGGCAGCAGCTGAATGATCTGTAAAAGTTGTTGTCAAAGTGAAATTTCTGTCCTAGAGAAAAATGATGACATTTTCCTAGTATATATTCAAAATTGGATTAAAGGTTCTGGTGCCTCCTCTTGAAAGTTATTTAGAGCTAATTGAGAAAGCAATGGAAAAATTTACAACATCACAGGAAACAATCCCATGCTGCTTGAGTATATTGACAAGGAAACCTAATTAACTTCTCAGGCATACTAAACGTGACAATTTCTAATTTCAGTTACTTAATCCATACACTCTTTTTTTTTTTTTTCCTTTTGAATATACAAAATGAATTAATAACTGCAGCCATTGCAGTCATAGTTCAGTTTACATTACCAGCTGGGAATTCACAATCAATTAATATGAAATTACTTGAAGTAAAAGTACAGTTGTTACTACTGTAGATGAAAGTTTCTCATAATTGCAAGTAAAAAATATTAGCAAGAAATAACTTTTGAAAATTATCTTTGATATATCAACCTTGTTAAATAACAGGCAGCTTGCTCTCTTTAGGTTAATATATTTCCATAGAATAAAGGCAAACAGCAGAAACAACGTGTTTAATATCAGGCAAGTTTACCTTCTCTCTCCACTGTATGAACATTAAGATCAAAAAGTTCTTAATATAATTGTTCTGTTAGATCTTAGCTGTTTTTTTCTCAGCAAACACAATAATGCTGTAAAATGGTTAACATTAAAATCAGTAAACAGACTAAAAAAATAGAAATAGATTATGACCAATAATGAATATTTTAAGTTTTCACACTAAAATCAAGATAATTGTTCTATAACTATTTATAGAATTGTTGAAGGACTTGTAGGTAACACTCTGCAGTTCCGATTATACTATTCCTGAATTGTGTAATGCTTGGTGTTAGGCTGCATTCTGAGCTGGTATGTGTGCAATAAATGCCAGAAATTCAGCATCTGAAAGAAGAGGAAGAACAGAGGATTGCACTCTTTTGTTTCCACACCCACAGCTGTGACGTTTGAAGACAGCAGCACTGTAGCTCTAGAGTTCAGGGAATAAAGCTTTGGCTTAGCCATAAGAAAATGTTTTCCCTTTCACAAAAGAAACAAAAATGCCTGGTGACTTCTTCTCTTCTCCTGCATCCTCCTCTGGCTATTTACTGCTGCTAGGGAAGAGAGGTTATGGACTGTCATTGGAAATGCTTTGAGTAACCGTGGACAAAATAGCAATAAAATAGAGAAAAAAATCCATATTCTGAAGTCAAACAAAATATTGCTTTTACTAATTGAAAGCATAATTCTTTCACACAAACTTGCTCATCATTTATACAAAACCTGTGTTCAAACTCTTAAAACACTGAATGAGGTGCGCATACACATGTGCATATGTAGATGGCACTCAACACCAGATAGCTACTAATACTTGTAAAATTACCAAGTTTAGCAGAAACAAAATATTTGAGTTCAAAATTTTTAAAGCAATTTGCCTAATAGATAAGCAACTTATTCAGTGAAGTGTCTCAAGACTCAAAGGTAATGTTTTCTTAATCAGCAAAACCTGCCTAAGATTTTCAGCCCCCTATTAACTGAGATGTTACATTAGATGTTTAAACCAAAAGTCTATTGACTAGTTCAGTACTTTACTTTTTGAAATAATTTACAGAGAAACTCCACTTAGAACAAGGCAGCTAATTAAAAATAAATAGCTCATTTGGAAGTATCTTCTCTATTTGTTTTTGAACAGCTGAAAAAGATTTATTACTAATGAACTAACTACAAAAAATTTTTTCTTAAATCTTTCCTCCAAAATTGTTTTTTTTTTTAAATAGCCAATCATACTTTGCTCTGCCTATTCACGTAAATTACTTGTAACAAGGCTTTTCTTAATTATGACTGGTTGACATAGTCACATTGTTTCTATTCTGTTTGGATGTCTTTGCAAGTTACATATCAAAGCACACATTTCTAGATGGCCATACAAGCATTTTAAAAAATAATAATAAAGAACAAATATTCAGGTGAGTGAGTATTCATAGAAATTTATGTTCTGCAGGTGGGCCTAGGAACAAATGTTTGATCTCGCAAGTGTTCACAGGAGACTGAAAATGAACCGGTAATACTAAATTGCTGATATTTCTCTTTACTTAGCTTTTACTTATCATCACAACTAACTCCTGTTTATATAAATTAGTAACTTAAAGTAAATATTGATCCACTACTGACAAATAAGTCGGATATCTTGCCAACTAATAAAACAGAAAGTAAACAACTGGAACCAAATGTAAGTAAAAGTGTCTTGATTTTTGTCGAGCTTTTGTTCTGACTGCCTAGTCTGTACAAGCATAATTTTTCTGTTAATTTTTTAAATGACTAGTGTCCACTGCTGCTAACTTTTAATGCATTAGAACCTAATTATATTTGTTTCCTCCTGATTCCACATCAACAGATATCATAGAAAAGTATAATGTAAGATATGACAAAATAAAAAATATAAAAAGTGGGCATATTTACAGAAAGTAATGCTTATCAGAACATGCATTTTCTGTTAAATAATCATATACTTCAATTTCATGACTTGCAGTATTTACTTGAGTTTACCTTGCACAGAGGCATTAAGTAGTGTATATTGTTCACATAACATGAGTGAATCCTATCATTAGGCAAAGGTAGATTAGCATGGAAAAAACCAAGAGTGACTGCTTGGAAACCTCTGGCTCGGGGGAATTAAAAATGGAAGTCCCTGAAAGCACATCCAGATTTGCTCCTTTTCACTTATCTACTTGTCCTGGTTTTGGCTGGGATAGAGTTAATTTTCTTCCCAGTAGCTGGTACAGTGCTGTGTTTTGGATTTAGGATGAGAATAATATTGATAACGCACCGATGTTTTAGTTGCTGCTAAGCAGTGCTTACACTAGTCAAGGACTTTTCAGCTTCTCATGCCCTGCCAGTGAGAAGCTGGGAGGGGGCACAGCCAGGACAGCTGACCCAAACTGGCCAAAGGGATATTCCATACCATATGATGTCATGGTCAGTGTATAAACTGGGGGAAGTTAGGCAGGGGGGGCCGCTGCTCGGGGACTGGCTGGGCATCGGTCGGCGGGTGGTGAGCGATTGCATCGTGCATCACTTGCTTTGTATATTCTTTTATCATTATTGTTATTATTATTTTCCCTTCCTTTTCTGTCCTATTAAACTGTCTTTATCTTAACCCATGAATTTTACTTTTTTTTTTTTTATTCTCTCCCCCATCCCACTGTGGAGGGGGGGGAGTGAGCGAACAGCTGTGTGGTGATTAGCTGCCTTCCAGGTTAAACCATAACACTGCCTAAGTATACCTGTAACCCATAACAATTTAAATGTTTCAGAGATGTAGAGTCATTCTAAATTGCAGAGCATTCAATAGAGATTCCATAGCACTTGCTGAGTTTACTGAGTGATGATAATTAATTGAATTTAGGCCAGATTTTCAAATGCTTTATTTTTTGAATAAAAGTACTGTTCCATTCTAAATTTATCCATCTTGAATTCTAGTGCAACTAATATTTCGTTCTCCTTATTCACACTGTGTAGAACGTTCATCTTGTTGAAGGGACTAAGGTTAGAAGTTGTATTTATACACACATTTTGCCATAGAAAATTTGAAAGCAGCCAGTGGAGGAAAGAAAAACAATTATGAGGGGAAATAGGAAAAGTATGTAATTTTTGATACTCTACCAAAAGAAGAGTATCAGAGGAGTATAAAATATTATCATAAGGTCTTTCATTATAAATATGTGAAACACCTATTTTTCTTGATGAGTTTCCAACCAGATAATCTACATACTTTAAGCATGTAAATGTTTCTTAAATCAAATTAGCATTCTCTACCATTTCATTGATATTATGCTCAGAAGAATAAATATCTTAAATTTAATGGCTATATTGGCAAAATAGATACCCAGAGGTTAATCCTGAAAAGCATCAATAATTTTTCAAATTTAAAAAAGAACCTTGGTCTTTCTCTTATACCATTTCTTGTTCCTCTTATCCTAATACACTGAATACATGGTATAAGGTTAGACTAGCTTTTTTATTCCGCCTTTTTTTTAATCAACCAAGTGAAACAAAGACTTATTTAAATATTTTTTTCAAATTTTAGGAGAACTGGCAAACTGGCAGAACAATAGTAACAAAAGCAGAAGTTGAACATGGAAGGGGAAAGAGTCACTGAAAAAACTATCAAGTCACTCATGTTTTCAGAGAGGGGCAGAATAACATAGGACAGTAACAACTTTCAATAGCTGTTCAAACAGAGTAGGAAGACCAACTGAAATGCAAGGCAAGCAGATTAGTCCTATAATCCAGACAGATCCTCTAAATTATTGTTATCTGTACTGAGGTAGAAATCATTAAATGAAACTTGGCAGATAGCAAACTGTTCCTGTCTAGAAACAGAACTGTCCATGTGATGACTAGTAGACATTATCCATTAGGATTTACTTTCAAATTATTAAGTGTCACTGGGGTCTTCTTACAGTGATGTAAAATCCGGTCACCTTATCAAGATTTCCATTGTATATGTTCATCCTGAACTAGCCAAAGGGTTTAATGGAAAACCATATCATGTAAGGAGGATAGGAAAGAATTTTTCTGAAATCTCTAAAAAATTTTATCTACAGCACTTAAAATAGCTGTTCAGTAGTCTGGTGGCGTCTCCACTGATCTGGAAGGAAGAAGCCAGTCAGGTGAATAATAACTTCATCTGCTGCAAGGTTTCCCTAACATCTTCATTTATTGCATGAATGCATCTTTCTATTAAATTCTCCTATCTTTTCCTCTCACAAAGCAGAGAATACTCTACCACCTCTTAAGTTATCGTTTCTAAGGCTAACTCCAGTTAATTCTTATCATAGATGGATGTATTTCAACACAGACTATCTCTAAGAAATATGATAGTGCCACACCTCGTGTACAGACCATATCACCATAGGTGTTGCAAATAAGCTCCATGTTCCTTTCAGAGTGGAAATAATATCCTTCTAGGTTATAGGGAAATAACATACCATTCTTTTTAAATGAACAAAGTTCACTTTTATATAGAAAGTTTGATGAATGCAATGCATTGAAGTTATGTCAACCAAGTCTAACTTTTCAAAGAATAGCATAATGGTAAAACAGAGAACCGTGTTGAATTATAGTTTTCTTATTAGACTGTTTTCTTTTGGAAACAACTGCCTTCTACAACCAAAGAAAAATCATTATTATATGCAGGTAAACAAAACAAAAACAACAACAATGACAATAAAAGGAAAAACTAGTTTTCGTCCATAAATTGTAATGCTTCTGAATAGTATTTGAAAATACATGGCAGAGATCACCAATGTGACAAAGGAAAAAAAATCCAGATCATCTAAGTTACTTAAATATCCAACCATCTCTTGAAAATAAAATGTGTTTTGAATAATTTATATATGTTTAAAATGGTAAAAAGAATTTAACAAGAGTATCCCAGTCAGATTTCAGAATCTCAGTCTTTCATTATTCCACCCCTCTGTATTGACTCAAGAACACCTCCATCTCTAAACAAAAAGGTCAGCACATTTTTCTTTTTTTAACTGGTTTGGAAACAGGAAGAATCAAAACACAACAGAAAGCAGAATTCTTGAAGGACAGGCAGTTTCAGTTTAGCTGTCGACTGAATGGAATCAGATCAGATTGTCTGGTCCCTGTATTTGACAAGAGTAAGCAACCATCCACTCAGTTTCAGGTTAACTGTACCTCAATTTCTGGGGACTGCTGGGTTAAATCTTGTCGATGTGGGTAGAGTCCCTTTAAGCTATCAGAAGTCATTCTGACAGTGCCTTTTGAATGAGGGAATGATGCTATGGTCTTAATAGCTTGTGAAGCAGTAACTTCACAAATTCAAATAATGCCCATGATACCATGAATTTTACTTGGAACTTGGTTGTAATAAGTTTTAAAAAGATTTAATTTATATATAATTCTGTATTTTATATATAACAATGAAAATTTAGGTTTGAAAAATGGATCAATAGAGAGAAGGATGTACATTGTTTATCTTGTCAATTTATACTCAGTAAATTATATTGCCTGTACGTCCATTCAGAATTCAGTTTCATAGGGTCAAGTTTAGATTTCTGAAGTTGATTAACTTTCACAACTGCAAGTAAGTGTATCTATTTTTTGAATATTCAAAAGCAGTAGACATCCATGTGCCATCTTTCAGTGACAAATACAGAGCCACACTCTAAAAGAAAGAATCCAATGTTGGTTGTTTATTTCCATTTGTTACTATATGTTCAAAAGGCCTCTTAGCCATCTGATTATCACTTAGTATTTAATGACGATATAGTCAGAATATCAAATAAAGGATATTATTTTCTTTAAAATGTGGTTTAATTTCTGAATTTGCTTTATTGTCTTCATAAATTATCCCAAGGTCTTCCACATCCTTTACAATTTCAATTTTAACTTCCTAAGGCTTCTTGTTTGGAGTGTTCTTTGCCTTTGCTATTGATATCATGGGATAATACCTAACCTCTGTGAACAAAAGCAGTTGCTCATCCTGTAGCTAACAGAGTAACACCCACCAGAACTCTTTTTTAGATGTAATGATCACTGATTTCTAGAATGTTCTGTTTCATCAAACAATTAGTCTAATTAATTTCAATAATAGTGAGGCTTGGAATGAAGTAAGTTGTTAGAAGTTAATCTCACACTAATGAGGGCCTCTTCATCCTTCTCCAGTCTTCTCATCTGCCTCCGGAAATGTGAATGCCTCAGTTGTAATGCACCGTGCTTCTAAATAATTGTCTTTTACAAACATGATAGACACAAATTGCTTCTGTATAAATAACACAGCAAACACAAATACTCATTAACAGAGTAGTTCCCAACCCAAAGTAGTTCAGATAACGTGAACATGGAACATCAACAAAAGTTATTTCTTAACCTAAAACCTTGAAAGAATGCTAGATTCAACATTATGTGCACAGCAGAACAGTCTTTTTGCATTACTGTCTTTACTATGCTAGTCACCTGGTTAGCTTCTAGGAACCGCTTTTAAATAAAATGCCAAGTGTTGAAAAACCTTCTTAACCATGCTTGCTGCTGCAGGTTACATGGATGCCGACAGAATGGAGAATTGATAGATAAATACCGAAATAATTTTGTCTGGGCAGTGTATTAAAAAATTTGGAAAATCTGTTAAAAATATAGCATGGATTTTAAAACACATACAAAGCTGATCATATTTTAACAAACCTTTTTTTTTTCTTTTTTTTAAATAATGCTGTCATTGTTATCTCCCTGTTTCTGCTTCATTTCTAGGTCTTTCTGATACATTTTCTTTGTTTTTTTTCTATAAACCCTTCAACAGTTTTAAAGCATTTTTTTTTTTAAATTTCCTGCTGTGTAGAATAGACAGTTTATGCCCATAATCTTGGTTTCCCAAACCTCTT
Organism: Aptenodytes patagonicus; assembly: GCF_965638725.1. Taxonomy (NCBI): domain Eukaryota; kingdom Metazoa; phylum Chordata; class Aves; order Sphenisciformes; family Spheniscidae; genus Aptenodytes; species Aptenodytes patagonicus. The sequence continues at coordinate 48,574,629 of NC_134982.1, read as the reverse complement.
GCTGGCTAAAAATGTGATTAAAAAATTAATAAATTCCCATTTCATAAAAATATATATTTTTACAGAAAGTTTGTGATCAGATGGTGCTTTTCCCCTGCAATTTACTTATACACATTCTGCCCACTGTACCTACAATACCTTGCATTCAGCCTTTGGGATTTGCATGTAGTTAAGAGAAGTTAATTAAATGTCCAGTTTTGCCTTCACCCCTGCAGTATCATTGCTGTGATGAACTCCAGCATCTGGCTGGAATCAGCCAGTTCTCAACATTTTTTGTCTGCTGGGTCTTACCCAAAGAGTACCTTTCTAGGAATTATTTTTAACAACTTCTTTTTTTCCCTCCAGAATTATTAATTGAGTTAGAACAGATGATTCTTGTGTGGGTGTACAGAGCTAAATACACAGGGCAAGAGTGCCAGGAGTTCAACCTGCTACCAGGGTACACATCCAGGAGTAGAAAGCAGCAGTGTGAGGAGGACACTTTGACACAAGGAGTCAGAAAGGACTCTCACATCAATATTTACAAATTACCTCAAGTGTCCTTTTAGGCTCAGCTCCCCAAGCATCAAACTCCTTTTGTAGACTGGCTATTTGTTACATAAGAAACTATATTCATAGCAAAAGCAGATTTCTCCTTCAGATGAAGTACCATTTGTGCCCCTTCTCAAAAGCCACACCATGAGCAGTGCCCTGAATCCTGTGAAATCTCCAGTCTCTACTCCAGCCAAGGAAGAACTGACCTCAGGAAAGAGTAATGGGATTCCCTGTCAATCGCCCAGTCAGCCAAGAGTATGAAAATGAGAGAGATAAGTACCTCCTTTTTTAGGTGCAGGTGGCATTCTGCAGGGAGGCCACACAGCTGTCAGGTATGTTAGGCATCCTGAAAACAGTGCAAAGTAAGGAATTTGTGAGAGATGTTGCTGGACACAAAATTGACAGCTGGACAATGTACTGGCATTTCTATGAAAAAATGAGCCAAGATTAACAGAATGGAACAAAGGTGCTTATAAATCATAAAAAAGGATCATTCTCACATTTCCTATGAAAGTATTTTCAGCTGTCCATGTGCTTTTCTGTATTGTTACTGCATAGACCCTGTAAGGCTGAAGTGGACGATATGTTGTATCAAAATAATAGCTGCTGCAATGTATATTCACTCATTATATCACAAAAGGTTTGAATATTTTTACATAATTCTAGCCAATAATCTAATTTAAAATAGTTATCCAAGTCCCAGTTTCAGTCAGTGAAGAAAGCGTAAGCGTACTTCCTCTCATCTGTCTGAGTTCTAAATGGGAAGAGGCACAGTGGGATATGCTTCTTTCTTACTATTTGCTCTACAGTAAACTTCCATGACTAGAATCTTAACTCTCAAGATATCTAATGGTATTATTTCATGGTGTCTTACCATGAAAATACAGATTGTAGTCCCTAAACACTAAAGAAATAGTACTCATGAAAATTGTTTCATCAGAACAAGGAACATGACTTTATGGCAAGGAGAAGGATAGAAATTAACTGCCTAAGCAAAAATTTAGTAACCAGCTGCAAGTTCAGACATAATATATTTTCAATCTCCTGACATTTTTTTCTTTCCCATGTACTCACCAAAATAGCTGCCACTCTCACAGTAAAATTAGATAAAGACACAAAAAAATACCCGTGGTATATCACAGTATGGTGAAATAAAACTTAACTTGGGGATTATAATAAAAAAACATTTCTGTAGACAATAGGAACTATTAGGACTGAAATGCTATATATTACTGGAAAAACTGCTTCTATCAAGATCTAAAAAAATAAGAATTCTGACAAGATGCAAACCACCCCAGATCATTTTGCACTTACAATTTTTGTTTCATATACAGAATTCAGCAACAGATCTGATACCAGTCCTAGTGGTTACTAAGAAAAGAAAATAAAATCTTCATATATTTGAAGAAAAGCTTGATCCTACCTAATTCCTCATTTCAGGCTACAAACAACTAATAGTCTGAAGCACACTGCTATTACCATATTTATGACAAAGTTGCCTAGACCACATGGATTCCAAATCCCATTCATGACAGAGATGTCAGAGACCAGTTATCTATTCCCTAGAATGAAATGTAGAAGGATGTTATTACCAGAAATGGTGTGCCACTATTTTCTCAATACTTATTCACTGCACTGGCTAGGCTGACTTCTAATTAAGTAATGGTTAAATGTGGTTTTACTGGTTTTGTAGATTTTACGAGTTGTTCCAATGTGTTCTTTCTAACATGATACAGTTTGTCCTGAAAAGCCCTAGGAAATCTGTAACAGAAACACTAGTGATTAATGATTCTAGAAGAATAGATGGAAATAAATCTAATTTTATGCACTATAAGACCACTGCACTGCACTATAAGGTCACTGGACTGTAGTTAGAACAGATTTTCCTTCTCTGCCAATTTATGCTTGTTATGTAATTATTCAAAAGTAAATGACAAAGATTTTAAAAATTTACCAGTTAAATTTTCTTCTAGATTTATAGCTTAACAGTGTAAATACTTTTCCACTTATACCAAAACATCAACTTTCAAGCAGATCTTAAGTTAAAAAAAAAAAAAAAAGATCAGATTCTAAAATCTACAATCTATCTGCTGTTACAGAATGAGTTAAAAATTTAAATACCCTGTTGAGGTATACAAGTCTTGTATAAAAAAAATCTATGTTATAGTCATGTTTTAAGTATTTTAGCTACATTAAATGTATGCTAGAACCCTGCAAATGTTATTTAACTGCAATTTTTTTGGTCAGTTAAGGTATGATACCACTCTTAAACAAGACATTGATAACTTTTGGGAGCTCTGCTATTCTCTTCTTTTAATCTTATTTGAAAGGTAAGGTATACCTCTCCTCTCACTAAGACTGGCACCAAAAATCCTGCTGTCCAGAAAACAGGAAAATGAATATAAACATTTTTTTCAAAATTATTTAAATACCTGAAACCTAGAAATATTTGTACATTATGAACTAAAGAAAACAAGCTAATAGTGTGTCTTCATTTGAAAGGGATATCAGTCTAAGGTTAACTTAAATATTCTTACTGTCCAGAAATTATTAATAGATGAAAACAAATTCCATTGTGTTCTTCCATTAGGGCTGTTAGTGTTTTCTTTATTAGCAATAAAAGTTTGAACAATGTGTCCTTGGTCTATCAACTTAATTCCTCTGTTTAATGGACTTGGTGACCATATCTTGACAGTAATAGATGATTCCTGAGTAAACTATAAACTAAGGAAGCTAATCAAGGAGATCAGCTGTCCATTCTAATGAAAACAATAAAATTAAGGGCAATCTCATAGTTTATTAAATGAACACAGACCAGTGGACATAACCTTTTGTTCAGCTGCAGTACCACATATGAAATATTTCTATGTAAAATAATTATGCACATGAAAAAATTATACACCTTCCAGAAGATCCCCGTGTCTTCTCTCCAAGTTAGTTCCTTTTTTTTTTCAAGCAACAGAAGTAACATTTTCTTAGATTTAAAAAAAAAGAAGCCAACAGATTTTATGTTTGACCTGTATTTCTAGAGATAAGATTATCTCAGTCTTTCAGCTCTTTGTCTCTTCTTGACAGCAAATAGAAAGGTTTGTGGACTTTTTGGCAAGATGATCATAGGAAAAATATCCTTTGATACTATATGAACACTAAAAGCCCCAAAATAAACAGAAGAAAATTATGATCTATCATTGTAGGTCACATCATGCTGGCCAACAGTTCCTGTATTACTTTTCATTACAGCCTTTCATAGACACATAAAAGTCAAGGAAGTTTGACATTCAGCAAGGAAATAATTGCAAATTTCCAAATAATAGATGGTCCTAAAATTAGCTTTTACTATTGCTATTGGTAGAGTTGAATGCATGCAGTGAGCTTTCCCAAGTTAGTCAGGAAAGACCACAATGATAAGAAGTCACCACTGGGAATAATACCCTTCTCTACAAAATGTATCATATTTGTGTTAAGCTAGTGAGACATGAGTAGAAGTTACAGGGCTGTGGGGCGAATGTGATTGATGTTTCTTTTGTAAGCATAAACAGGACAAAGTTGTTGCTTAAAGCCAGAATCTTAATGTGCCTAATCCATCACCCAATGGAAAAGTAAGTAGCACCTGACAAAAGGAACAGCATGGACTCAGTGAGCCCAAGTAGGCATTTATCCTTGGACCAGCTCAGAGACATGCTTTCACTAATTCAAAGCTGAGAATCAAGTATGATTCTACAACTCTTCATCCCAAAACTTAATTTTCCCTAATTCTAATTCTCACTTCTTATTTTTCCCATTTTTTTTCTTATTTTTCAAATGACAATTTCATTGCTGTGATCTTGATTCTTTTGCATGTCTATTATATTTTTTAATTGTTTTAAAAGTTCAGTATTGTGGAATTGCTTTGGAAATCAACTTTTGATTTGACCCAGTTTGTTAATTTTAAACATTTTAAAAAAGAAAGAATGTTAGAAATGTGTTAGTTTTTCCTTTTTTTGAATGCACTTTTATTTTTTCCTGATCAGATGATTATATAGTTTTTTTCTGTATTTCTCTGTACACTATTTCTGTATTTTATTTTACCACCTTTTTCAGTTTCCTCTGCCAGACTCCCATTGTGACTGATTAATAAACCCCTAAAATAGAATAAGGGTCAGAGGAGGTGGGCAAGGGTGATGTGCCTGTGAAGCTCAGGGAATAATGTAGGGTGTGAAGGACCACAACTGTTGCAAAGAAGCTGACCTTGGTCTCAACACAAAGGGAACCAGAGGCCTTTGTTTTAGATAAACAGCTATCAACTGGTGGTGTAAATGTTTCTCCCCAAGTTTATTAAAAGAATGTGAATGTCTCCCTGAGTTAGCCAGACCAGCATGGGGAGAGTGAATGCTCGCTCAGCCCAATACAGAGTGTGAAAATCAGACAATCAGCAAAAAAATTTTGAAAAGAGCAATGGGCTTGAGCTGGCATCAATCCTCCTATTCCTTCCTGGCGACTGGGCACACCTAGCATTGTGACAGGGAGCATCTGATAGAGACCGATAATGGGAATCACATTGGTATTGTGACTGAACTGTACAATGCAATAGCTATATTTTGCAAAGCAGAACTTACATTTGTATTGACATTTCAGTATATTTTTTATCACTCTACTAAACCAGAAATCCTGTGTGACATCAACTATCTACAAATAACTAAATTTTATATTAAACATTACGCCCTCCACGTGTGGAATACTGAAAAAACTTGGTCAGAGACTATTGGATTCTGACATACATTAAATGAGTTCAGGTAGCTGATCAGTTTTATGGCACAATACTGCATTATCTAACAGAAATGGTTCATCACATCCAAAGTATCTTTATAGCTATACAACAGCACAGAAGGATGTAAGTGCTCAGCAGCTATGACCTTTCTCATGTGAGACTAAGTTTGAACCTTCTAGAATTCACAAAGATTCTGGGCTGTGGGGGAAAAATACAAGTGCCATCTAATGCCAGGTTAGATACTTTTGTCATTTTCTGTTTGTTGGTTTTACCGATGGCCCTGGAAAAAATGAAAATCCTATTGCTTGAGAAAGGTTTCCATTACGTGTCCTCTAATGAAATGTCATCCGTGTCTGAGTCAAAGGTCTTTGACATCCTGACTCCTTGTTGACTTCAGGATGTGTTATCAAGGCCAGGGATTTGTTCAGCCAGGACATTTTATTTACAAGATTAAAACTAATGCAGTCAGTGAATGGCAGAGGAGAAGTTACCACACACAACCCCTTTCCCACTGCCGCCCCAGACTAATACAAAACAAAGAAAAAAAGAAAGAGGAAGAAGAAAGGAATGTTGAATAAATAAATTAAAACAGAAGATTTTGTGGCAAACCAGCCTGTAAAGGTTCTGTTTTGTTGATGATTTATAAGCAGATATGATGTTAATTATATCTATTAACAAAAGTTTAAGATTCCTTTTTTCAAACCTAGAACTTATTTAAAACAAATAGAAAAATCTGATGGAAAGGCATTTAATTGAAATACCAACATAAAGAATGCTATTCTCAAGCACAACATACTGAAAAGACCAAAAGTTCAAATGAGCTAAAAAAATTAGTTGGAAAAATGCTTAGTAAGTGGATGAAAAAAAATAGTTGTCCAAAAAAGCCCCAGTTCAGTATGAAAACTGAAATGATTTAATGGAAATTCAAAGATTGTGGAAAAAGGCTTGACAAGATAGACAGTGTTTTAGCAGAAAATAAAGGAATAATTGGAGTTCTGCCTTAAATATTTAAACATACGGTTTTCAAGGAAAAAATAATTAGTCCTTATTTTAACAAATACATTTTCAAAAAGTGTTTCAAATTAAAATGAAAAGAATATGTAGATTGTATTAGCAAATATGCAATTAAAAACCAGTAAATGTCAAAAGCCTGTACATGATGTTATTGCACTGAATTTTTATGCTTCACAATAAAAGCTGAGGAGATTTATTTCAATGAGGCTGTTTAGGTCTAACAGATGAAATAGTAAGCCTCGAGTCAGAAAGGTTACCTAGTCCCACAGTCTTTAATGTCTTTTTTCAAGACAACTGTAGACGGCTTGAGCTGAGGAAGGGAAGTATCAGGATGGACTTTAATTCCCATTTTAGATCTGTTTAGTCTTTTAGGACTTTTACCAACACTACAATGTCTGAAAACTGGACAAATGACACATAGTGAGAACCACCAGTAGGAAACTGACTTAGGCTCGCTGTTGAAAGAGGCTCTGCTTCAAAAGTTGGTATTTTCTTTCACAGAAAAGCCTACTTGACCTATGCCACAACTAAAAATGTGAATACTTCAGATTTTCAACACGATATATGAAAGCTTTAAATCTTTAAAGTAAGGATGGTTAAAAAATAATCTTCAACCATGAACTCTAAACTGTCATTGACCAAAGTATAAAAGAAATTGCCATCATCTTTCACTGATAGATATCACTGATTTTATTCTTTATGTTCAAAACAGGAACTAACTTAAATCTGCTGACTCACTTTGGACATAACTTTAAAATTTACTGCCTCAGGTAGAATGCAATGCACTCAAGAAAAAATCCACTTTCTCTAACCCACAGTTGGTATCCATTCTTTTTTCTTTACTGCATATATTCTTCTACTTTTTTGTGTGATTAGTGGTTCTGAATGTTAGATGATAATGTAGTGGCAAATTTTGTTTACTATGATCTCCAGTGTGCCTTTATAAAGTAACACAAAATGATGATTCAAAAGTGTAAAATAATGGCTCTCCCCATTCCAAAATGCATTGATCAGTCCATTGTGTTTGTTTTGACACTGCTGATTACTTGCATGCTTGCAGATCTTGCCACATGCTCCTGTAAATGCTTTGCAAGTTAATTATCTTAAGAACATGTGTCTGCTGGAAAGAAAATGGTAATGGAAAATCAACAGACATTTCAGAAGTGGGTTCTATAATTTGCTTGTCCATCATAAAGTCCTGAGAATTTTATAAAAAAAGCATTTTGGACCATCTCACAATTTTTCCAGCCACACATACAAATCATGGAGCTCTCTGTGTGTAGCAGGGCCAGCTGCCTTTGTAACAGCATCTCCCCACTTCACCAACAGAAGTGCCAAGTATCTGTACTTGAGGCACCGGAGTCTCTGTGCAGTTTCTGTCATTTCATAGCTTTCCCAGGGAAGAGTGTCAGCTTATGTAGCCAGTCTGGGGAAGAATTATATACAGAGAAAGTTGGCTGAGGTTTCACTTCACATCATCTCCTGTTAAATATGCTCCTTCTCACAGAAAAAAGCAATTAGGTCAATAGTTTTCTGCATTGTGCATTTCCAAAACTTTTAGAGATAAACAGGTGATCCAAACATCCATATGGAAGTAATACCTTTTACTAATTCTGTGACTTATATCATACCCTCAAAAAGAAAAAAAAAAGACTTGAACACACTGTGGGCTATAAAGATGCAAATGAAAGAATGTTCAAGCATTTCTCTGATTCTTGAAGCCTGCAAAGAATACTAAGAAATTTTACTTTATTATACACACAAAAATAGATTTTTAGTTTTAATTAGCGATTTTGTAGCTTGCTAGCATCACTAGGAAGCATATTTCAGTGATCTATGTCACCCCAAGGCAAGAGGCATTTTGAACAGTAGGGGCAATCCCAGAAGTACAGTTAATCAATTGGAAATCAGCCACTCTTGTCTTCAGAATGGCTTTATAAGGATAATTAAGACAAATTTCTGGCTCCAAGCCATTTATTTGGGTTTTGATTAGGGTTGTGGTTTGTTTGTGTTATTTTTTCTTTTTTTTTTTCTTTTGTTCACTACTCATTATTTCCTTGAAGGCAAAGATATTGATGAATATAAAATAGAAAACATAAATATGTTTCATTATAAGATATTTGATATCACTGAAGTTCTAATAGTAAAACAAAACAACCACAAAAAAACCCAAAAAAACTAAACAAAACAATAAGTAATCAGTTACAAGGTTACTCTGTCAGAAGCCAGTGATTAAGTGCTTATTCTATCTACCTTCTTCAGTCTACATAGAGATATAGAGGTATTTTGATATTTTTCTTTTTAAGTCCAAGCTAATATAGTTGCGCAAACATACATAGACAGTTCAAAGATAAGGAATGTATATACAGGTTGAGGTAACTGCAAAATCAGCTTTTCTCAGATAAGTTAACTTTCCATGAGTGTCCTAGCCAGCTTTTGAAGTTCTGTGAACACTACTTCTAGAAGCTTTTCAGAAGATTTTGTTTCATTAGTTTTTTATGATCAATACCCATAAGAAATACTCAGAAAAACAGAAGGAACTGAAGTTGGTAGGACAACAATTAAGGCAATTTTCACTTACAGACAGAAAAAAAATGAAGGAAAACATTCAAACTTCAAGGAAAGCTTTATTTTTTTTTTTTTTTTATTTAAACCCACTCAGAAAGTTCCTAAATATTTTTGATAATTTATATTAATAACAGGAAAAACATTTTGAAATATAAAATATTTGAGCATAAAACAAACTGAATTTACTTCATCATTTTTCCATTATACAGCCCTTCAGTGAAGGTATTGTATCTAATATTAAATTAATACCAAATCAGAATAGGAATCTAATATGATGACTGAAAAATAAAAGGGAAAAATATAAAATTTAAAGCCCAATGCTGAGAACGTTTGTTTATTGGAAGAAGTAGGGGAACTGATTTGCTTTTCTAGATAATCTGAAAGCCATGGGTGGTTGAAAGAAACAGTGAAACTCATCCATAGTTGAAATAACATCTTATAATCCCCTGTGTTTAGAGCAGGCAGCCTAAAGCCATTTGGTAAATTTTTTAAACCAATGTTCATTGCAAAAACCTATTTGAAAACTGATTGGACTCAAAATAGGGCTTTTAAAAACAAGCAGAAAATGGAGCTTTGTAAGGGGCCTTACCTCACTAGGCTACAATTAAATTGCTCTTAAACCAATAGGATAAGCAATATTAAAGAGATCTGAGCAAACAACCAACCAACACTTTATTTAAGGAGACATTTTATCTAATTAAGGTTATTGGAAACTATTCATTCTACTGTCAGGCTTTATACTGTAGTTTCCAGCAACAGAAATTTCCTCAGGGGCAGGGAAGAAGGCAGCAAACAACTCATAACCTGTTTGGATCTTCCTAGTACATCCCTCAATATAAGGTGGCTATCACGAGAGGAACAAAATGAGAAACTTGGAAGGTGTTTATTTCAGTATGCTTCCTGTGAAATCTTCACCTATTAGAACTTAAAAAGATTCCTAATTTAGATTATCTCGATCACCCTTAAAAGTAGGGCAGCTGTCCCAGCATAAAGTTTGTATTCTTTCTTGATAAAGGAATCAAGTGCTCTAACACTCTCAAATTTGCTCAGTATTCTTCAGTCACTCAACAAGCTGATGTTTACCTGAACTACAATTCTAACTTTTGAAGGCAAAGTTAAGGAGCATTCTTGGTCTAAAAGTGAAGAAGATCAAGATTCTCTGCTGGTTCAGAAATCTATTCTTGGCTTCTGCCTTACCTTGCAGGTACCTAAGTTCCACGGGTGACTTATTTTGTGTTTTTCTGAACACCTAGGCTTCTGCTTTTGAGCATACTTAGAACACATCATCGCTGATAAGAACAATCAGTCCACCCTCTAAGCCTAACTGGGTTCCCAAAAAAGCTTATCCATGTAAAATCAGCAACAAACACTATTTTTTTTTCATAAAATGTAGAGGAAATTGTGAGGTATTTGACAGAGGAACATCATCATCTTCTTTTTGGCACTTGAAGTATTTAAAAGAAAAAAAAGAAGAAAAAAAGCTGAATTGTACTGAACAAGACATGGTGGGATGGGATGACAGTTCTCCTGCGGCCTTCTTATTTGCCCCTCAACTATTGCCTATTCTAGCAAGCCTGATATCTGTACGTACTTCAGACCCTTTCTGTTCAGGGAACCATATTCTTTGGATCTCATTTCAAAGTGACTAACATTTTGCACACACTTCACAATGAAGCTGTGTACTGAACAGGGTAGTTTGGGACTTTTCCCATAAGTCTAGACATTTAAAAGCAACAAATTCATCTCCAACTTCTTGTTAATCTTTTGGATCCCACACTTTGATAATAGAGCACAGGCTGACATGCTAACCTAAATCTTAAAGTAGTAATACAAAAAGGTCAGACTGCTGAAGTATATCAGAAATAATCAGCATGATTTAATCAGCAAAATTATTGCATTCAGTAACTATCAACCTTACAACTATGATTCCACCCCAATAACTCTCTTTTAATATATTTTATACATACTCATACATGACCATGAAGTATTATTCATCAAAGCACTGTCAACATTGGGGGGAAAAACAGAACACGAAAAGAAAAGAATTAATATGAAGAATTCAAGATCAATTCAAAGTTATGGAAATATAAAATCATCTCATTTACTTATTCCTGGTAGAGGCAAATATATTGTCATTTTCTTACAAAATCCACATAAATCTTATTCAAAGACATATTGTAACAAAGAAAGGTCTAGCAGAGCAGGATTATTCTACCCGCTGCATCATTACAGAAGTCCTAAAGTATTTGTCTCAAAGGACAGATTTCTGGCACATGCTGCAAACAGTAAAATGAGGGGTGTCTCAGGTTGCTGTGTAAAATGGATTAACAAATGAAGAACTTCTGTTATAATATTCATAAACAAATGTTAAGTTGAGGAGAGAATAAGCTATGTGCCAGGATGAGATGGCATGCATTATTAAACAAGAGCATACAGAGGCAGAATATATTAACATAGTGTCCAACTTTTATGAAACTTAGTCTACTAATAGTTCTTTAGTGTTTCGGCAGGTAGTTATCCTAGAAAAGGGTGAATATTTAATACAAAAATACTTTAAAGAACATTACATAAGAGATATACTTTCTACCAAAAAGGATTACAAACATGAGTTGTATCATGTGCCTCAGAGATTATTGCATGTTTGTGCATATAGAGTATCAAGATTTATCACAGATTAGATTATATGAACTAGTTTGATGTACACACATAGGAGCCGACAGTGTAGGCTACATTTTAAGGAAAGGATCAAAATGCTTCTCCTATCTGGGTAACTAATTTCATTTCCTTTGGTGACCATCATCACACTATTTACAGCTTACAATAATTAGGCAGACACCACCTGTTGTGTGCAAAGCAGAGGCTTAAATCTATTCAACATTTTTTTTCAACTCCACAGCTAACTCCTAGAGTAATTAATGTGTTGCATTTATGGATGCCATGCTGAAATGTCTGATCAATAATTAAAGCCATAATTTCAAAAGCCATAAAAAGCACTCTTCAAATGCAGTTTCACTAAATTAAGGAATTTTCCAGCTACTGAGTGACAGTGGGATATTACAAATAGTTTACTTATAAAATCCACTGCTGCTTCTAGTAGCCAATATAAATTTGTAGAGGAAGAAAAGATGTTGATTTTGTTCACTCACTCCATTAGCTTTTTCTTTGCAAGTAGTAGTTTTCCCCAGTAAATATCCCTTGATACTTCATTTAAAATCTAAAGGAACATTTCTGTTTTGAAATTATTTCATTATACATCATGAAAACTTTGGGTCGTAGCATTTGTATATCTTGTCACGAATGGCAAAACTCTTTCAAGCCATTTAGGCAACTCTTCTTGAGGGTCAGACTTATTTTCTGGTGAGCAGATGCAAGTCACTGCAAAGAGAACAGGTGAAGGAATGATTTTTGGTACCCTGAGTTACATACCATGCTCAGCGTTGAGCTAGCAGCCTCCAAACTGTGTAAAACATTGCTTTTCCTTGAAGGTCAGAGTATTATACAGAATACTGTCTCAATCTGAAGTGCAATAAGTAATACTAGGTAGAAGTTTTAAATTATGTCATCAAAGACATTCACTCCTGTTTTGTCTTCAAAAGAAATACACAAGCTTATTTTATATTAACTTGAGAAGGGCTTATGGGAAAATAAAAACAGAGGTTATATTAAGTACAAAGAAGACTGTAGTCTCAGTTCTTCATGATTTACACCATGTATTTCCAAAGACTTCAGCAGAACAATCTCAGATTTTCACCACAGCAGAAGAAAAATTAAACATTTATGTGGCTAATTAGAACAGGACTTATAGGGCATAAGTCATTACTAAGTGGTAGAGACAAGAAGCAGCATCTCCTCTGGGAAGTCTCTTTAGACGTATCATATTCTTTACTGTGGACTATCATGTCTCAACCACTGTCAGGGTCAGGACTTCAAGATATATTATATTTGCTCAACATCTCAAATGTTAGGTGCCCATACCCTAGTTTAGTTGATATAGGGTTTTACTCCATTTATATACTATTTTAAAATATTACTATTAAAAAACAAAACAAAACAAAACAAAAACCAAACCACCAAACACCTCTTACAGTTACCTTTTATAAAGATGTTATATATTTCACATTTCTCTCTAGAATTGTATTTTAAACTTGTTTCATCACATGCAATCATGTCTTTTCTCATTATTATCCTTTCAGGCATAAACAAACCACTAATTAAAACGAACAAAAAGTCAAAATTCCCCAACCAAAAGTTTTACAAGGCAACTTCTTATTATCAGAGATTGCTGCTAGTGGAAAAGAGAGAGGAAAAAGGTTGCTAAATGTATGTAAATATGCATCAAGGTATTAATTTATACCCCAATATGAAGCCTACTTTGTTTATTAACTTTTCCTGAAACAATTAAAATATGCGTTTTAAAGCTACTAAGAAAGTAAGATCAATTTTTGGTTGTAAAAAGAAAAAAAGAAAAACAAAAAACAAAAAACAAACCTAGAAATCCCAAAGGAATATTAACCAAAACCAGAAATAGGAAAATGGGGGGGGGGGGGGGGGGGGAATCCTCTTAGTTTACCAATACAGTATCAGGATGTAAATTAGAATATACTTTGTACCTATAACAGTGCTTAAAAAACAGCAAGAGAATTAAATCGTGGTTGCAATATTTAGGGATCATAACAATGTCTGGTTTTTTTAACAGAGTTTTAATAGTGTTTTGCCAGCCACAAGAAATTGTGCTATGTGAGAAAACCTATGCATAAAATTTTAAATTTCTTTGTGATGATTTCAAACATTTATCTTCCCAAAGTACATGAAACAGGTAATCAGAAGGCAACTGCAACAGTAGCCATCTTTCAAACACTCATTACTGACAACCTGGTACTCAATCTACAGCATAATAATTCCAGTTTCAAGGCTTACTCCAAGGACCTTCATAATTGTAACTGGAATTTGGACCAGATCAAGAGAAAGTCACACTCTGAGAAGACCTAACTTGCTAGTATGTTTCCACTGGTGTTTACAGAAGCAGGCCAAAACCTCTCTTCAAGGATACTTTCTAGAAGAAAGGCATTTAGACATGTTGATGTCCCACAACATTTTTTTTTTCATTTTGATGTAGACCCTGGTATATGATTGCACATTAGATTTTAGCTACATGGAAAATATAATAAGTACAGATGAAGCATATAAGCACAATGGAGAGAGAAAACATTCTATGATGATGAACGGACTTTATCTGCAGAGAGTGGATGTAACTATTGCACACTGAATATGACTAATAAAATATGCCAGTCAGAGTCTGACATATTTGGTCCTGATAGCTCTGCCAGTCAGTGATCTACAGAGTTGCTTTGGGCTCTAATTTCTTTATGCACTGCTACTACTGGGGCATTGAAGGGCATTGGCTATTTTTCTAGTCACAACATTTAAAAAAAAAGAAATAACTTTTTAAATAAGTGCCATATTTCCCAGTTTAAAAAAGGATTAACTTTTTCTTCTTGCTCAGGTAAATCACAGAGGGTGAAACAAAGACCAAAAAAAATTCCTGTTTTGTTACTGTTCATCAGAAATCACTAAGTGTTTTGACAGGAAAGAAAACAAAGCAAGTAATTACGTCTTCAAGGAACATTTTTTTTTAGCTAGTAGAAGTATGTAGATGTATATATGAAATACACACATATACTGTAGAAATAGATCTAAAATAACCCAACAAACTGTTGCTATTTAAAAAAAAAAAAAAAAGCACAACTATTGGTGACTTCAATAAGTGTTCAATGTTTTGTGCCTGGGTCATTTCTGGGTCATGACCCTTGAATGGAAGTTGCTAAACAGCAGTAGTGTGTAAATATTTAATTGAGAGTCATTTCAAGATCTGGGGGAAGTAGGAAGAAAAAGCATAAGGGACTGGGTTTTTTGGTTTGGTTTGGTTTGGTTTGGTTTGGTTTGGTTTTTTTCCCCCTGCTATTCCTCTGAAGCTGATGTAAGCAATTATTATACAGGCTCATTATATGTTATGTCCACTCTGAATACCTGTATATCAGCCATGTCACCTTTCCTTCACCGTTCCATGATTTTTTTCCTATGACTTGCAAACAGGCCACTTATCTTCATTTTCATTTCTTTGTACATAGCCAGCCTTCACTGTACCTGCTACACATACTTCATTTATGGGTAACTCATTCATTTCTCTTTATATGACCCAGGATACAGGCCTCCTACAGGTTTTTTTCAAATAATTTTTTGTCTGTTTGAAAACTGTATTTTTCACTGCACTGCTCTTATTATTTTAAAGGAATTCACTATTAGTAAGTATACAAATGCCTCAGTTTACACTTTCAAATACCCTGCTGCTTAAAAATGACTGTTTCTTTATACATTTCCATCTGTTTGTATCTGTATGTTCTCTCTTTTTATTTCATACAGAGTTTGTAAGCTGTTTGGGGCTTATTTTTGTGTGTTTGTGCAACATTGAGCAGTCTTGTCTTGATATCCAGTTAGAGCTTCCAAAGTGCTACAAGTAATAATAACAGCAATTTGTCTCATGATATCGCTCACTCAACTTTTTTTTAAAGACACATAGTTCTCACTCTCAACATCTTCAGTTCTTAAATCCAAGATAGTAAACATCAAATGAAAACCACCTCACAGTAAAGCAGCAATTAAAATTTATTAATATCTGTGAATTTCTTGTATTTTCCAGGATGTAAGAGGGGAAATAAAAAAAAAAAAAAAAAAATAAAGGTGAAGTAAATGAAGAAAAAAAATTGTATCTAATTAAAATCTGATTCTGCAGTTCTGGTGTTCTTAAAACTCTTTTAGCTCCATTGTCTTCTTTCACATTTGATTTCAGACTCGTGCACAAAGATTGCCAGAAGAAACCAAAAGAACAGAAAATCCTGAAGAGACATAGCAGTGGCAGACTTTGATAGGCTAGCAATACCCTTAATTTTAGTCATGGAGAGAAAAAAGTTAAACAATAAAAGAGCAAGCCAGAGCTTTATTATACTCCTACAGACCAAAGAATATGACTTTCCTGAAATCTAGTAGAAATACCAGTGTATGAACTAGGTTTAGTTTCAGCGTCTATTTCTTTGGCCTTTCCCTGGAAAACACAAGGGATATCTAGCTGTTTTCAAGGGTAATTGAATTATTTCACTATTCTGATCAGTAAAGATGGTCAGTTTATTCAGAGACATCACATTTATTTTTAGCTAGTCTCCCTGCAACTTTACTCATTAGCTGTGTTGATTTTCTTCTCTTTGCCAATTTCAGTTTCATAGGAGCCAAAAGCAAAGAGCACAGTTTCTTTCTGTTGTCTTACAACTTGCTTTGTTTCTGCTGTTTTCCTCCTAGAAGTATTTTATTCACAGCCTGATTTCCATTCTTGTTCCTGAATGCCTGGAGCACCTGTTGCTGATTTATTATTTCACAGAGGCCTTCCAGCAGCTGTTCTGCCTGTTTGCTTATAGGTGCCAGTGCATTTGGGCTATGCAGGCAGCCTGATGGGTATGCAGATGAAACAGCATACCTTGAACTGAATGGGGGATTAGATGAGCTTAAAAAATTCAGCACACCCGGGGGGGGGGGGGGAGGGAGAAAAAAGAAGATTATTTTCTAGGTTTAATACAAGAATTGTGCATTTTGTCCAAGGCAAACCTAAGCATTTTACTATGCAGGTAAAAATGAATGCCTCTCATTAGTGACATTTCTTTAACACAGGTAAACTATTATATATATAGTTTTGTAACTGGTGTGCTTTGAGTTGCTTTTTCAGAAGTTCTGAAATATTTAACTATTTCTTTCATGTTCTCCTTATGTGTTTGTTATATCAATCTGTGTCTACTTAGCTGAAAGTTGTTTCAGAAATATACTATCCTTGTATTACATATGTTACACAATATTGTTATGTACATATGCATGTAATGTGTGTATCTAGCACAATGCAGGTAGGTGCAGTTGCAATAAATGGTCTTCATCATATTCTTTACAGTTGCTTCACATTTATTGCTATCCCTGGATCCTTTTAGTGAGTTATACTACATATTCAAGGGCGGTTTTATTTTGGTATTTATTGTGACTTGTGTCCCAGTACTTTACCTACATCATAAAAATAGAATTTCTCAGATTTTCTGAGTCACTCATTTACATTAGAGATAAACAAAACAGACCATATACATGAACAGCTTAATGCCTGTCAGGTGACATACAGTGAAAGTATTTGGTGAAGGGCTAGACTGACTAATAATACCCAGAGGCTAACAGCATGTACTTGCAATGTTATTACTGTCAGTTCACATATGTCATGATACTCATGGTAAATAAATTATTCTGTTTAAGTCATTATGTAAGAGTAAAACCTAATTCAAATATGCTTTTGAGGTTTTGAAAAAAGGTGTTTTTTTCTGAGACCCACTGATGAACTTTTACAGCTAGTTATTTATTATTTTCTCTTTCAAGATTACTGAAGGCTGTGTCTACAGAAGTGGGTAAGAGTGACACTCCAGGAAAGACCCAGAACTGTAGAACTTACAATGATATTTTCTGCATTAAGCTTGCCTGTCAGAAAGTTTCTCTGTTAATTTGATCAATTCATATATTCCACAAAATCCAGTTTGATAAGATTTGGGAAACAATTCAAGCTAACATACAGACTTGACTGTTTCATATATGGAAAATGGCCTGAAAAATTGTAAGAAGTTTTCTAAATTGTCTACTACTTTCAGGTTTTTAGTAACACACACTACCAAATTTTAGTCTGCAATAGCAACAAAGCTGCTCGATAGAAGGTTTAGTGGAGTCAGTACCTAAGGTTCATTTCAGCCCAAAAAAATAAAATTGCAAGGCTACCCACAATTTCAGTAAAACTACTATTCTAAAAAAATACTATCAGTCCATACAGTTTTATCCAAACAGTTAACGTCCAAAAATAATAAACCACAGATAGTTCTGCATAACATTGTTTGCTCTGTCTAGAAGAAACATCCCTTTTTATGCAGTGCAAACATGTACATATGAAATATGTAAAAGGAGATTTGACACTAACTCTGACTTAGGAACTAGCACTCATAAAAGAGACTAAAATCTAATGATATAAAAGGTATTCAAATCTTCTAAAGCCAGTAGGTTAAAAAAATCTGGAAGAGATTAACTCTATATGGGTAACATAAGTAAACGTATTGTCATCTTTGCTGTTGTCTTGTTATTAGGTAAAGTCAAAAGAAAAAAAGGCCAAACCTGATATTGCAAGATGTTTGGTAAAATCTGTTGTGTTACTGCGTGTTCTTGTCTGGATTCACCTGAAAAGCTTCCTCCTTGGCAGAGGTGAAGGAGTGAACAATACCGTAGAAGTCTTATCTCAATTGAGTATTAGCTTCATTTTCACGGAGTGACTTTATTACTTTCTGTTAGCTTAGCATGAAGAATAGTGTTAATCTTACTAGTCCCCTTATCAGATAGCAGCAAGACAGTGTCATCAGCACACAAGTAAATAAAAGATTTATCAAAATTGAGAGAGGAATTATATGCAGACCCAAAGAACGGAATAAACACTTGAACAACTCCAGTACTGATTGTGGCATTTGAGAAAAAAAAATAATCTGTGGCTTCAAATTGTTGCTTCTTTTTGCTAAATAAGATTGCAATCATGGCAATGCTAGGTTATTAATACCAAATACAGGGAGCTGCCTTCACAGATATTGTAAAGAACTTGTGTATGTGCAAAAGGTTCTCTGAGTGGAATGTCAGTCTTGTATTTCAACACCTTATCTAAGGAGGAAAGTATTTCATTTGTAAAATGGTAGAACTAGAAAGTAATCCCTATATGATCAAGGGCCATTAAATAAAATTGTTTGAGAGAATGGAAAAAAATCCATCTGGGACTCTTACCTCTAGTAGAAAAGTAAACAATATCAAGTAATAAATAATTCCAAGGAAATTAAAAAGTGAAATTCTTATCATGTGACTACGACAGACCTTTTTTCACACTAAAACTTTGACCACTGACACTTATTAGCAAAAGCAAAATAAAATTTATCGGTTTTCCAACCCACATCAACTTCTCTAGGTGGAGATGAAAAAAAATCCATCCATATTAGTTTCCACAGGGATAAAGTAATGTATACTTTAAAGAAAGAGATTATTATTATCATAGAATCATAGAATCATTAAGGTTGGAAAAGACCTCTAAGATCATCGAGTCCAACCGTCAACCCAACACCACCATGCCCACTAAACCATGTCCCTAAGCACCTCATCTACAAGTCTTTTAAATACCTCCAGGGATGGGGACTCCACCACTTCCCTGGGCAGCCTGTTCCAATGTTTAACCACTCTTTCAGGAAAGACATTTTTCCTCATGTCCAATCTAAACCTCCCCTGGCACAACTTGAGGCCATTTCCTCTCGTCCTATGACTTGTTACTTGGGAGAAGAGACCAATACCCACCTCGCTACAGCTTCCTCTCAGGTCATTGTAGAGAGCGATGAGGTCTCCCCTCAGCCTCCTCTTCTCCAGGCTAAACAACCCCAGTTCCCTCAGCCGCTCCTCATAAGACTTGTTCTCCAGACCCTTCACCAGCTTCGGTGCCCTTCTCTGGACACGCTCCAGCACCTCAACGTCCTTCTTGTAGTGAGGGGCCCAAAACTGAACACAGTATTCGAGGTGCGGCCTCACCAGTGCCAAGTACAGGGGCACGATCACTTCCCTACTCCTGCTGGCCACACTAGTTCTGATACAGGCCAGGATGCCATTGGCCTTCTTGGCTGCCTGGGCACACTGCCGGCTCATGTTCAGCCGGCTGTCAACCAGCACCCCCAGGTCCTTTTCCAACAGGCAGCTTTCCAGCCACTCTTCCCCAAGCCTGTAGTGCTGCATGGGGTTGTTGTGGCCGAAGTGCAGGACCCGGCACTTGGCCTTGTTGAATCACATACAGTTGGCCTTGGCCCATCGATCCAGCCTGTCCAGGTCCCTCTGCAGAGCCTTCCTACCCTCGAGCAGATCAACGCTCCCACCCAACTTGGTGTCATCTGCAAACTTACTGAGGGTGCACTCAATCCCCTCATCCAGATCATCGATAAAGATATTGAATAAGACCGGTCCCAAAACTGAGCCCTGGGGAACACCGCTCGTGACCGGCTGCCAACTGGATTGAACTCCATTCACCACAACTCTCGGGGCCTGGCCATCCAGCCAGTTTTTTACCCAGCAAAGAGTACACCTGTCTAAGCCGTGAGCCGCCAGCTTCTCTAGCAGAATGCTGTGGGAGACAGTGTCAAAGGCCTTACTGAAGTCCAGGTAGACCACATCCACAGCCTTTCCCTCATCCACTAGGCAGGTCACCTGGTCATAGAAGGAGATCAGGTTGGTCAAGCAGGACCTGCCTCTCATGAACCCGTGCTGGCTGGGCCTGATCCCCTGGTTGTCCCGCACATGCCTTGTGAGCGCCCTCAAGATGAACTGCTCCATAATCTTTCCCGGCACTGAGGTCAGGCTGACAGGCCTGTAGTTCCCCGGATCCTCCTTCCAGCCCTTCTTGTAGATGGGCGTCACATTGGCAAGCCTCCAGTCGTCCGGGACCTCCCCCATTAACCAGGACTGCTGACAAATGATGGAGAGTGGCTTGGCAAGCTCCTCCGCCAGCTCCCTCAGCACTCTCGGGTGGATCCCATCTGGCCCCATAGACTTGTGAGTGTCCAGGTGGTGTAGCAGGTCATTGACTGCTTCCTCTTGGATTATGGGGGGTTCATCCTGCTCGCCGTCCCTGTCTTCCAGCTCGGGGGACCGAGTACCCTGAGGATAACTGGTCTGCCTGTTAAAGACTGAGGCAAAGAAGGCATTGAGTACCTCAGCCTTTTCCTCATCCTCGGTGACAATGTTCCCCCTCACATCCAATAAAGGATGGAGATTCTCCCTGACTCTCTTCTTGTCATTAATATATTTGTAAAAACATTTTTTGTTGTCTCTAATGACAGTGGCCAGATTGTGTTCTAGCTGGGCTTTTGCCCTTCTCATTTCCTCTCTGCATGACCTAATGAGATCCCTGTACTCTTCCTGAGTCACCTGCCCCTTCTTCCACAAGTGGTAAACTCTCCTTTTTTTCCTGAGTCCCAGCAAGAGCTTCCCGTTCAGCCAGGCCAGTTGTCTTCCCCGCCCGTTCTTCTTATGGCATATGGGGACAGCCTGCTCCTGCACCTTTAAGACTTCCTTCTTGAAGAATGTCCAGCCTTCCTGGACCCCTTTGCCCTTCAGGACTGTCTCCCAAGGGACTCTCTCAACCAGCGTCCTGAACAGGCCAAAGTCCTCCCTCCAGAAGTCCATGGGTGCGGTTTTGCTGGCCCCCCTCCTTACTTCACCAAGAATGGAGAATTCTACCATTTCATGGTCGCTAAGCCCAAGACGGCATCCGACCACCATATCTCCCACCAGTCCTTCTCTGTTTGTAAACAGCAGGTCAAGAGAGGCACCTCCCCTGGTAGGCTCACTTACCAGCTCTGTCAGGAAGTTGTCTTCCACACACTCCAGGAACCTCCTAGACTGCTTCCTCTCTGCCGTGTTGTATTGCCAGCAGATGTCCGGGAAGTTGAAGTCCCCCACGAGAACAAGGGCTAGCGATTGAGAGACTTCTGCCAGCCGCTTGTAGAATGCTTCATCCACCTCTTTGTCCTGGTTGGGTGGTCTATAACAGACTCCCAGCAGGATATCTGCCTTGTTGGCCTTCCCCCTCATCCTTACCCTTAAACACTCAACCATATCATCATCACAATCGTTGAGCTCTAGACAATTGAAACACTCCCTAACATACAGAGCCACCCCACCACCTCTCCTTCCTCGCCTGTCCCTTCTGAGGAGTCTATAGCCATCCATTGCAGCACTCCAATCGTGAGAGTCACCCCACCATGTTTCTGTGATGTCGACTAAGTCATATCTCTCCCGCTGCACAATGGCTTCCACCTCCTCCTGTTTGCCACCCATGCTGTGTGCATTGGTGTAGATACACTTGAACTGGGCTATCGATTTCACCCCCAGCATTGGCACGCCACCCCTAGGCTCATCTCTAGTGAGCCTGGTTTTATCCCCTTCCCCCATCGAACCTAGTTTAAAGCCCTCTCAATGAGCCCTGCCAATTCATGAGCAATGATCCTTTTCCCCCTGTGAGACAGCTGAACTCCGTCTGTCACCAGCAGGCCCGGTGCCATATAAACCTCCCCGTTATTCAGAACTTAACAAATTTTTGCTTTGTTTGAAGCTACAAAATGAATATTAAATTATGTATAGTTATAGAGGGCTGTCAGAGGAACCAGAGTTTTTAAGGGAATCACATTAACAATTTCAAAATACAGTGAAGAAGACATCTAACCATACTGTGTCTTTTTTATTTTGATGCTTTCACCAGTAGTACCTTTTAGAGAGTTTCAAATTTCAGAAAGAAGATTAAAGAAAATTGAATTACATAGGAATTTTGATAAAGTAGTACATTCATAAATGCCACTGCAAATGCAGCATCTTCCAAGTGAATGATTCATGTCAAGGAGGCAAAGAAGCCCACATCCTGTTGCAAGATAACACTGACACTTATTGATTTAACACTACCCCAAGCCTTGGAAAATATTAGAGATAGTTACATTTAAGTGAGAGGTAAGCATCTAATTTCAAACTTACATTAACAACATTGATTTAAAAAGATATCAAGAACAATTTCGATGACGTTTTTGTTTGGGTTTTTTTTTTTGCACAATAATACTTTGTGTTAAAATATGGAGACATTTTGTTTCCAGAGTTTATACAAGACTTTAAAGTGGAACTCAGTACCCAAGCAGAAGAATCCAATGGCATTTCAGACATGTAAGGATCACCCATCTCAAGGTTAACTGCTGATTCAGAAAACCAAAAAGCTTTGTGTAGATCTCCAATCATATCTCAAAATCCTGTGAAAGAATTTCAGCTATCCTAGGATATATAAAACAGTACTGCATGCACATGTTTACACAAGTGAATTGCCCCCCTTATCCCGAAGAAATTCTTATACCTATATGTAATTACTGAATAGCTTTGCTGATTTTTGCTGTGCTATTGGGAGAGTGCAATACTAATCAGTGTAGGAAGCTCAGCCCTATGGTCTTATTTTACATATTTTCCACATGCAGGAAGTTCCAACTAGCTGGTTTGTTTTTTTTTTTAATTCCAGTATCCAAATTATAAATTGAGTAATGCAAGCTTATTATATTGACTAAATTATTTTTAAATGAGTCAATTTTTCATACAACTAATTGAAATAAATAAAAGCAAATTTAAAGTGGTAATTAAAAAGCCTAAAATATAATTAAAACATCTGATAGAAACATAGCATGATAGCTAAATGTTTCCTAGGAAGTAATTCATACTGACAATCAAATACAGAAGTCCATTCTTTTGAGCCTCTTATTTAACTTTTGGAAATAGAAGTAATCAGCACCTAACCTAAGGATACTGCCAGGTAATCTGAAGTATCTGCTTGTGTTGTTGTTGGACTATGTAGCACACATTTTTCTCAAAGACTGGCATCACTAATTTATACTTTATTGGCATATAAACTGTAGAATCTCTATGTCTACATGCTGTCTGAAAAACATGATTGCTGATTCCAGTCAAAAGAAACAACTGTTAGAAAATGAAATTTGGTATGCTGCTTTAAATTTCTTTAGTCTTTCAGTTAGTACTCAGCTAAACTGGGAACAGAAACAGCTGTTATTCAAATTGGTTTTGCAGAGATCATTCAAAAATTTACCTGGGGAGTAAATGAAAATTACTGTAGGGTCTGGCATTATATTTTAATGGAAAAGAAAAGCTGGTCAATGAGCCTTGAGCAACGAATGTGGCATGCTAATAAGATCTCCTCTAAGACATGTCAGCTTCAAACCCTCCGGGTTCAGGAAAGGACAAGTTCTAACACTGAAACTTATATTTTCATACTGTTCTGGAAATACAATAGCCTACACTTTGTAAAAAAATCCCAGAAAAAACACATTTCTTTCAAAGTAACAAAACATACATGTGTACTCTCCAAAAACATAAACCCTAAGGAGTCTTGTACAGTCTAGCAGCATGAGTAAGGAACTGAATTTTCAACCACTTCCTGCCTGATACCAGTACTGGTCCATTCATTCTATTCATGCATGGCACCTGACTAAAAAAGCATATGGACATTTACTGTAGGCAGTCATATGCTGTTGCTGCAAAGGAGAAAGTTAAATTCTAAACTTATTTTCCAGTACAAGTCCTTCCCAAGTGATGCAACTTGAGCAATAGTATAAAGGTAGTTAAGTCAATGGCAACTTGACTCCCCTGCTCTTGCCATCTGTTTATCATAGACCTTTCAGCAGCTGTTTTGCACTCTTCTATTGACTAAAGGATATTAATATTGCTTGACAACTGCCTGGTGTATGAAATAAATGGTTATCTCATTTTTTGCCTAACAGCTGTTGATTCATCCATGGTAACATATTTATGGAACATCCATCATGTATTTAAAAGGTGGACAGCTTCCACTGTACTTTTGGTGGGAGAATATTGGACAATGAAGAAAGGCAGCCAGTAGAAGTTAATGAGACACCTATACGAATAACACTTACAACTTTAGTAACCTACACATCAATCACCTTTCAAAGACAACTTTTCCTCTGACTAAAGAACCCTGCAGGTGAGTAAGTAATACCTATTGCCAAAATACAACCTGAATAAGGATCAGCTTCCTATGTTACTTTATATCATTATTTGTGGATATATTTGCTCTTTTAAAAACTTCTCCTTGTTTTCTGTGCTGCTTCTGAGATCAGAAGTTGCAGATCAATAAAAGAAAAACAATTTAAAAAAGCCCTTAACATAAACCATTCCATTGTAATTACTTAATGTGAGAAATAAAAAAAGAAAAATACATACCTTTCACATTTTGTTTTAAATGTTTCTTTTAAAAATAACTTTGTATTAATTCAGAGTAAAACTGTACTACAACTGATTCTTCAAAAGGATTATTTTGTTTGCTTCTAACCTAAAACTTTACTCTATGATGCTTTTAGAATGACCAATTTTGGTGGGTTTACCTTGGCTGGCTGCCAGGTGCCCACCAAGCTACTCTATCACTCCCCTCCTCAGCAGGACAGAGGGGGAGCAAATAAGATGAAAAAGAACTCATGGGTCATGATAATGGCAGTTTAATAAAGAAAAAAAAATCAAAGGCCACACGCAGAAGCAAAGGAAAACAAAAGATTTATTCTCTACTTCCCATCAGCAGGCGATATCCAGCCACTTCCTGGGAAGTAGGACTTCAGTATGCATAGCGGTTGCTCTGGAAGACAAATGCCGTAATAACAAATGCCACACACACACACACCCCTGCCGCCTCCTCCTTTCTCTTAGCTTTTATTGCTGACCAGACATCATATGGTATGGAATATCCCTTTGGTCAGTTGGGGTCAGCTGTCCTGGCTATGTCCCCTCCTAAGCTTTTGCCCACCCCCAGTCTACTGGCCTTCGGGGATGAGGGGGAGATGTTGGAGAGAGAGCCTTGATGCTGTGAGAGCACTGCTCAGCAGTAGCCAAAATGCTGGTGTGTTGTCAACACCTTTCTAGCTACAAATACAAAGCACAGCACTATGAGGGCTGTTATGGGGAAAATTTACTCCATCTCACAGACCCAATACACCAATGAAGTGTAACTTAGACTGACAACAAATTCTCTTTGTCCCCCTTGTCCTTTCATCCCACTTTAACTCTCATTGTATCTTTGTACTTGCAATGAGAACTTCAGTCTGAATTATGGGGAAGGTTCAGTGGATTTGTATAAAATAAATATATCAACTATTACATTCCTCATCTCAAGTACAATAACATTTCATAGCAATCGTAAATCTTTTATCCTAAATTATGTCTCAGCCCCTGTAAGTTATTTTTTTATTCTCATTGCTCCTCATGCTTAAAAAATGTAAAAAATGTTAAAATACACAGAAGACAGTAGCTTCCTCTCCCTGCTCCCAAGATTTGGCAATATAAGGTACAAATTATCTCTTCTTCACAGTTTTTATTTTTAAAAACTTGAAATCCATGGGAAATAATCTAAGTACCTTTGAGGATCTGAATTCTTAACAGTAATTCTTAACAGTAACTAAATACTCTCAAAGTATGATACAATATATATAGAGACTCCATGTTTCAAGAATAAACTACACTACATAAACTAAACCAAACTACATTAAAAGAAAATGCTTCAAAACTATATGAATATTACTCCAGATATAAGCAGCATTTCTCACTGTCAAAGATTCTGAAATTCAGAGTAACATTTTAGATACTTAAATACACACATTTATATTCATCTAAGTGAAACAAATTATTTTCAAATGGCAAAAATGAAATCTATTTACAAGTTCTGATAAGGTAAAGGTCAAATCAAGTAGGACAATTACTACTCTAAAGTTTCAAAGGAACTTAGTAAAAGTCACACAAAGACACCTAAAGATGTATTATCAGACTTTTGCTGATTTCAAACAGTTTTTGAGACTGTTTCTGAGACATTGTCACTATAATATAATAATTGGAATAATAGCTGCAAATCTGGCTACAGATGAGATCCTTTACTTTCAGTCTTAACTTTGTACCAGATCCTAAACTTTGGCTCATACTGTGTTATAAAGCTTGCCTCTATAGCTAAACCTTCTAGTTTCCAAAATAGCATAAAATATCATTGAAAACCTATTCAAATTTAGTTCTCTGAGGAAAGAAAATATGTTGGATTTCTGGCTTTTGTACAGTGTTTTCCACAGAAGATTCACAGTGGTCACAGTTTTGACCATTGAGGCATTACTGCAATAATTATTTAGAAATTAGGGATAGTGGTCACATATAAACTTGTTGGTGGCCACATTTCAGATTGTTTGAGATGAACCAAGTTCAGGCTTCTGCTTGTGCAGGATTGCTTTCTCCAGCACCCTCACGCATCTTTTGTTGACAGTATTTTCTCCACGTATCTAAAGCCATGCTATATACAAACATTTCCCTTTATTGAACAACATAAACTACAATTGAGAGGACAATTCTGGGAATAGATGTGTAAATATTATTAAACTTTCACCTGAAAAGTCAGATGAAATTTGAAGGGTGTTATTTCTAATGTCAGTGTCACACTGAGTGAACATAATTTAAGTCAGATATTTAGGTTTTACATGTTAAATCAGAACACTATGAATACAAAAGATATAAAAAATACAAGTGACCTAAATGAGAAAGAAATCTGGTCATGTAGTTGTAACACTAATTATACAGATAGAAGAAACATATCCTTAGGCATAGCTTGAACATTACCCTTGTATCTTTTTATTCTAACCTCCAGTATGACCTATGCTGGTTCCTGCCACCAGCTTGTCAGATCTTTCATACTAAGTTGCATCTTATGTGTATATGTAAGAAAATTTCTAAGAAGAAATGAGTATGGAGACAGAAAAGGGAGAATTAATTATTTGAAAGTGTGCTTTTTCATGGAGTATTCCTGTAGTATTACAGCTCTGTCTTGGAAATCCCAGTTTGATGGAACACTAAAAATCAAAACTCTTCTCAGCTTGGATTTATCAAAGCTCCCACCATTCACACTGCAGAAAGTATGACAGTCCAAGTCCTTTCATATTTTCTAAACACATTTATCTCTTTAATTTTCCCTTGCTCTTTTACGTAGAGCCTCAGCTGAATTCAGTTGTGTAGTATTACCATTTTTTAAAAGCTTGTCTTTATGAAGTTGGATGAAACTATGCATGTAATTTATAAAGCTCTTTGGTGCTTCTAACAGAGACTCGTATATGGTCAAGTAATTATTGCTTTTGGTTTTGTTTATTATACAAAGCAATGCAGAAATGTAACAGTTATGATACTGTTTGGGAGAGCACCTCTGTGAAACCTTTGAACAGTGATCAACTGAAAACTTTGTAGGGATTAACAAAAAGAACAGTTCCTCTATTTTTTTTTTCTCCTAAATGAATCATTGGAGCTGTGCTTTTAAAACAATTGTCTTAATTCATTATCCTGTTACACTCATAGAAGTCTAATGTTAACTCCACTGACTTCAGAATCATAATGCTGGAATAAAGCCCTGATTAATGAGCTCCAATCTGTTGTATTTCAAAATGTGTTTACTCACAAGGTTCGCAATCACAGCTATACTTTGTTGAGTTTGTAAGCCATTCTTCCTTTCTGTAAGCTTTTATGTATTTCACAGTAAAGCATTCTCCACTTGAGTTACCTCAGGTGGCCTGCCAAACTTGCATCAATATATAGAAAAGGAAACAAAACAAAAAAGTCTACGAAATCCGAGTTCTCCTGAGAGGGCTGTCATTTCTATACCTACTTGAGATACTATTAGTGTTTCTTAAACTGTAGTGTAAATTTTAGACACAATAAAACTGGACACCTTAGGAATATATAACATAAAGAGCTGAAAATGAGTTAGCTAGTTTTCAGCCTTTGTCAATATGTCAAACTTGAGGAAATTTTTTCAGCTATACTAGGAGGGTCAAATGAACATGAGATATAAAGCTAGGTGACATCTGTGTCCAGAAGACAACATCGTTCATGTTTCCATTTTCTCCTTAAATGTATTCAGTACACCTTCAGCATAAGGCATTTTTTGAATCTCTTGGACTGTATTTGAGGTTAAAATAAAAAAAAAAAAAAGAAAAAAAGAAAGGAAATAATTAATTTGCATTCTGGTGGAGCATCGGATTAATACCTGTCCCTCTCAGAAAACTGACTCAAAGGCTTTTAGGCCTTCAGCATTTACTGTAAGATCCTCCTGAATATAAAGTGAAATTCACAATTCCAGTTGTCGAAGGTCCCTGTGAAATGGAACTCAAAGAAAACATCCCCCAAACCTGCATGATTTGGGAAGGTAGCCAGAAAGACTGGCTCCAAAATGAGCATAGGTTTGAACTTGACTCCTAGTAATATAAATACCTAATTTAAGACTGAATATAACAGAAATGTATATTCTAGATCGACTTGTGTGAAAATCATTCTAAAGGCAAGAGAATGTTGTCCTCCTCTTGCTACATCTTATGAATATGGGGTACTGAGGGTACAAACTTCACTAATTAGAGCAGGGATTGAACTCTCGTCTATCATCAAGTGCTAGACCAGGGTCCAATGACAGACCAGAGATAAATCATCTAAATGGTTAGGTTTATTACTACCCAATAATCACTGGAATATTTGACATTATCAGGTAGAAGCCAGTCATGTAATTAAGCAAATAATTACTGAGTTATGAATTAGTACCTCACATTTCTCCATTTAAAACCTCTTAATGGAGCCAACTTCATTCTTCTCTCCAACAGAAAATGGTAATAGGCAGAAAATTCAATGGTCAGGATTCAAGCACCTTTCATTATCTTAGTAATACAATTTTTTTTCAAAACTTCTAGACCAACCACTTCTATAACACACATTTCATATATGAGTTTGTCTTTTAAGTTTCATTACTAATGCAACCATTCAGAAATCCCTTATAAAAATGAAACCCTTACAGGCAACGTTGGTCCTGCTTGTCTAGGAAACTTTTCTATTTTCTTTAGAAAGCCAGACTTTTGTGGTGGCACATGTGGAAAATGGTTCAAGAAACTTAAATATAGCAGCAGTTTTGGAGGAAAAAGAGAAAGGTGGGCTACCACCCACACAATGTAAAAGAAACATATGATGTGAATAATACAAAAATAATGCAAGCTTGGAACTGACACAGAAAAGATGGTTTATTTTCTTTACTGTACCTCTTCTGTCTCTCTTTTCTCTTAAAATTCTGCCATCTCTCCAGAACATAGCTGTAAACCAGTGCACAACACTGCAGCCTTCCTGGCTTTGAGAATTACAGTAAGAGGCAAGGGAGAATATTTGCAATAGAAACCAGACAGTTCACTCAGAGATGAACTGCTGTAGTTCTTGCTCTTGATCTCTTTATTAAATTGACTGTCTTACCACTATTTTACATCATAAAGCTGTCTAAATAACTACCCCTTCTTTGAGGTAAAAAAATCTTTAAACTTAATATTCACAGTTGTTATTTTAAATTTACGCTTCCTGAGGGTAGGAACCTTAGCAGTGTATGTGAAAATCATTGTGCATCTTCAAAGCCTTCATCCGTGTGTGTGTGTATATACAGAGGACAGCAAGGAACAGATTTTTCAGTAAAATTCATCTCAATATATCCACAGATAGATGTTAGACTTTTGCATCACAGTAGACTTAGTG
Organism: Aptenodytes patagonicus; assembly: GCF_965638725.1. Taxonomy (NCBI): domain Eukaryota; kingdom Metazoa; phylum Chordata; class Aves; order Sphenisciformes; family Spheniscidae; genus Aptenodytes; species Aptenodytes patagonicus. The sequence goes on along the minus strand of NC_134982.1, from coordinate 48,544,514 downwards.
AAGATTTTGATTCTCAATCTACAGAGAAGCAGTAATAATGCCAACACAAGCTGAGCTGGCAAGGACCTTGCATTCAAATGGCTAAATGGGTGTATTCATTTTAGATTGTGGGATTGATTACATGAAGAAATGACATGCACAACCCTTAATCACATTCATGAAGAATTTTTCACCTATATGACCAGAAGAAAAGCAAAACAATTCAGATAGAACATTTTTTTTTTTTTAATTTGATGAATGTTGTTTCTGTATTTTTTGGTGACTTATGTGAGTATGGAAACCAGGACACTAAAGAAATTACCTTAAAAGGGGTAGTTTACAACTTTTGTCAGTATTTGGGATATCTAATTGATCTATGATTCTATAAGGGAAATTTAATTTATAATGATTTTTAAATATTTACTGTGATATTGATTAAACATATCATGAAAGTCTGTTTTTTTATGGCTCAGATTGGATAGATCTATGGTCTAACTTAACACCACAATCTCCTACTCTGGTTTTCATACGCATGAAATGAAGTCTTCCCAATCTCTGTCTCTTAATTTGATTATCAGCCCTCAAATTCACCAGATTTCTATCTCTATTGGTTTCATTAGAGATGCTTAGCTGGTGGATCATATTTCCAGGACCATGTAGTTTAAGCCAATAGTTTCTCAAATCTGGATTTACCACACGTCTGAATTTCTATGCCTAAGGAGTTAGTTGGGTCCTTAAGTCAGAATAGTACAAGTTTATAGCTGGGGTGAAAGATCAGATCTTTAGGTCTCAGATGTTAGCTTAGCATGCCATATCCTGTAATTGTTCACTTCTGTTGACCCTGACGTAAATCAGATGTTCCAGGTGCTCCTCTCCACTTACTAGGACTTAGATGCTATCTTTGCATTTATACAGTTACTCCACTTCTAGTTTCATCAGCCTTCCATTCCTTGGCCTGTCTTGGTTTTGATTTGCATGTTACAGTGCGATTGAGTGGAATAAAACCAACTTAATTACATGCTGCCCACAAAACAAATATTCCAGACCATCAAATGAACCAGTTACTAATTCTTTTAACCTACTAATCCTTTTGTTAATATTTTCAAAGGGAATCTAAACATTTTAGTTTCTAATATATAAAAGTATTTTAAAATTATTTCTGTTCTTGCCCCTTCAAATTTCTGCCTATGACTTTTCTTCCAAAAACCTACCAGAAACTATGAAGGAATTGCACAGACATCATCTGATTGTCCAGGTTAAGTCTTGGAAATTAGTAATTATCATTTTTTAAATACTGTGACATTAAACTTTCTGCATTACTGTGAGTGTTACTACAATCATTTTATCATTCTTTTAACAATACTAACACATTCTGAACTACTACTGCAGTCGAAAAAGAAAGAAATTGCCACTGGTGTTTTCTAATTTGTTTGAAGCAGATAATTTGAGATTTGTGAAAGGAAAAAAAATCACAATATAATACCTAAAAAAGAGATATCTAAAACCAGCCACGCTCACCGGCTTCCTGTGTTGATTAACTGTTAATAAAAGTGAATGTTTGATACCTTTTTTGGAGTTGTTCAGAAGGATTCTCATAGTGATAGATAGTGCTTATAGCTAGTGGCTATAGTCTAATATTTGTGTTCAGTATCAATGGGATGCTTCTGTTGTGTTTTGTCCTTAAGAAACTATGTTAGTAGAATACAGGACTCTTGATTATATATACCTCGCAGTTTCTCAACCTTGGATTCTCTGAATTGTTCCCTTCCTCCACAAACAGTTATACAACTACCACTGGTGCTTTGAAGTATCGAAGACAAGCACTGTTAACCTAACCTTAAATCATCAGTATCAATGGAGGAACTCTTTGAGAAAACTTGCTATGATTAGATGAGGCACTAACTTTGGGATGACAGCTATGTATCTTAGATCCATTTGGTGCAAAATTCTTTAGGGCTTTAATACCATAGAGAGTAATTACATATGTCCGGACAAACTCAGAAATATAAAAACTCTTATATTAACTGAATCTCCACTTCAATAATAAGACACTACCGAGCAATGACTGCCACACTTCAAGTCTAGTACACTGGGACGCAGAATCATTTTCAGGGACATAGTGAACCAAGTGCTTTTTTTAGTTAGCATCTTCCTTCAATATAGTGGCTCTCCTTGCTGTATCTCTGCATTGCAGGACCTGTTCTGAGTCTGTTCCAGTGGTAAATCACTCTTAAGCAGTCTGAGTGCCCATAATGTTGAAGTGCAAAATGTTCTTACTGAAGAACTGAGCCATCCAAGTCTTCAGTTCTGAATATCTGAGAAAAAACTAGAATTTTGCTCCCTCCACTTAAAGCCTAAAACTGCTACTATTTTAAGTCCAACTAGGGGCCACTCCTAACATCACTAGTCATATAACTCTGCTTTAGTAGTGGTCATATTCTATAGCAGAATATATAGGAACAAGAGGCACAAGGACATTACTTACCACTAGAATTTAAACAAAACTGGAAATAATGATCACTGGAAATGAAATATAAAAAATTATGAGTTTTACAAAAACATGACTGAATGTTACTGTAAGGGCCACTTAAATTTTGTTAACATCAACCAGGCAGTTCCTTGATTTGGCTAATTTTTTTCAAATGAATATTATAGATCAGTCAGATGCATCTACTAAACCTATCATATCCAGCACCTTCCTCAATGCTGTTCTCTACATAATTTCTGCTGAATCTTTAGTACTCTGTTACTTGCCCTACATAGAAAATATTTGATACTGAAATTTTTTTTATACTTTTCAGCTTCTTGAAATAATGCTTTAAATGTCTAAAACGTGATGTTCATAACTTGAAAGTATAAAATAGATCAATTACTTAGAATGAAGGCTCAAAGAAACTTCTCTACAGTTTCTGACTAACTGTACCCATTTCCAGTTCTCCGTATAACCCAACATAATTCCAGGTGCCGTCAGAGCTTTACAGAGCTTTTCACCCATGCCTATATCATTCTAACTTTACCTCCACTTTTTAAATAAAGTTTTAAATCCCATCCAGTATATTACATACATTGCATGCCCTCTCAATTCATTTGAATAGCGTATTGTTTTAAATATTTTCTTAAAAAAGAACTTAAAAGTCATTCCTGCCACATTGTCACACCATTATTATTATGTCACTTCAATAGCATTCTTGCATATAGAAAACACAGAAAATATCTATAAACAGAAATATTTGAAACATCATGCTTTCTTACTAAAGCAGCTAAAGAAACATTTAATTCACACTGTAAATTCCAGATTACAAACAATTTGAGCAAAACATACTAATGCCACCTAAGAAAAGCTGTTCTGTTTCTTTGTGCTTTATTGAGGTTGTTGCTCACCTTGGAATCTCTGAAGCCTACACTTTTTGAATATCCAGAGAACCAACCAAGTAACACCACAGAAATCAATGGAAAGACACTAGTTTTTGAATCAGTATTTATATAGGTCTAGAAATATAAAAAGAGTATAGAATGTTTTACCATATAGTAGAATTCCTCAACGTTTTGGATAAAGTGAAATGTGCCTTCTTATTTTATAGCATTTTAAGTCACAAGTTCAACTTGCAACTTGTACCTTAAAAACTCAAAACAAATATACTTCCCATGTGTATTAAATAAATGACACCACATCTATCTAAAGATCATTAGTACATGCTACAATGGAACAAGTTTTAAGGGTCTGAGTTTTATGTGGTTAAAAAGATTTTGACTATTTTAACTTGTAAAAGAATTATCTCTGGTAAATACAAAAGACACATTCCAGGAAGTATATATTTCAGCAGATGTGTAGAAGCAGTTTCATGAGGCATATTTTAATACTCAGTAGAGATTGCTATACAAATAAATGTTAAAGCTGCTGTAGAAATAATTTCTAGGCTCTAAGGCCTGGGAATTGCAATGTCACTTCGGAAGAAAGCCTCAAGAGTTTCTCAAAGGCACAAGAAACATTAGAAGGGTATATTTATCTTCCTTCTATCAAAGCAACAGTAATTTGTATGTGTAGATATAATCAAGCTGATATTTATATTTGATCTGTTGAATTTTTACTTATTTATTTATTTATTCAGAATTATCTAGACTCTGAGTTAGAAGAATATACTTACTATGCATTCCAGTTCCAGAGAACCCAGGAATTCCCAGCATGTTTTATATATTTTAGTCAACAACTGTTTCCAGAAAAATTGGGCACTGCACAATCAGTGGTACAATAAAGAAAATATTAAACCGTACTGCAAAAGTTCAGAATGGAAAAGGGGCAGTGAGTTCAATAGATTGCATAAAAGAGTCACTGCACTTTCATTTCATATTGCTGCAGGTGTCTTCTTCCCCATTTGTGTTGGTTCACACAAGTCTGATGGAAGTCTGTTAAAACCTTCCTGGGACAACAACTTTGTCCTGTAATATGTAAATACATACACACACACTCCTGCATAAAGTACCTTAAACAATGCTTGTCTGTATTGTTTGGAAATATGGCCCTTATTTTGCAATAAAAATAATGAATGACATTACTGACCAAAGTTTATTTCTCCATATATAGAAATCTTACTCCTTACATGTCAACCTGCAATATTTTGATATAAGTTTTTATCAGACCTTTATGAGTATAATGACAGTGGAATCAGGTTTACATTCTATTTGTCTAATTTCAATCCCTTATTTTTATAACTTTGCTTTCATTTACCTGCAATAAGCTATTGATTTTCTTTGACAGAACCCACCATAATGCAGATTACAAAATATTTCAGAAATTACTCCTAAACTTTCTCATACCTTATGAATTGTCTATTTGTTGAGTTATGTCTCTATAAACTATTGTTATACCTATGCTGCTGTCAAAGTTGTGATTGCAGCACAGGTAGGTATACCCAATACAGCTGTAATCTATCTGACTACTCAGAGAAGTGGAACTGCAGTTGCAAGGATATCCACTGTTGGGTACATAACCAGTGATTTCATTCCTATCATCAAACAAACTAGTAAGGTTAAAGCTAGCTCAAGTATGGATACATGTGCTGCAGTCACACCTCTGGATTTCATTGCAGACGTAGCCTGAGGAACTGCAGTTGACTAGAAAGAAATCCAATACAGGAGAGAAAGAAGCACAAAGAAAGAGAATAATCAGAGGAGGGAAACCCTGTATTGGAAAATTAAGATTTTGCCCAATCAATCCTTAGATCACTGAGGAAAAATAAGGGAAGTTGATTAAAAACAAGCAAAACCACTGAAGTTCATTGACCATAAAAGATTATCAAAGAATGGACATTGCTGAAAAAAGTAGCAAACCTGAAGATCTTTATCCAGTCTAATTTTTGCATTAATTAAGTTTCAGTTCACATTTTGTTTTCCTTAAAACTAGTTTGTGTGTTCTTATCAGGCTTGTTTTGCTGGTTAACATGGAACCAACCACTAACTCCGCTCTTTTGTACAGGTCAGTAGACTGTGTGGCAATTTGATCCTAATACATCAGTTTGCCATGGCAGTGAAGAGGGAGAAGTAGTTTGTGCCAGGAAAAGTATTATCAATAGGAATCTTACCTCACTTCAAGGTACCAGTTTAATATTATTTTGGTTAACTTCCTTGTATTAAGGTTGGACTTGAGAAATACATTAGTAGCGGAGGTTATTCATGTATGTCCAAAAACTTCCAGACCTACACATAGAAGGTGGTGTAAGCTTGTAAAATAAGATAACCACAAATATGCAAACAAGTACCAGTATTTCAGTATTTTCCTTAGATATTCCTCTGTTCCTAGGCTCATCACTTTGAGACATTTTGCTGTTTAGAAAGAAAAAAAAAAAAAGCCAAATATTTTTTGTCTGTAAGATCTAATAGCTGTCTACAGATAATTCACTGCAATCAAACATGTTTGTTTCATTTTCTACAACCAACTTCTTTTTCCTTAGAAAACTGTGAAGCTTTTTCTTGGTCAGTACCAAAATGCAGCAATTCTTATGTCATCCCCCAATATTTAGTATGTAAATTTTAGTCAGTATTAGATTTTTATCCTTGTACATATTTCATACAATTAGAACAAATCATTATGTGTTGACAGATGTCCACATTGTTCTTTTTTCTTATTGTCAGTTTCAACACATTACAATGGGAATTCCATTTATATGTGGAAAATTTAAATATTTTTATCATAATATAAATGAATTTCATAAAGCTTGTAGAAATGTGAAGAATCAAGTTTAGCTACACATCTAAAATTAGCAGAGTATCTCCTTTCTTACTTTCTCCCACATATTCCAGTTCTTTTCCTGCACTCTTTTCTTGGTTGTATCCACGGGTTCTATGAACCCTGCCCCAAACTTAGTACATTTCATCTGAGATGCAAGAATCCTTTTCTTTTTGCAAATACTTCCCTCTTGTAACACGAAGACAGTTTGCACCAGTTCCCTCAGGTGACACTCAGCAATGGTACAAATCACCATCTTCACGGTAGCTTTGTACAGAAAAAGGAAGGTGGAAACGATGAGATAATTTGTCAAGGTCACAAAAGTTAAGTATATATAATGGTTTTAGAACCAGCTGTCATATCTTATACTTTAGGGTACCTCACAGTCTGTTGTCTGTGGCACTGACCTAAAGGGCCCATTTCTGCATTGCTTTCACTATGGCAATCGCAAAACCTTGATTCATAGGAAATAAAACTGACAGCCTTCAGTGTGATTAATCCAGTTAGAATCCAGGTGCTCCTTTGATTCAAAATACAGTTCCTTCATCCTTTCAGATGCTAGTTTACTCAACACAGCAAACACAAATAAACTTTTTCCATGAAGAATTATGGTCTTTATTAAATTTCTGAGTATTCAGATGCCAATGGTACTTCTGTTTTGGAGTAGAATATTAAGTAATAGTTTGTATTATGAAAGGAGACAAAACAAGTTATTGTCCTGGTTCCCCTCTGCCCTTTATACTTACAATATTCAGAGCAATTTTTCTTATTTTCAGACAAGGTGAAATCCTTTCTTGCAGGAAAGTTTATGCAAACACATTTATTTACATCCACAAATTTATGGCATTCTCCAGTGTTCCTGGAAGTAGTCAATACCAGATATTCAAAGATTAATATAGAATGAGGCCACACACTGAACTGCCCAGCTGATTTTACTTCTTTCTTTATGTATTTTCTGCAAGTATCCAGTCTCCTGTCTGGCAATGCTTCTTTAAATAAATAAACGCAGCAAATGTACTTCAGCTAACAGTAAATGCTAGCCTGGATAAACTGAGATCAGCAAAAGGCATTTATATTCATGTTTTGGTTACAACTTTCTGTTATTTTCTCCTCTTTCTCCATGAAATTCCCTTGTATAAGGAAAAATGTGCCTTTTGTTTTGATCACCATTGTGCCCAAGAGCTAGCCGTTCTTTGAGAACAGGGATATCAGAAAGGGAAAGAAGAAGTGTTCAATGCACAGTGTAGCCAGTCAGACAAAATATCATCCAAAACCTGCTGAAATAAGCAACAATTTAAACAGATTATTGTTCTTACTCTGGCCTCAGAAAGGTCAAAAAATTACTTTTCTAATAGAGCCTAGTGTACCAATTATCATAGAATCATAGAATCATTGAGGTTGGAAAAGACCTCTAAGATCATCGAGTCCAACCGTCGACCCAACACCACCATGCCCACTAAACCATGTCCCTAAGCACCTCATCTACTCGTCTTTTAAATACCTCCAGGGATGGGGACTCAACCACTTCCCTGGGCAGCCACTTCCAATGTTTAACCACTCTTTCAGGAAAGACATTTTTCCTTACATCCAATCTAAACCTCCCCTGGCGCAACCTGAGGCCATTTCCTCTTGTCCTATCGCTTGTTACTTGGGAGAAGAGACCAGCACCCACCTTGCTACAGCCTCCTCTCAGGTAGTTGTAGAGAGCGATGAGGTCTCCCCTCAGCCTCCTCTTCTCCAGGCTAAACAACCCAAGTTCCCTCAGCTGCTCCTCATAAGACTTGTTCTCCAGACCCTTCACCAGCCTCGGTGCCCTTCTCTGGACACGCTCCAGCACCTCAACGTCCTTCTTGTAGTGAGGGGCCCAAAACTGAACACAGTATTCGAGCTGCGGCCTCACCAGTGCCGAGTCCAGGGGCACGATCACTTCCCTACTCCTGCTGGCCACACTAGTTCTGATACAGGCCAGGATGCCATTGGCCTTCTTGGCTGCCTGGGCACACTGCCAGCTCATGTTCAGCTGGCTGTCAACCAACACCCCCAGGTCCTTTTCCAACAGGCAGCTTTCCAGCCACTCTTCCCCAAGCCTGTAGCGCTGCATGGGGTTGTTGTGGCCAAAGTGCAGGACCCGGCACTTGGCCTTGTTGAACCTCATACAGTTGGCCTCGGCCCATCAATCCAGCCTGTCCAGGTGCCTCTGCAGAGCCTTCCTACCCTCGAGCAGATCAACACTCCCACCCAACTTGGTGTCGTCTGCAAACTTACTGAGGGTGCACTCAATCCCCTCATCCAGATCATTGATAAAGATATTGAACAAGACCAGTCCCAAAACTGAGCCCTGGGGAACACCGCTCGTGACCGGACGCCAACTGGATTGAACTCCATTCACCACAACTCTCGGGGCCCGGCCGTCCAGCCAGTTTTTTACCCAGCAAAGACTACACCTGTCTAAGCCGTGAGCCGCCAGCTTCTCTAGCAGAATGCTGTGGGAGACAGTGTCAAAGGCCTTACTGAAGTCCAGGTAGACCACATCCACAGCCTTTCCCTCATCCACCAGGCGGGTCACCTGGTCATAGAAGGAGATCATCTAATGTCATCTAATGATGAATTCCTCACAGAAAGTTTGTCCTAGTGAATGGTTTCCATGGCTGCACTGGCTCAAGTGAATAAGGCTTTACATCTAGACAGAAAAGAAGAGGCAGATGTAAGTGCAGGTAAGTGGCATGGAAAGGCCCAGTTTGTTTTCTGTAAACATGACATTGTATGACCTGAATTTGATACCTGATTCAACAAAATAGCTGAAGATGTAAAGCAGATGGGAAGCAGATGCCCTCTTCAGCTCCACACCTGACACCCCGCACCAGCCCATGCCTGTTTCTCCATTTCCACGGGAGAAAAGAACAGGATAACAGAGTAACATTTGTACAGGAGGATTATTTTACAGGGGCAAATAAAATATATATATACTCTCAGAAAAAGAAACAAGTAGGAATGACAAAATGAATTAAAGCTTAAGAATTCTTATAACTAAGACATAAAGTCTAACTGTAAATGAAGGTTTGACTGTAGCTCTGGATGGTGCTCATCTGAGCTCTTTCTTCCAGCCAATGGTATCAGAGTGAGGATGCAGTGGAAACAGCTTGGTGTGGCACACCAGGCAACATGTGCTTGTGTCACTGCAGCTGACAGTCAGCAGGAGCCTCTCTTCTGAAAAAAGGTGGTGTTCAAATAATTTTGAGAAAAGGAAAGTATGCATCCACAGTGTTTTCAACATAAATAATGATGTCCCTCTACAGAGCTGAAAATTGAAATGCACACAAAGGTTTTCTAAATTTAATAGGGGAATGTTAAATTAAAAAGATGTTAAATCAGAAAGAATATTTCTGAGCTACAGTTCTCCTGTAATGTCAGGATGAAAAGAGGAGCATCAGCCAAAATTGACACCTAAGCAGAATGTTAATTTTGTTGTGATACAGTACATATAATCAGACTATTTAATCTTTAAGACTGATAGCCTTTCTCTTTTCTTTAAACCACTGTAAAAGCACGAGGTTTTCACACTGAAGAATCCATAATTCATGCAGTTTCATTTCCTGCCTTTCTATCTTATTCACAAATTTATCTTTATCTAAGGTAAGGAGTCTGAATTATTTCTACTTGCTTACTGTCAAGGGGTTTTGTGAACTCCCTACTTTTCACTCATTAAAAACTTTGTAGGTCAAGCTTTTGATTTTATCCCCAGGCCAGGTTCAGGCAAACTCTTAATTAAAACTGCTATTAAATAAATGGAGCTAGTATATTTTGTCATGGGGAGTAAACTTTAAAAATTTAATATATTCAGTATATGAATTGTTCTAGCAGATTAATAATGATGATTTGAAACTGATCCATGTGATCTCAATGTTGCTAAATTAGATCTCTATCTCAGAATATATCAAATATGTTTCCAAAAAGCATTATGACTGTCAAAATGCAAAGACACAAAAGAGAGAAGGCAGAGGAGAGAAGAAAAAAAAAAAAAAAGAAAGTTGAAATACCTGCTGGAGAACCTGTAGACTGATTTTTCTTTTTAATTTCTCTTGTAAAGTAAACTGGAGGCTCTTGTGTTGGGAAACACTTAAAATGCCAGTTGCATATAAATAGGAAACAAGAAGTTAGATTATTTGTTCTGGCTTTGCAAATTTGAAGACTCTGTTATTCTATATCAAGTTAGCAATCACAAATAGAAATGTTAGAATCATCTTTAAGTATGGTTTATTATAGCCAGTGAAGTTTAGCTTATCTGTATGGAGAACAGCTTCTTGGGGATAGTGTAGCATACACTATAATGGAGCAAACCATCTTTTCATTGACGATAACCGTTCCTTTACACTGTTACAGTTATATTCTTCTACTACTGTTTTCAAGACTGATTGACACAATCCTGAATATGCTTATGTTGTCTCACCATTAGTGAAAGTATGACAAACAAGCAGCATAGGCTTTTTGCTAACTAAGGATATTTGCAGACCATGGCAAATTGCCCAGTTCGTTAAAATATCTGACATATTAAGTTAGCAATTTTCAGAAATTTTCAAGGGATGCAAATAATTCTTTAAAGCTTTTAGGGAAGATGGGATTTCATTGTATGAAACTCAGCTTTAAGAGTGACAAAGGAAATTTGTGGTCACAAGCAGATTCAGACTGTGGTACCAGTCATCCAACCCCGGAGAGAACCAAAGAAGTAAAGACAACTCTAGACTAAACAAGCATTAGCACAGGTCATCCAATATGCAGATGGAAAAACCTTATGTTCAGGACACTCATAAGTAAGAATGACTTAACATTCATTTAACAAGTTCATCTATTTGTTTCTAGCATTTTCTGTGCTGTGTTAGACCAAACAGCTCACAGCACCCTCATTAGTTTTCAGAAAGAACAAAGAAAATCAAGAAAAATCACACTGTTTAAATCAAATAGCAAATTATCCATTAATGGCAGTGGTAGTTTTAACATTAGGAACACTTGACACAGGTGGTCAGGGAGGCAATGAGGGGAGATGCTCTGCTGTGCCTCTTACTTACCAATAAGGAAAAATTGGTCAGGGATGTGAAGGTCAGGGCTGTTTTGACTGCAGCAACCGCAAGATATTGGAGTTTGGGATACTGAGAAAAGGGAAGAAGGTAAATAGTAGGATCACAACCCTGGATTTCAGATGAGAGGACTTTGGCCTCTTCAGGGACCTGCTTGTAAGAGTCCCATGGGATATGGGCCTGGAGAGAAGAGGCATTGAGGAGAGCTCATGGATTTTCAAGGATTACCTTCTCCAAGCTCAGGAATTGTCCATCCCAACTTGCTGGAAATCAAGTAAAGTTGACAGGAGGCTTGTATGGATGAGCAAGGAGCTCCTGACAAAACTCAAACATAAAAAGGAAGTATACCAAACATAGAAGTAGGGACAGGTGGCCCAGGAAGAATACAGATAAACTGTCTGAGCATGCAGGGACAGATTTAGGAAAGCCAAATCCTGCCTGGGGCTGAATCTGGTGAGGAACATTAAAGGCAAGCAGAAAGGCTTTTGCAAGTACATCATCAAAAAGGGAAGACTAGGGAAAATGTGAACATGCTGCTGAATGGGGCAGGGTGACAAATGACATGGAAAAGGCCAAAGTACTCAGTGCCTCCTTAGCCTCAGTCTTTACTTGTAAAACTTGCCTTCAAGAATCCCAGGCCCCTGAGACCCTCGGAAAAATCTGGAGCAAGGAAGACCCTCAGTGGAGAAGGATCAAATTAGAGAAGATTTGAACAAATTGGATTTATGCAAGACCATGGGACCTGATGAGATACACCTGCAAGTGCCAAGGGAACTGGTCAAGGTCATTGTGAGGCCACTGTCAATCATCTTTGAAACATTGTGGTGATTGGGGTAGGTGCTTAAGGACTTGAAGACAGCAAATGTCACTCCTATCTTTAGGAAGGACAAGAAGGAAGATCCAGGGAGCTACAGCCCGGTGAGCCCCACCTTGATTCCTAGGAAGGTGATGGAGCAAATAATCCCTGAAATAATTTATAAACGTATGAAGGACAAAAAGGTGATGATGAGTAGTCAGCATGGATATATGAAGGGGAAGTCATGCCTGACAAACCTGATAACCTTCTGCAGTGAGAAGACAGACTTGGTGGACAGGGGAGAAGGCTGGATGTGTTTTATCTTGGCTTTAGCAAGGCTTTTGACACTATTTCTCACAATATCCTTATTGGCGAACTGATGAAGTACAGACTAGATAAATGGACAGTGAGGTGGACTGAAAACTAGCTGAACTGTCAGTTCAAAGGGTTGTGGATCAGCAGCACAGAGACCAGCAAGAAGCCAGTAACTAACAGTGTACTCAGAGTTCAAAACTGTGGCCAATACAGTTTAACATCTTCATTAATGATTTGGATAATGGGAGAGAGCACAGCCTCAGCAAGTTTACAGATAGTATATAATTGGGTGGAGTGGTTGATACACCATATATTTGTGCTGCCATTCAGAGGGACCTTGACATACCAGAGAGACAGACAGAGATGAACCTCACGAAGTTCAACAAAGGGAAATGCCATGTCTTACACATGGGAGACAAATAACCTCAGGCACAAATACAGTCTGGGGGCTTGGCAGAGAAGGGCATGGAGATCTTCATGGACACCAAGCTGACTATAAGGTAACAATATACCCCTGTGTCGTAAAAGGCCAGCAGCCTCCTGAACTGCATTAGGAAATATGTCATCAAGAGGTCAATGGAGGTGGTCCTTCCCCTCTGCTCAGAGTTGGTGAAACACATCTGGAGTGCTAGGCCCAGTCTGAGACTCTCCAGTGCCATAAAGACATGGATATAGTGGAGTGAGTCCAGCAGAGAGCCATGATTAAAGGCCTGGACTATCTGACATACATGAAGAGGTTGAGAGAGTTGGGATTGTTCAGCCTGCAGAAGTGAAAGCTGACGGGGGAAATATTATGACATATATACACCTGATGGGAAAGGGAGGCAGGGTTAAGAAGACAGGGTAGACCTTCTCAGTGTTGCCCAGTGCCAGGACAAGAGGCAATGGGCACAAATTGAAACACAAGCGATTCCATTTAAGCATAGTTTCCTTACAGTGAGGCTGGTCAGGCTGCCCGGGGAGGTTGTGGGGTCTCCATCCTTGATGACATGCAGAACCCAACCAGACACAGCCCTGAGCAACCTGCTCTAGGTTTAAGCAAGAGGGTTGGACAAGATGATCTCCAGAGGTACCTTCCAACCTCAGCCATTCTGTGGATGTCTAGCTGCCCATATCAGGAATTGGTTAGCACTAAATGATTCTTTATATAAAGTATCTCTCAGTGGATGAGTTTTGGTGTAGTTACTTTTTTGTTGTTAAAATTGATGTAATATAAATTCTTTCCTCCAGTATGAATGCAAGTTTAGAATCGCCTTAAAGCTATGAGACAATACTTTTGTTATACACTGTCTTCAGCAATGTACACCCACTTTTAAAGTGTATTTTTTTATATCTTAAGATATAAATGTTTACAGATGGAGATATTAATAAAATGTTGATTAGCATTAACCTGTTAACATAGATTATAATTTGCCTTTTCTGTGTTTGATTTTAATGAATGAATCTTTAATTTTTTTAAATCAATTTAGATTATATATTTTGTGTATCTGAGACCTGTCCTTCATGGAACCTTATGACTTAAAATAAAACAAAAGACTAGAAGAAAACAATTAAATTGAAGTTTCCAAGCCATGTCACTGTCTTACTGCATAGTGCCACCTGCTGGCAAATATAATAATTTTGGACTGTGTGTTTTATTTCAAGTTCTTACAGTGATTAAATCACTGAGGAAAAGAAATAGGGAAGAAGAATGGTGAACAAGCTACATTCTGACCTTTAAAACAATGCTAATTTTCCTTTTAATATGTATTCTGTTAAAAAAAGAATACAGATAATCCTATTTTTCCTAGTTTATTGCCCTCTTCCCATCCCCTAGATGTTTTCAAAGGTAAATGGAAGGAAATACTCTTTTCTTGTTATAATTTCACAGATTATTAAAAAAACGGAATTTTCACAAAGTACGATTTCTGTTGAATAGCCATAAAAGAACCAATTTTGGTGGATATTCAGTGACCTCTATGGCAAATAACTACATCTTTACAGAGATATTTATTGCAGTTGAAGCTACTAAAGAATGTCATTCCTATGCAAGATTACTCGCCATCTTTTCTGTGTCACTGATGTCATACATAGAGTAATTTCTAGTTCTTCTAGAGACCTTTCCACATCCCTTTTGGGATAAACCCGAGTAGAGATACAGTGATTCTTTATTTGTTTTTCCTTCATGTGTGCACATATTTTAGTCTGTATTTTAATCTTTAGCCACGTTAAATACCAACAAGCAAGAGCCTAGTCACAATATTTCATCACTGAAAGATCTTCCAAATTTATGATATCTAAGTAGCTAAATCCACAGGGCATAATTTCAAAACCAATTCTTAACATAGTCTAATTTGGCAAGTGTCTGAAATACCCCCAGAGTTTACATTTCCATCATGCAGATAAGTACAAAAAAACCCTTTTCTCCTCATTTCTTGCTCATATCCACATCATCATATTCCCAGCAAGACTCTCCAACCACAAGAACTTTTGGCTTCTTTTGACTTTTCCTGAGGGACATAATCCATAGCCACCAATTACTGAGGATGGCATCATCCAGTAGATAACAGAAAGCAACATGCAAAACACATCTAAAATGCAATCACCTCTCAAAGAATAATGCTTACGTGCTGCTTCAGGAGCTTATAATCAGTTTTGCTAGTGTAGAAAATAGCCAGTGCTTTGCTTGCTGAAGTCTGTGAATCTTTTTCTTTGGTATTAAGCTCTTCCCATGTATGTACCTGGGTACTTAGTTTGCAATATCATGTCACAAAGGAGAGAGGGGATGGAGGCAAGGAGACACTTAAAAATAAACATTCCAGTACTACCTCCTTTTCAGAGTGGTGTTCAAGCTTGGGCATTTTAAAACTGCTTTTGCTTTTAAACGTTTATGGTTTCTTTTTTTTTGGTAAAAAGGTCTTTATACTCATGATTAATGTCATCCACAAAATGAGTTACCCTCAATTCAGCTAACAACAGCAAAATTTTAAATAAAATTTCATAATATCTGGATTAAACTTTAAGATATTTCTTAAGTCATTTTCTTCTTCTGCATTTCAAGATGTACCTTGTAAAGTGAATAAGTAAAAAATCTTCACATTTTTCTTGAAATATAAGGGTGATGCATCTCACATTCCAAGCTAGCTGTGTTACTGGGTGGTCAAACATAGGAGGTGGTTGCTCAGAGGCTGTGGAATCTCCATCCTTGAAAAATACTCAGAACTGGACTGGACAAGGCCCTGTGCAGTCTTTGATTCACTCTGAGCAGGAAGTTGGACTAGGTGACCTCTGGAGGTTCCTTCCAAACAAAATTATTCTCTGATTCCATATGCTGAGTTAATTATATGCATTAAAATGATACTCAGTGTTTTCAGGCCCAGGGACATTCATTACTTATCAAATGCTAATGATACAAAAACCACAGGTGATATTTTTCCAGAAAAGAAATCACATACTTAAAATGTTGCCATTATATCTGACATTTACTCTGAAGCTCAAGGTGCCAAATGCACAGTGATGAGCTTTCCAGGTATTTTACTTGACAGAGGATATGTTTCAACTCAACAGTTATGACCAAATCATTCCCCAATGTATAGAAAACCAGAGGAGGTTAAAAAATTTATAGAAAAATTATTACCTTTACATGTCAGGCTCTACACCGTCTTCTGAAGAGAAGGGGTAAATCAGTTAGTTTGACAGAAAATTACAGGCAGGAACCCTTACTAAAAGAGGTCTTTTCACCCAAAGACCTCTGGAAGGTTAGCAAAAGTAGCCAGTTCCTCCGTCTTCCATGACATAGTTTAGCTTTTCTAATTAACATTAACAGTCTTGCTTATGTGTGTTAATACCACCAAGTCTTCTCCTTATTAAAACCTTTCCAGATAAAACACCTCCTCCCTGTTTCTACTTATCCTCCCCCTGTAAAGTGATCAGAATGCCAGCAACGCAAATTGTAAGGAACAATACTGTAAGAAAAGCACCTTCAAAGCATGTAACAAAATCCCCAAAACCACATATAAAAATGGCTGACTTGGTGAACTTTATGTTCCAGACTTCAAATATTCAGTTTTTATTGCCAGGTTTCTAATGATTTTTTTAACTGTGCCTAAATCCCCAGACCCATGTTGTACAAGCAGTTCTGGGGACCAGCTGTTACAGCAGCATGTATTTCAGCAGGGATGATTAGAGATGAACAGAAAATAGCATTCCCTTCCTGTGACAATTCTAGAGATTTAAAAAATTGTTCCAGTCTTTACTAGGAAGAAGCAAATATTTGACTCAAAGTTTCTCATTTTAAAAACAAAGAGAAAACTACACAAAAATGTAAAATAAACAATAACCAACTACCATTGCACTTGTTTAGAACATTTGCAATTAAATTATTCTGAAACCATACCATCAGTGTAAATCTTGCCTTCTGATACACAAAAGCTTTCCTAAACATTAGACCTCAACTATTATTCAAAGCTTTTTTTGCTGTCAGAGTGGTTCTAAGTAAAATCATTACCATTAGAATAGAAAACAGGTCTTTTACATCTCCTGAAAACACCATACCATAAAGACAACTTCTATTTCATTCTCTACTGTTCTATAGGATGTGTGGGTGGGTGGCTTTTAAATGCTGTAAGGGTATGTGGAAGCAGAAGTCTCTGCTTCCTTGGGGGTATCTGGCCAAGGATCTTTTCAGTGCAAAAGGGAAAATAAGTGAAGCAGGAAGCCATAAACAAGAACATACAGAGACACAAACCTGACCAACAAATGATAAGGGAGACAGTTATGAGAACCAAATCTGGTCATTCATGCTCATTGGTAAGGGTACTGGAACATGGGAATGTTCATTTCAGTAGGATTACCTAATGGAGCACCTTGTCAAAGGTGATGGCAAGGAAAAGGGTGAAGCCATGAACAGAATATACAGAGGCACAAAGCTGACAGGAAAACATAACGGAGACAAAGGCAAGAAACAAACCCCATCAGTCACACTAACTGATGGGCTACCAAGGAACTGCAGGCAAAATGGGACTTTGCAGCTGACAGGGATGCAAACCTAAGGGTCCAGGATGTTGGGGGGCCAGTGGGACTGTGCAAACTGATGAAAGACTGTGCAAGAGAAGGGGACTGGGGAAGAAGAAAGGGGAGGTAGGCAGAAATGGGTATAAAAGGGGCTAGGTAAGTGTAAAATGGGTTGGTCAGCATGCACATCTGACTGAGACGTGCACCTGATTGCTGCAGTCCATCCTATCTTCATGTTACATCCTTTTTCAGCTATGTCTCTTCATAATCTCACTCCCTGTTCTGTGTCTGTGTGTGCTGCCAGGATTAAGTGACAGCTGCTTGGGGACCGGCATGAGTGGATTTGCAGTCAACAACTGGAGTTAGACCAGGGGTGTAGGTGTGCCTGGCCTGTGGTGTCAGCTACTGGAGCAAGTGAGATCTCAACCCCAGCCACAGGGGTGGGAATGGTGTGTGTCCCAAAAGCTAGCCACTGGGAGGGACCAGGGTGAGTGAGGTGCGTGAGGGGCTCAGCACCGGTGGCTGGAGCAGGACTCCAGGTCACAATCCATATGCCTGGATATGTCTCCAGTTTTTTGTGAGTATGAGTTTTGTGGTGGTGTACACTCAGTAATTTAGGGCATAACTGTTAAGGCCTAAGTTCCGTGTATACAGTGAGAGCTAGTGGTGTTGTGTAGGAAAGAACCATTAGCATGAAGCATGTTCTTAAAGAGTGTTAATCGAAGAAAACTTTGTTTTAAAGTTTAAAAGTAGACAGATTTATCAGTCTTCTAAACACAACTATTATGAATGATCTCTGATTCTCTAACTGATATATACATACATGCATACACACAAATATGTATATATATACACAACACATACTCAGTTGCAACATATCAACTGCTGAAGAAAACATATGCTTATTGGAAATGGGAAAAAAATGGGACAAAGATTGAATTTAATTCACTCAGTTTGGTAAATACAGGTTTTTCTTCCCTTCTAAAAAAACCTCGCCTAACCAACCAGCTAACATATCAACCAAACAGACTAAAAGCAGTACGGAGTGAAACCTATCCCAATGGTTACAGCCATTAGTTTTCTAGAGTTAATTTGGCCTTCTTCCTAAATGACTGATGTAAAGCCCAGAATTTACTGTCTCTGTACTTGCATCTTTCATCTTTATATTGATGATACAGAGATTTATTCTGCACCACCTCTACAGACTGAAGCAATGCTGCTATAACTACATTGTTGAACTGTGTGCTAAAAAATGCTTGTCCTCCCTGTGCCTTTTTAAAATTCCATCATTTGACAAGAACTTTCTCTACTATCTGGTACAAAGTATTTCATTATCATCAACCTTTTTCTTCCTAAGCAAGCTAACTGCAAGGATTATCTGTTCCAGGATTTTGGCTGTGCACTAATTGTCATGGATGCAAAGGCTATGCAAACTCTCTAAAATTTCATTTGCAAAAAGAACCCCACAGTTTCGCTTGCAGGGATTAAAAGTAAACCCTCTCCTGAAGGTTCACTCTGAGGTTCAACTGCAGGTTACATTCACAATTTTGTCTTGTTAATTTTAATTTAGCCACCATTCTGTTGCTGGCTTGCTCTGGTGGCTGTAGAGAAAAGATTAGTGGTGCTCAGAAGTGCATACAACTTTGCAAAAATAAATGTATGTTTTGTATGAGCTGTTTGCATTAGTGGTTGAAGACAGCACAGTAGATAGGAACACCACAAAAAAAGGTAGCCACTAATAATTTCCTGTATTTCTCCTGTTTCCTCGTAAATGCAATGCACAAAAATGAAAAATTATATTCAATGAAGCTGCAAACCCATAGTAAGGGACAACATGAAATTGTACAATTCCCAGGAATTGCTTCACGATATATTCTGAATCAAATCAGTTCAAAGCTTCAAGGAGAGCAAATCAGTTTACTCACTATACTACCCAGGGAAAGAATGTAGCATATGTTATCCCAGATATTCTGGGCCATGAATACAAAATATTGATACAGCTAAACCTGATACCCTCTTCAGACCCTACAACAGGAAAAAAAAAAAAAAAAATCTGCTACTCAAGTGCAAACAGTAAAATGTTTATTTTTATTTTAAACTGAAGGATATTTTTCCTCTCCAAATATATTTTACTCTGCATTTTTCCAAATTTCTCTCCAGGCTTTCACCATCACTCTCCTTATTACTTACTACTGTCTACTAAAATATTGAGTTGTGAAATACCCATCTCTTGTACCTGAGGCTATTCTAGTTTTTCCTTTTCTGTTCTGCATATAACTTAGTGTGGATAACAACTTGAGATTGCTCTTTTATCCTACTGGCCAGTATACTTATTGAATTAAAAAAACCAATCCTGTACCAGCTGTGTATACCTGCTATGCCTATAACAGCGTGCTTTATCTGAGCTGTATAATCCTTCCTTAATAAGCATGATAGAAGAGGAGAGATGCTAACAAAGTTAAAAACATGGGGCTTAGATAACTCATTAAAATATTTTCTGATTATAGCTCAGCACTAGGTACAATTAAAACTCAGTATTAGAGAATATCCTAATATCAATGTTGATACGACTTTCAGCCTATTTGGTCTGGACACAGATCAATAGTAAATACCAAATTCACAATCACTTTAAGCCCATTTTATTACTTGCTGTGGGATTCATCACAACAACATTCTCAGTTCCACAGATGGGCTCTGTGGCTTTTCTTTCCCAGTCGGACACAAGTTCAGCCTGTCTATAAGCCTTTCTTCACTGGGGTCTAAAGATTCCCCAAGGAATACACAAATCCCACTGTTCGTAGCATAGTTCTGTTGCCTCAGAGCAAAAAAAAGTATGCATGTCCCTGACTCCCATGCCAGTACTGCTAACACTGCATTAATTTACATCTCTGAGACAGCCTAAACTTTGTCTACATGTTAGACATTTAGCACACAAATTCCCATTCATTTTATCACCAGTTCAGCTGTATCAGTGCTAACTGAACCATTGGTAGATATTTTGGAGGCTGGTGGAGGCTAAGGAGTGTATACTAGCAGCCTCACAGCTGCTTTTTGAACAGCTGAAGCAGCACTAGCTCTGAAGACATCTCTTGCTGCAGTACCTGAATACACATAAGGCCTGAGAGAGATTATATCCGGTACTAAACTCTGCTAATGACATAGCATTTCATTAGATTCAGCAACAAATATTTAAATGCTGTTTGCTGCTGTAAGATACAGATGACCTGCACTGGAGATAAAACTCTGCACTAAAGCCAAGTGCCTGATCAAGCAGGAGAGGAAAGTAGATGGACTCTGGGATGTTTCCCAATTACTAGCACAGTATACAGCTGAGATTATCGCTGCTCTTTTCAACAGCAGATGCATTCACTCTCCAGAGTAGCAGTACCACAGAGGTGCAATGATCCCCAGATGGAGTGAAGATAAGCTCCTAGTTTCTCTTGTATAAGTCTCATTAGGAAGACCATTTTGCCACACTATTTATCATCCTGATGGGAATGACTTTTCTGTCTGCTCTGTGTAAGAATAAAATCAGGACATGCTGCCAGAGGGGAAAAAATATATATAATAGTAGCTTCCCACGTCCTTTCCTTCTTTGTGTTAGTGTCTCTCCCCCAGTGAAGTCTCCATGAAAAACAGAGGTGATTGCAACCTTTTTAATCTAACCAAAATAACGATAAAAGATATCATATGGGAGTGCACATTTTCTTGATCTTGTATAAATTACCATAAAATTACTATAAATGTGTACATAAAAGCTACATAATTTTTCCTCTCAGGTTTTCTGTTGATAATGTAATTGGTTCTGTTTACTGGTAAGTAGGATGCAGTGGGAGAGAAGTATGGCAGGAATACTAGCAACAATCTTCTGTTTGTCTCTCCAACACAAATTTTCTACTTCTAACTCCATTTTGTGGAATAGAGAAAATGGTGTTATTAGGAATCATTGTGAAATTGACTGTGATAACTCATATAGTAACTATGCTATTATTGCTTGCCTCCAGTGCAATTACACTCTCTGCCATGATATATCCTCTATTTATATATAATTCAGAAAAACAATGACAGATAAATATTATATCTATCTAAACTGTTCAAGAGTGAAGGGTTGAACTACACAAGCAAAAAAAAAAAATTCATAAACAATGCTAGAGGGTGCTGGATAGTCTAAGTCTTTCTTTACATTCTTTATAGGTACAGCCAAACTTCTGAAACCATGGAACATGTAACAGGCTTCAAACAATCAAGAAATATTCATTTGTCAATAATGAACCTAGTAGCAAAACTCACTCCAACTTCAGTCATCAAAATTTCCTCCAAGTGCTCCCATGTAAGATAGCTCGTGGCAATTACAATCCAGTCATTGGCTACAATATATCTAAGACAAGTATTTTGAACAGAAAACATCATCATAGTCCAGAAACTGATTAGTGAAAACTCTAACTGTTTGCATTGCCTCCTCCCTGCCCCCCAATCAATATTTAAGGTTGACTCTTTTCTTTATCCAGACTTGAACCTGAAGAAGGATTAGCTGTACTGAGTGGCAATAATCTCTCCCCAGCCTATAATAGGCATGGGTACATGTACATGTATGTCATCGTGTGGTATATGAGGCTATGCAGTAACTAGTATTTGTTCTTCAACATGAGCAGTTACCTTGTGTAACAAAAAGAGCTTGTGCAACTAGTAGACAGAAGCCCACATGTTGTATATGCATGGATTAATTTACTTCTGGTTGACTCGGAGAGTTTTTTCACAGCCCTCAGGAAAGGGAAAGGGTACAGGGGAGAATGCTGGACCAACACCACAAATGTCTCCTACCTCCGCATCCCAATCCATTTCTCCAAATCTCTGATGCTTTTCTTGTAACTTCATATAAAACTCAAATATGAGTAATAGAAAAATATGAGTAATATGAGATACAATTATACTGATCTGAGTCTGGACATTTTAAGCATTTTTAAAAAAGAAATCTTAAATTTGCCTTATAGAGATGTGGATGAAACCAAGTATTTATGATTAAAATGAACAGAAGAGGAATGTAGATTGTTTCTTTTCTTATTTGTTCAGTTCGTTTATCCTCCACTGATGCACCCAAACCTCTCATACAAATACAAATACATATACAAATATATATATATGTATGTATATATATGTATATATGTGTGTATATATATACATACATATACAAATACAAAGCTAGACAACCCTGGCTATGAGCCAGTATGACAATTTCAATATATATTTGTGATAACTGTGTTAAACTGAATATAAATTTTAAATAATCTTAAATAAGTTCATTCCATCTGTGTTGGAACTTCACCATATAGAGTGTTTCTTTTTAAATAGATACAGCTCTAAATTAATGCAACTGATGCAAAGCAGTTGTTATGAGGAACTACAAGATGGATTATTTACCATAGGAAACAAGACCTAATCTGAGACATTCATTACTGGCTATATTTAAAAAGTATATGAAAACAAACATGGATGGAAAAAACACAAGAAAAACAGATCTCCATAACAAACCAGGAATAATGTCCATTTAGCCTTTACAAAGAGAACAGCTTACATTCCACTTCTGGATGAAGATTTCGATACAGGCATTTCTACACACTGTCTCACAATATACATGAATTACATAACTAGGAGAACTTAAAAAGATGAACAGAGAAGATGCCCTTAAATTAAGAAAGCCTAACTATGCATCATTTTTAAACATTCATATCAAAAAATATATTAGAGAAGCTTTTCTTGATTATTAATTTTCTTTGGAACACTTGGGGTTTTTTCCCCTTATTTCATGGTATAAACTTTTCATTACTTTTAGGTAAATTTTTCATCTTCTACTTGAGAGAAAGCATGACCAAGTGCTTATAACAGCAATACAATACCAGCATTTAAATTGTTATGTTCTCAGCTGGACTGAAGTGATTTTATTCAAGTACAATAATTTTCAGATTCCAGCTCTTACCTCTCAGCACACTGCCTCAAAAATTAACTGAGTTTATGTTGTATTGTCACAGGCAAAAATCCTGTAACCACTGTAGCATCAGTGCTGGTCCTAGAACAGGACTGGCAATTCTGAGGGTTAGTCACACTGCACTGCCATGTACTCCACTCTTCACAGATCCTAAACTTGTCTCAGAGAAACAGTGGAGTGACATTTGACCATCGTGGTCCAAGAGCTTTTGACACATCTTTGAAACCAAAAGGTATGAGAATGCAAGAACTGACAGAGATCAGTTCTCTCAAGCTTTCTCCTCTGGACAGCCGGGTGAGAGTACCCTGAAAAGGTTTTCTAGCCAATTAGGACCTTTACAAGTTACTACTGTATGATTTTTTTTTTAGATTTCTTTATAGTATTTAAATCTGATCTATATATATACAGAATGTTTTATCACAGTCTAGGCGTAAGACACATATTAGGTACACAAACACTCAGGATGTCACCAGTTCATCTAAGTGGCACGTGCACTTGAGTCAATTTCATCAATATCAAACTCTGGTGTAAACTAAATGCTGGTAAATTGTGAGGTTGTTTTTGACTTAATGTCTGGTGGTAAAGTGTTAAATAAAGCCTGACATACTTCTGACCCATGATAGAATCATTATTATTTCATTAAGGTTGGAAAAGACCTCTAAGATCATCAAGTCCAACCATCAGCCCAACACCACCATGCCCACTAAACCATGTCCCTAAGCACCTCATCTACTCGTCTTTTAAATACCTCCAGGGATGGGGACTCAACCACTTCCCTGGGCAGCCTCTTCCAATGTTTAACCACTCTCTCAGGAAAGACATTTTTCCTCATGTCCAATCTAAACCTCCCCTGGTGCAACTTGAGGCCATTTCCTCTCGTCCTATCGCTTGTTACTTGGGAGAAGAGACCAGCACCCACCTTGCTACAGCCTCCTCTCAGGTAGTTGTAGAGAGCGATGAGGTCTCCCCTCAGCCTCCTCTTCTCCAGGCTAAACAACCCCAGTTCCCTCAGCTGCTCCTCATAAGACTTGTTCTCCAGACCCTTCACCAGCCTCGGTGCCCTTCTCTGGACACGCTCCAGCACCTCAACGTCCTTCTTGTAGTGAGGGGCCTAAAACTGAACACAGTATTCGAGCTGCGGCCTCACCAGGGCCAAGTACAGGGGCACGATCACTTCCCTACTCCTGCTGGCCACACTATTTCTGATACAGGCCAGGATGCCATTGGCCTTCTTGGCTGCCTGGGCACACTGCCAGCTCATGTTCAGCTGGCTGTCAACCAACACCCCCAGGTCCTTTTCCAACAGGCAGCTTTCCAGCCACTCTTCCCCAAGCCTGTAGCGCTGCATGGGGTTGTTGTGGCCGAAGTGCAGGACCCGGCACTTGGCCTTGTTGAACCTCATACAGTTGGCCTCGGCCCATCAATCCAGCCTGTCCAGGTCCCCCTGCAGAACCTTCCTACCCTCGAGCAGATCAACGCTCCCGCCCAACTTGGTGTCGTCTGCAAACTTACTGAGGGTGCACTCAATCCCCTCATCCAGATCATCGATAAAGATATTGAACAAGACCGGTCCCAAAACTGAGCCCTGGGGAACACCGCTCGTGACCGGCCACCAACTGGATTGAACTCCATTCACCACAACTCTCGGGGCCCAGCCGTCCAGCCAGTTTTTTACCCAGCAAAGACTACACCTGTCTAAGCCGTGAGCCGCCAGCTTCTCTAGCAGAATGCTGTGGGAGACAGTGTCAAAGGCCTTACTGAAGTCCAGGTAGACCACATCCACAGCCTTTCCCTCATCCACCAGGCGGGTCACCTGGTCATAGAAGGAGATCAGGTTGGTCAAGCAGGACCTGCCTCTCATGAACCCGTGCTGGCTGGGCCTGATCCCCTGGTTGTCCCGCACATGCCTTGTGAGCGCCCTCAAGATGAACCGCTCCATAATCTTCCCCGGCACTGAGGTGAGGCTGACAGGCCTGTAGTTCCCCGGATCCTCCTTCCGGCCCTTCTTGTGGATGGGCGTCACATTGGCAAGCCTCCAGTCATCCGGGACCCTGTTAACCTGTTAACCAGGACTGCTGACAAATGATGGAGAGTGGCTTGGCAAGCTCCTCCGCCAGCTCCCTCAGCACTCTCGGGTGGATCCCATCCGGCCCCATAGACTTGTGAGCATCCAGGTGGCATAGCAAGTCGTTGACTGCTTCCTCTTGGATTATGGGGGCTTCATCCTGCTTGCCGTCCCTGCCTTCCAGCTCAGGGGGCTGAGTACCCTGAGGATAACTGGTCTGCCTGTTAAAGACTGAGGCAAAGAAGGCATTAGGTACCTCAGCCTTTTCCTCATCCTTGGTGACAATGTTCCCCCCCGCATCCAATAAGGGATGGAGATTCTCCCTGGCTCTCTTCTTGTCATTAATATATTTGTAAAAACATTTTTTGTTGTCTCTAATGACAGTGGCCAGATTGCATTCTAGCTGGGCTTTTGCCTTTCTCTTTTCCTCTCTGCATGACCTAATGAGATCCCTGTACTCTTCTTGAGTCACCTGCCCCTTCTTCCACAAGTGGTAAACTCTTTTTTTTCCTGAGTCCCAGCAAGAGCTCCCCGTTCAGCCAGGCTGGTCGTCTTCCCCGCCCGTTCTTATGGCGTATGGGGACAGATAGACATGCTCTCTATGCTTTAATAAATTGTTCTTTTCTAATGCCAACAATCATGCTCCATTAAAATCCTATTTCTTGATTAATCAGCTTATAAATGCCTTGGTTTTAAATTTCTTTCTTTCCAACTTCTAGTTTATATCAAATTTGATAACTTAAAATTATAGAACAATTTTCCAGAAGTGGCCTAAAAACAGTAATAGTGTTTTCTATACCACGAAAACCATTTTCATTCTTTTAGTTTGCTACCTTGTTTTTCAAAAAAGCTTGTTATATCTGGATAAAATTCTATTCCACACACTCCATATGGGAGTGTCAGAATAAAATAAATTAAAAAAGAAGAAAAAGAAAGAAAAAAAAGAAAATTAAGTTCCCAGTAAGAGTACATTCTTTCAAGTACAGCTAGTGAAATATATGGCTTGTCTGTTGTAAAACCCAGTCTTCCAGATGATATGCCAAGACGTTTTGATTCTTTAAAAAAGCATCATCAGTAAAAACAGTGAGCTAATACTGTGATAAGAGTCTCTGATAAGTGAGGCAAAAACCCATAGTAAACTCAATGATATTTTTCTCTTGGTCTGCCTTCTAAGGCATATGCTCCAGAAAAGTATTTCATAAAGCCAGTGACTAATAAAAATCGCTAAATACAAAATATACAGAGAAAAGTAGTTCATATTTCCATTTTTCAGTTATATGGGGGCTGACTTTCCTCTATGGAATTTATAATGTTTATGCAATGAGGTTTCTTTTTACATTGTTTAACTTCCTACCAACCAGGGAAGGACTTTGAAAAAGTGGTCATTTAACTAAGTATGTTTTCTGTTGAAATGTGAGTTGGTTTATGAATCATGGGAAAAAAATAGAACACATCTAAGTCTACTTCAGCTTCTTTAGCCATGGAAGAAAGGAAAGACAAACAAATCCTTTCTACACAAAACAGTCATCTTCAGATTTTTCTTTTTAAAGCAATTCCATTTTTTCCTGTCACTTTTGAACTTTTTTCATTTTAAATTCAGGATGTCTGAGACTTCCTAAGAATGACTAAATGAAGTCCTCAGCTGGCAGCTACTATTATAAAAATAGATGTTTTTATAGCATATGGCTATTTAGAAGAAAATCATGTTGTCATATGGATGAGGAAAGGGTTAAATCCAAATATGTAATTCAGGAGAACGTTCAGATTTGATGGGTTTCATTGGCTGAGCTAAGCCAATCCCTGGATATTTTCCTTGCCCATTAAGAGTTTCTTACAGAGTCTTCATGGATGTTTTTGCATTGGACATTCTCAGTGGTAGCCACAGGCAGATACAGAAGAGAAGGAAAATAGTGTCATACTTCTCTATTCTGCAAAGAGTATTGCTTTCCCCTGCAGAAAATGGAACTTTTACAGACATGTCTGAAGGACTGGGCTTAGTAACCGAGTTAAGTTACCGTTTGAAAAAAAAGAAATATACATATATATATGATGCAAGGGAAAAAGAAAAGCAAGTTTCTTTGGTGTATGTAGTACCCAAACCAATGTCAGGATAATTTATTTTTGTTTTCATTATACAATTTACAAACAAATTGTATTTGTGTAGCCTTATCTCAAATTGCTTCAGCCAGTTTCAACTATGTTATCAGTTTAGCAAAGCTAACTATTGTGCACTAATAATTTACTCTGTAATTAATTTCTTAAGTTTACTTTTGAGAAAGACTTGCTGCTGCAGAGCACTTGAGCAACCATTCTGAAGTGCCAGAAGCAAATCTGTGGTTTAATTTTTGTTTACACTAGTTACAAATGAATAGGTGGGAGGATTCAAATGCATTCCTGTTTAGTAAGTTTAATTGTGAACCCCAGGGTTCACAATTAATGAATTCCACAGAGGATAATGTGTGCACAGGATAATTTTTTTTGTAGATATTATCAGTCTAATAGACAAGAAATGTGTCTGTTCTTTCTTAAAGGACCAATGCTTTTAGGGGACATCTGCCTGCTACGGTATTTTGCATACTTCTTTCCCACCTCTCAGTATTGTCTTCCTTGGAAATATTACATAAGGCTATGCAGGCTGGCTCCAGAGAAACAACAAATTCAGCCCTATCAAAAAAAAAAAAAAAAAATCTGACACAATGTAGAGCATTTGATTAATAAAGGTAGAAGTAGATAAGTCCCTGCAGCATGTCAAAAGTAGAAGACACCAACCATACTCAACTCTGAATCACAGTAGCTTTTAGAGATACAAACAGATTTTTTGTGTGCCCATTTTCCTTAAAAGAAAAAAAAAAAAAAATCCACTGAATTTAAAACATCCTTTGGAATATTTTCAACTAGCCTTAGCAATTTTTAGCTCAGACTGACAAATCTGCCCATCATTCAGCATTACGAAGTTTTCTCCTGTTACAGTGGTTGCACAGTTCTCTGTTGTGACTTGCCTTATGTCTAATTGTATCACTTTCAAGAGCATAATATATCATCTCCTCTGTAAATGTACAGAGAGAAACCCAGTTGTAGGTGAAGTTAAGAAACACAAAGAGCTTGTGTGTTTCTCTGTTTTTCACAGAAGCAAGGATTTCATTTTACACTTGCTCTCAGTAATATCATACTTTTTGTGGCGTATTTCAATTTATCATTGCATTGGCATCCCATTAAGTGTAAAGCTACTAGAAAAAATTACCTTCATGGCTCATTGGTTACTGTTTGCTCTATAGTTGCATATGCAATAGGAACACAAAAAAGTTTGCCTTACTAACACCTCTCGCATTTCTTGAAGAGTTTTATTGTGTTAGAAAAATAATGTCCTTTTAGTTCTGGCTAAAGAGAGCTATTATAAATGAGGCATTTACTTCTATTTCAGCCATTCACATGCTACTTTTTATTGATTTATTTTTTCCTTAATCTTTCAGAGAAATTTACTCTGCATTACTATTTTGAATATGAAGGTTCTGCAGTTCTAACTCAGTAGTGTTTTCTCTTCCCCTTACTCCCCCTATCCCTCTTCTACTGACAGAACAGTAGAAATTACAAACTTCTATGTTTAATCATTCTCTGCAGGGTTAACTATTTTTATTTACAGATGAGTAAGTGTAAAAAGAAGTCTTTTTCTGTTTACCTGGATGTTAGTGTTTCACCCATATGTTCAAGGGTCACCAGACTTGTAGAAGACAAGCAAAAGCAGTCTATATATAGTACCTATATATATACTAGATATAGTATATATAAGCACCTGTTCCTGCCAGAGAACATGTATATGGAATCATCTCCTGTTAGTAAAGTTACTGTTCTTGGAGTTTATAATTTGGTTTCATCCAAGCAGAATCCAGTTCATGCACCCAGAGTCAGCTTTGCAGTTTGAGTCAAGAAGGAAGACAGGTTTCTTCACAACCATGTTTTAAAAGTATGTCGCATTACCAAAAACAAGTGATGGGCTTAAAATTACATGAAATTCTGAAATAAATACAAAGAATTCTTTTTTAGTTCACCTATTTTTTTGCTTTAACACTTCACTCAAAGTCTCTTTCATGAGTTTTTGCCACAGTACTAAGGGACTGGTAACTCTATTTTTAATACAACTCAGATCCTTGTACAAATGCAGGTTTTCTGGACCTGAAAGAAAGAAATCAAGGACTGTGTAATATAGCAATAAAATGGCAAGACGCAGAACTACTAGGATTGCTTGAGTTTGTTAGGAGTCTTCACAGATCTAGATCCTTAAGACTGCCTTTACCTTTTCTGACCATCCTTCTAAAGTAATCCAAGTCAGCTACGCACCACAAAGTACATACAAAAGGACCACTTTCTATTTAATAGCCAAAGCAAGAAGTTGCTCAGTATCTGAAAATTTTATTGTTACCAACAAAGCAAATGTCCTTTAAAAAAAAAAAATCAGTAGATCTTTTGATTGTCAGTACTTCAACTCACAGATCAATCAAACCATCTCTTCGCTTTTAGAAAATTGTTTCACATCTGATGCTTACTTCCATGTATGCTGCAAGACAGACAGACTGTAGACAGAAGGGTTAAATGACAACACACAAAGGTCCATCCTTAGAGGAACACATGAGGAAAGTAATATTTCTCAAGCATAGAGCTTCCAACTTCCCGCTGCTAACATTTTATGTCATCCAGAATAAATATGTTCAAAATCCATCTGTTACTGCCCTAAAAACATAGTACCATGGTAAAGCTCTCTTCATGACTTTTTTTGCGAGATAAAGCACTTATTTCAGTACCCGCCTTCTTCTCAGTAAGTCACTAGTTAAACATGACTTCTGCAGAAACAAATATGGGGGAATTCATAGCTCTTTTTCATTATGTTCAAGGAAGTATCAATAATTTAAAAGTATATATGGAAAAAGAATGAAACGTAAACTTAAAATGACTTCTTTGTATCACTTACATAGAAGCTGTCTTTTATTTAAATGGTTGTTACTTTTTCAGTAATGAATTTTTCCTTGTTTTTGAAGACTGACAGAAATATATGTTAGGCTTTCAAAAAAATCATTAATAAATCCTAATTCAGTCACTTTTTTTTTTTTTTTTTGCAGATCTATGATGCAAAACACAACATTTGTATTTTTCTGTGAATTCATGTCATATGTTGCTTTTTCACTGCAAAACTGTTCCTTCTTTATATGGGACTGAAGGCAGCATAATTCCCATTATTAATAAAGACAAAGATAAGTCAATCAATTTAATTTAGTAATTTACATTACTAACCTTCCTAACATACACGTAAAAAAAATATGGACACAATATCCTTGACTGCATTACCCTGTAAGATACAGTGTTGCTACAAATGTTAGATAAAGGTGCAGTGAAGGCCTGTTAAACAATTCCTTAAAAGATCTCAAAACATCCAAACCATTCCAGACTTTTGATAGACCAATGTTAAAGCTGAAGGAACTGTCTGCCTAGATATCATTGCATTACATGGACCACATTAAATTTGTGAAAACCAGAAATATCTATGAATTAAAGTGAGAAACTGTCAGCTTCCTGCAATCTAGAATCTAAATATCTGCATTTGCAAAGAAATTTATTTTTTTTTAAGTACTAGCATATATTTCTTTTCCTTTGGTCATCTATTACTACATTTTTAAAAATCCAACCTTGTACAGCAATTTGTAGACACAAGACCACTACATTTGCTCCAAAGTATTTTATACAATATTTTGGGGTTTTCTTCAAGTTACCTCATTGTATTGGTCATAGCAAAATTCAGCTAGGCTGTTATGTTCAATATTAAACCTCTTCTTATAAGTATTTCTATTACCACCTTCATATACTAAGTTGGAGGAAAAAAGCAGACTAGCTGAAGGAAAATTAGCAGGAAGGATAGATGTTTGTTAAAAAAAATCTAAAAATTCCAGTGTAGCCTGTAAATATGAGCTATTAACTTTATGGGGCTTTTCCCTCTCTCTCTTCTGCTGTAGGTCATAAAAGTTCATAATCACTTTAAAAATATTTCTTGTCAATAACTAAATAATTACATTATTAAAAGTTCTTAATATCTTAATTTCCTCATTTTTATTCCCCAGTAATTTCAGTGTTGGTTTCCCTACCTCATTTAAAATGCTTGCATCCAAATTCTGATATGAGCTACATATCAGCAAGCCTTGCAGCTCTCCAGCTTTCCTGCACTGATCCCACTTTCATATAAGAGTATTTTTAACACATGGGACCTGGTAACTGAAATTTCCCAAGACCATTTTTTAATTATTTTTTTCCACAACTATAATCTGCAAGTTTCTTGCAATGATATCTTAAAACAAGATTTTTACACCTATAAGAAAAGTATCTGAATGGTTAAAGAAAACTGAAACTTCTAACACACTTCTGTGCAAAATTTTTACTTGTTCCTTTTCAGAAGAAGGTGATCAAATGCAGGAAAATACAGCAAAAGCTATGTTTTCAAGTTCATTCATCCAGGGAGTGATCAAACAAACAATGAAAGAAAAAAAGGTTTTTCTTTTTTGAAAGATGGTGTCTTCATAAACAAGCAGAGAAAAATGGGGATCTGAAAGCTATCTTAACATCTGCTGTGACAGCAGTTCTCCAGCTCTAATATGTGTACCATTCAGGCTATGTAGGCTTCACTGATGTATGGGGTGATTAAAGAGATTTGTTGTGCATAAAACAAGAACCATTTATAACACTCTGATTATATTAAAAAATTGTGACCTGGAAGTGGTGGAATGCTAAGTTTTAAAGTTGAAGATTGCTAAAGCCAGCTTAAGGACTACAGCAGAAAAATGACTGATTTAACGGGAGTGGGGTACATATAGTACATATAGTTTAGAAAGAGTAAGAACACATCGTGATTGTACCTGCAATAAGACTGATATTTCTTTATATTGTTTTCTGGGGCCACTGGACACCAAATAACCTTTGTAATTTTCTCTGGTTCACAAACCCAAGTGAACATTTACTCAAGTGAGTAAATGAAATTTATACTGTGCATTAGTGTCATGAAATATTGTTTATGCTATCAACTCCTGCATTGGAGGGCTAACAATGGTCCAGCTTCTCAGAGATATATTGGTTTCAATGGAAGCATGACACCTGAATATCCACATAACTCTGACAATCTGAGTCAAAAAAAGATGAAGGCAAGATACATGTTCTGTTTATGAGACTTTTATATATATATATATTCCTAGTATTTTGGTGTGGATGGCCAGTTCAGTTACAATCTGGATGGTGCAAATTTTCAGTCAAGCTAAGGTGGTAATCAAGACAGACCATGTATGTAAGTATGATTTATACAGCTTGGGTAAAGTGTGTTACTTCAAGCTGTAGGATTTAAGTTATCTAACAAGATTAACTTAAATATTGGGAAACACCACCAAAAGAAGTCATACTGAGGACAGAAAACTTCAAAAGTACATGCAGAAACTTGGTCACTTGTTGCATGACTGAGAGTATGTGCTGCTTTGGTTATTGCTCCAGTTTATCTACCCTTGGGATATTTTACTTCTGGGATTATTTATGTTACAT
Organism: Aptenodytes patagonicus; assembly: GCF_965638725.1. Classification (NCBI taxonomy): domain Eukaryota; kingdom Metazoa; phylum Chordata; class Aves; order Sphenisciformes; family Spheniscidae; genus Aptenodytes; species Aptenodytes patagonicus. The sequence continues at coordinate 48,511,526 of NC_134982.1, read as the reverse complement.
GTAACACGTATTTTAGCAACGAATAGAGTCAAGGTCAGCAATGGCACATTGCACTAAATGCACTTCTGAGAATGGCTGAGGAGTGGAGCTGTGAATATAAAAAGTTCACAACTCTTTGTTCTGCCCTGCCAATGTTGATTCATAGGGACAAGTGATGGAAAAGGTTTTCAATGAACTTTGAGCTTGCTGAGCATTTAGAGCCCCACTGTGCCAGCTGCTGAATACATCACAGATGATACCAAATGTTTTCATTTTAAGGAGGTAAATACAATTTAAAGTGTCTAGTATAACTTAAGAGCTGCTCAGCATAACGTAGACATATGTTCTTGTGTAATAACTGCTGTTTAATAAATATGCTTGGGAGTTTTCTGCAACACCTTTTTTTTTTTTTTTTTTTTTTTTTTAAATATTTGTAAGAATGCCATTGCACTATACCATTAGTTCATATTTCAATTTAAGGAAGATACTAAAATCCACAATTAAATTTACATCCATGTCTCATGTCATACAAAAAAACGAGGTGTTGTGTAAAATAAAACCACATATACTGAAACAAATACAAACAGGGAAAGCATTCAACAAAATGTACAGGTCATGAAATCACTCAAATAAGCAGTAATTTTTATTTATTTATGTTTTAAACTTCGGTCATCAGGGGTCAAACAAATAACTAGCTTTACATCTTAGTGATGCACAAGCTTAAATATGGATTAATCCAATGAATATTAGCAAGATAGAATCATTAAGGTCAGAATTTTTTATAGCAGATGTCTGTAGGCTAAGTGATATATAATTAAATTGGTACAGGCTATTGTATTAAATGGTAATTGAATTCCTAGAATGTTCCTCACAATTATAGCATATTAACATGAATGCAATTGCATGGTTAATGGCTTACTAAATTTTTTCTTTTTTTTTTTTTCTTTTCTTCATTCATTACTTTGCACCTAGGTTTTGTTATATTCTCACTTAATTTCTATAAATCTTCCATTACTGACTTACACTGTAGAATACAGTTTCATGGAAGCATTAGCCAGCTCAACTTGAAACACACATCTGTGACCTCAGTTGTTGGATTTAAACATTCTCTAGCTTATTGAAACACAGACACAAGAAAACCCGTAAGTCCATAAAATTAATGTAGGGTTTATACCTTCTTAGATACATCATATGAGTGAGTAAAAAATGAAGCTGTACTGATTCAGTTGCACAATAGTTGCTACACTGCAGAAAACTACAAGTTTTTCTGATGCTTAAAGGATAGCTGTATCGTTGAGCAACAATTCATCTTAGCTGTTGAGCAATTCTATATTCAAGACACAGAACTGTGTTTTCACTGAAAGACAGTTGAAATGCCAACTTGGATCCAAGAACCAAAACTGACTTTCTAGGCAAATGGTGGACTATACAGTATTTAAGATTCAGAGAGTCTCATGGTCATTTCTGCAATTAAACAATGGAAGCAATGAATTCAGACGATATGAGCATTGGACAAGGAATGAAGTGTGGATCCTTTTCCAGTTCTACCACTACCTTGTACTGATTTCTTTTTTGAATTTTTTTTCTTGCCTCTTGTTTCTACAGGTTTTGAATCATAATTTGCTCATAAGTATATTCCAAGACAGCTATAAAATATCAGTATCTTGATGTGTTTACTTAGCTAATTTTTATCCTGCAGACCTCAAAAAAGTATATGGACAGTCCCAACTAGAAGTGGAAAAGCAGTTCACTAGTCTTGTTTACCCTATTCGTAATACTTGTAACACATTTTCATTGCATGAATAGGAGTATTTTATCAGAAACATTCACTAACACTACATAAACCAAAGGATCCCTTGTCAAAGACAGTTCTGTCTGTTCGTTAGGAACCCTGATATGGAGTAGAGTGGGTGTTTTGGTGCTATATATGTTTGTGTCTCACATTTCTTGTTTTTTTACTTTGATGACTGCAACCAGATCCTCAAGTGCGTAATATGTCTAGGATGCTAACTGTGGAGACTTTTGGATTCTGAAACAGATTTGCTGATGATTGTTCATGAAAAACCAGACTAAAAGATAACTGTCAATTAATTCATATCTGTTGTCCACTGTCTTTTAAAAAGGGCAGTAAAAAGCAAAAAGAGAAAAAAACAAAAATTGCACTTGTCAGAATCAGAGAATATAAAGTTGTGGTACAGAGAGATTAATTTTCTACCAGTAAGCACCAGCACAAAAAACCTTGCTACAACTATTCTTTTCCAAGTTCAGCAGTTTTTCAGGTCGCCTTTCTTTTTGCAAGTATTATTCATTGTCTTTATCTCATTCATCATAAGCTGCTGGTATGCACTTCACAGGCTATTTCCAAGCTAATTATCAAGATTTATTTCCAAGTAACTAGGATTCCTCTGGCCATTTACTCATTCTCAGACAAAGACCTCTGTCTTTTTCACTTCCACATCATTCATCCTTGAAAGAAGACTCTTACAGAGCTCCACAAAGGTGTCTTAATAACCTACTTCAGGGAGCTTCCCATCCTTGCAACAATGCCTACAAGAAAAGCAAAGCTCTTGCTTTGCTGAGGTTTCCACTTTTGAAGTTGAGTAGTATTGTCCCATTTTTTCCTGGTACACACATCTCAAACTAAATTTAGATTTTGTTCATACAAGAAGAACTAGACACAGATTGGATGTAGCTCATGGATATCAGCACGACCACAACTTGGATTGCTCAGACTGGTTTCATTGAGCCCAGCTGTGGACACGGATGTATAGAAATAGCTGATAAAGTGGCACATAAGGCAGTCTGAAGCTGGCAGAGTTACAGAAGTGCCATGTTCATGTTGTTCTGTTACTTCCAGACATGGCTGGCAATCATAAACAGGACTGTAGTAACCCCCAGACATTTTCTGCTTGGATTTGCCTTCTAGTTCATCATCATACTCAGTCAGTTCTTTTACATAAGACAGATCCTTGATTTCTTGGCATGATGAAAATAAACAAAACAATTTTAGCAATATAGTTTTCTGGGGTTTAGATTCATATTTCATATCTGTTGGCCAACGTAAAAGAATGCTTTTAACATAATATTTTTAGAGGGTTAAACACATTACCTATGTTCTCCGCTTCATATGTACATAAATCCATGAGGACAGAATGAGTATGTTTCCGCAGAATGACAGTAATGATAAAATTATTGCTGTTCATAGGCGTTTTATATGGCATTTCCTAACAATCACATTTCATAACATTATCTTGTTTTTAGAGGAATCACATAAGTATCTTTTAAATACCACTTTTTATGAAAGTGTGTTCTCAGCATGTGCACATAAATTCAAGCCAAGTTTCATACAATGACCAAGGTCATGGCTGATGACATAAAAAGTGCTAATGTTTTTCTTTTGGTTGTTAACCATGAGTGCTAATGTCAACATTTTGACAAGTTACAAATATATTTAGTGAAGTGATATGTTACTTTCACAGTAATACCTTTAAATGAAGAGTGTGATATATTTAGCTTTTTGACAGTATGCCATGTATTTTCTTTTCTTCTTTTCCTTCTTTCTTCTTTTCTTTCCTTGGGTGATAACAACCTGAATTTGTTAACAGATTGAGTTGAAGTTTGTCACTATCATTAAATGCAGACAGAGGGCTATGTAAATGTTAGTCTCAAAAGGGGGAGGCTGCTTAAGTCAACAGTTCATATGAAAAATTTAAAAACTTACCTTAATTTCATAACTGTGCACCACTTCTCTTTGAAGGATGGCTGCTGACCTTCGCCATTCATGGGTGAGGATCAGCTCATGCCAGCCACAGCCAAAGACACAAACTCAACAGCAAAAAAATTCTCCCCACCCTCGCCTCACCTGAAGATGCACCTGAAGGCGGGATGTGGTCAGTCCCTTTTGTCACCTCCATGGGGGCCTAAAGGAGGCTGCTCTGTGGGGATCCAAACCACATATGCCTGCCCGGCCCTAAGGGTTGCTCTGCCAAGACACGGAGAGGGGAAAGGTGTTTTGCTCCCTTGTTTTCAGAACAGGCTTCTGCTGTTCAGAATGAGGCATCCCTCAGTCTTCCAGAGTGGTACACAGTGAGGGGTTCAGGCACCAGCTGAGCCTCCATGTGGGTAGAAAACTCAGGCAGTCACACCACAGGGACTTTGGGGTGGGACCTCATGGTGTAGGAACACCTAGGCGATCTTGCTGTCATGTTACCTAGTCCTGGATTGGAAAACTGGAGGCAGGCAAGCCAAAATGTGCTAAAAGTCAGTTTCTGGTTTCCCAATCCACTAAATAATCCTACACAATCTAAAGGCTTTCAGTCCTCTTCTGCCAGAGCTGGAAATAAGGAAATCGTCAAGTTGTGGCATTAAGTTTCACATCTGTACAGAATCAGAGATTCAATAAATCTCTCAGTGTTCAATGACTTGTGCTTGAAATAATTCTTGTTATTCTTAGTCACACTAAAAAAGGCTAAATGCAAACAATCAGTTTGGTTTTTCATGGACATGTTCATGTCTCCAAAACAGAATAATTACACAACTCATATTTCAGCATCACTGGCAGTAAAGGGTAAGAAGACTCAATATCTGGTTTAACTTCATCTGTACCACAGTCCACCTCCAAGCTGTTCAAGTTCTTTTCAGCTCTTTCTACTCTGTTTCTAGCTTGCAGAAGATCCCTTGCTCCCTGAATATTTCTGAGCAGGTGTCATCAGCCCCACTGTTTCTTCTTCCTTCAGCTGTTACCTTTCAGCATCAACTATGGTGGTAGGCTGAAATACCAACCCTGGAAGCCTGACTGGAGAAAGATAAAAGGCCATTAGTCTTTTACAGTACAAGCGAGTAGGCAACAGCCTTATATGCTTTTATGGTGCAAACACAGAATTCCTTAACCCTGACTCTTTCACCTTGTACATTTTCCCATCCTCATATTCTTTTTGTTCCAAGAGCTTGTAAAGTTTCATATCTCAGCTCTCGTCCCCTATTTGCAGTTAGATATTGATAGGCAGATTGCAGGCAATCAAGCATGCTTTTAAAAATGTTCTTAAAAAACTTTCCCAGGCAACCACTCTTCTTTCCGTGCTCACCAACCAAGAGCTTCTCGGATACACATGCATCATTACTCTGAACTCTAGGTCTAAACCCACAGCACCTATGCTTCCCTTGTTAAATCTTAAAGGATATGAATCATCATGCTATGAGACTTCATCAGCAGTTAGCTTCTGTGACCACCTTACACAGTACAGAAAATTAAGGTCCTTCAGCTGAAGCTTTGCCAAGTTATTGATTTTCAAAGATTTTCTCTGTATCAAGACTGAGACACTTCCTTTAGAACACTATCAAAATAAATTGTATTGAGTGAACGTTTAATTCTACCAATGGCATAATACAAATATATACCTACTATTAAATTGTTTCCTGAAGATTTCTCTGTGGTTTTCTTTAAAGCTGTGCAGAAATGCAGATAAATTGAAACAAATAAGATTTTTGTAAAGAAATGTATATAACTATCATTTCTATAATTGATTAAATACTATTTAACTGTTTACCTTTAAATACTTTTTCATCTGTGTTAAGCACTAAGTTATAACCTTTTGTCGTTTTTGTTTCATTTGCAAGACTTTGGGTCTAAAGTAGATTAACATAGAAATACTACAACTATTAATCTTTCTGTTACCTGAAAGATTAGACTTTAATCCAAGAATTTCCATTGTAAAACTACAAATGAAGGTGGAAAATTACTGTTTGTGTATAGAAGATATTTCAATTACAAAATACTAAGTGTTGGCTACATCTTTCTTTAAACTAACCTTCTTGACATCAGAGGAGGTATGTTTGACTGTGTCACGCCCCACCTGCGGGAAGGGGAGAGTGACTAAGATCCGCAAATCCCCTCGGTGTGGATTAAGGTGAAATAACACTCAAGGTCCAAAAACAAACTCCAACTTTAATGGCACAAACAATTCTATAAGCATCAACCCTCTATGTCTTAATATATAACACAAGCTAAGCGGCTTTGTGGTGAGTTGAGGTAGGCCTTGTATTACTTAACAACATCAAAAGCAGAAAGCAAGAAGGAGAAGGAGGAGAGAGAAAGAAAGAGAGAGCTGGGAAGCGGGAGAGAGGTAGAGAGAGATAAAGAAATCACCAGTCCTGGATCCAGCATCAGACCTGTCAACTGGGGGTGTCAGTGTGGAGAGTGCCCCCAAGGAGGCTCACGTGTGCCCCTATTTATTGGCTCCAGCCCAAGGTTTCTAGAGTCTTCTCTCACCCCAACTCCAGGAGTGGTTGAGACATTAGTCAGTCAAGGAGTGACTTGGAGCCAGCCAGCCCTCCCTGTGGCTGGCTTCTGGAGCTTTCCCTGGGGCGTTGTCTGTGCTTACAGCACAGCCATGTGAGCCTCGTCCCTTACAGACTGTTATTCTACTTTTTCCAGTAAACAATATTTAAACATTTTGGTCTGGTCTGGTAATCTGTGTGTGCTATGAATGCTTGAAAAGCGTGGTCAGAGAAAGTGATGCACTCATCAGCTGTGGAGCACTTTTGGAAAACCCAGCCAAGACCTTTTCTGCTTTGTTTCCTGAACAAGAACATCAACTCCATAGATATAGAAACTGAAGGTAAATGTCAGTTTGCTTCAAGGCAGTATCCCTCTGTTGACTGTACAGCAGGCACAGAAAAGGTACATTGCCAAAGGCACCTTTTAATTGATGAGGTTAGGACATTAATTCTTTGCAATGGCTTTTCTGCTTTCCCCTTCTACAGCTGCCTCCCTTGGAACCAGCAGTCATGCCTTCGAATCACGCCTTCGAGTCACCTTCTTATGCGACATTGATGAACCTCCCAAATTTGCAGTTGGGCAATGCCAGTCTGAATACAAACATTGAATCTTAGTTGAAAACAACAGAGGGAAATATAGCATTTTTGGTGGTCAGGCAGTTTTGAAAGTCAATAATTTTGTCTGATAGATGTGACTGCGTGCTCCAGAATCAAAATTCTCACTAAGAAATCTCTTGTATTCAGGGTTACAAAATAAATTTACAAATTATTAATAAATCAACAAATGTCATGCAGATTTCACATCAGCTGTGATGTTGTTGTTCACAAACAACAGGTAAGAAACATAGTCTTCTGGGTATGAACCGCTGTTTCATTCAGTTAAAAGAAGTTTCAGCTGTGTGGATAGTACTGACAGTTTGGCTTTTGGATGTTTCAGTAACTGTTGCATGACTGATGAAAGTACCCAAAGAAGGTAAACAGAAGGACCACATTGTGATGATGTGCATAATATCCTGCATATCTGAGACAGCCTAGAGAGGGACTTTATCTCCAAAGTAGAAACTAATCTCAAGATCTGCATTTGTACTGTATGCATCATCCCATTTTGTGCTATAGACAGACAAAATCTGGATTATGGCTGAAAACAGAAACATTGTCATCACTTACTTTTCAAGTATGAATCATAGAAATTATTGATCTTTAAGCAGCTTAATGGTCAATTATTTGTGTTACATATTGCTCATGTAGAAGCAAACATGCAGATTTACAAAACTAAAATAAATGTTTACAGATAAAGAATTTGCCTGTGTAAAAGAAAATAGGGAACCTGGTGAGGCAGCAATGAAAAACAATTAGCTTACCATGTGATCCTTTGAAAAACTTTATAAGGCAGTTTGATTGTAAATATGGCAGAGGAAGTTAGTACTTTAAATACAATGGAAAAGAGATACCACTATACCGAATACTGGTGACTACCAGTATTACTGATAAAGATGAAAGAAAAATACCAATTAACACATCTGACTGTTATGCATCTTGTCTGCTAATTGTTGTTATAGTTACATGTTACCTTCAGCAAGAACTACAATCTTAACGTGGAAAACTTCACTTTTCTAGTTATTGATGATTCTTGTATATACGGTGTCACCTCAGAAACAGGGGAGAGAACTATATTTACAGAACCTCTTTAAAGATGTTTAGTTCAAATTTTTGAAATAATTTGAACAGTTATATAAACTTTGGGGTTTTGTTTGAGTGCTGTTTTATGAAACACAACCAACATCATCTCCACAGACTTTAGTTCATGGATTCATAATGAAAGTCAGTGTAGCAAATATGTGTGGTTTTTTTGTTCCAACAGAAACAGAGAAATCCAGATGCAATTCAGCATAATTGAACTGGACAATGTGTAGAAATATCCAAGCTAGCTCTGCTTACTAGAAGTAAAATGGTCACATTAGTGCAGAAGTCCACCTGGGATTAATTAGTCATGAGAACCAGGGATGAACTAGCACAGACATCCCCTTAGTGTGACTATTTTTGAGCCACATACAATTACCGCCTCACTGAGAGACAGTCAATTACACAGAGGCTGTTTTGTCTTCATTTCTTTGAATTCTATTTTTTCCATATTTGCTCTGGCATGCAGTCCCTTCTTCCCCCTCTCTCTGTCTTTCCACTGAGTCCATCAACTCTGAAGCGCCAGCAACACAGATGGAGGTTATCTCTTTCTTTCCTGAAACTGAAACCTCATTCTTCAGCACACAAGTCAGTTACCATCTGCAGATGTGCAGCCGACAGAAAACCACATCCAGGTAGATTTGTAGACAAGGGGCTCTTTCACATAGTGAATGCGTAGACAGACATCCACAGTGGTATGCCTCCATTTTCTATTCCTCCCCTCAGCTTGGTTGTCATGTTACGCCATGTAAAGAGTCAGTACACACCACACTACACCCACAACTCTTGGCGATAACGCTGTGGCTGTACAACCCCACAGGATGGGTATGAAGATGAAAAGCACTGGGCACTCATGCCTCTTGCAGCGTGACTATTTCTAACAAAATTACAATTTGAAAGTATGGTATTCTGAAACAAACTTCCATATGGAACAGCCCTTCCTTAGAGAAATCATGGCTATTGTATTTCCTTATGCATCTGCCTTTCATTGGGCTGCTTGTCACAAGCAGACCTCTGAACCACCTACAGATCATCCATCACTATTTTCATTAAATATGCAGACAGAGATGCTGGTTAAAAAAATGAAAATTCCTATTTATCATTGTACCTTGATCTTAATAACTACATGATCTGAAATTCACCTATCTGAATTAAATATTTGCTATGGGTTGTGACTTTGCTCTCAGGAATCTGCCTTTAATGAGCCTTCTGGTAGAATCTCAGCAAAAAATAAATAAATCAACTTAAAAACTCCCGTGACCTCTTCATTGTATATACACTTCCCCTGACTACTTCTCATTCTGGGTGAGTATTCATCTACCTTTCCCATATTTTTAAGATATATTTCTGGTTGATTTTCTTACATTATTTATTCTTTACTACATAAACAGCCAATTATCTGACTTTCTACCTTCCGCATCCTTGCATTGAGTGATCCCACTTTTACCTGCAAAAGTTTCTTTACAGTTCAAAAGTAAGATATATTTTCAAAATTAGGAGAGCTGTTGCTCCCAATGCCATTTCCACATTTCTCATTAAATGGTTTCTGTAACACCTAGCACTTCATATGCTGAATAAGAAATTGTACCAAGACATTTCTCTTCTCAGTAGGCATTAGAAGAAGTATATAATGCCTCCAGAAAATCTTGGTTATATTTCTCACTGTTTCTGTGATTCTTCTGTTCTTTACAGAGCAGTGACATGGTTTCTGCCACTGAGAGGAGAAAGGTGTGGGGCTGGGAAAGTGGGTGTTGCCTTCACAGGGAAATTACTTCCTCTCAAGGCAGTGCTTAAAAGCACAACTCTGATCTGTTAGCTTCAGCAGTAAGTTATATGCTGGGAAAGAAGCAGCTAGGATGCCCTGCTCAAAAGCTGGTCTCTATCACCTTTGAAGTCAGCAGCAGAGGGCCTCAGCATGTGTCTAAATTCCCTGCTGCCATGGCCACAGCTGTATCTTCAGTATTTCGCTTTGGCTAGTTTAGCTATTCTGCTACTTCTTGAACATTTTGTTTCTAGGCAGTATGGGTTTTTATTCCGTTATACTGTATATCTTCCACCCTTCCCCACCCAAAATTAAACAATTTTTTCTGATGTAAAGAACCCTAATACTAGCAAATATAGAAATATTCCTATACAGTATTATCAAATACAGAAGCATTCCTATGGCAAAAGAGTAATATTTTATTCATTTCTTGGCCATTTCTGTACAGACTTATCCCTTTCAAACTATTGCATATTTAATGGATTATTATTGATGAAAATGCTCAAGCCTTTATGCCAAGATAATTTACACAGGTCTTTCATAACGTAGTCTTAAGAAACAAAAATATTTTTCCCTTTGTATTTTTAAAATAGAAGAAACTCTTACTTACTCTATTCCAAAATAAACAAAAAAAACCACCAAACCAAGAGCTTCAGCAGGTTATAGTTTTCGTGCTCTGTCATTCACAGTATGTGTATATAATTTTCTGTTCATTTTGTACTTCTCATTTTTCCTGTATACTATAAACGACTTCAACTTGATATTATCTCTATATTACTGTTTCTGCAGCTAAGATACTGTAGAACCACATGAACAGAAAATAGTTATTTGAATTAATGAGTGACTGATCAAAGAAAATATCCACGAGTAATATGTTAGCTACAAGATCATCTAATATCAAAACAGCCACTGAAGAAATTATTCAGAAATAAGACTGGAATTGCCCATCAGCATTTTATATCAATTCTGCAAGGTAAAGTTAAAATTAAATGGAAATGGGAGAAAACAAAAGGAAAATATTTAACTTTGTTTGGACATAAGGAAAACAGTTATTATAAAAACTTCTTTAATAGACAGATGTTATAGTTCTACCAAAGTCCACATTTTTAGTGTAACTCTGAGGATGTCTAGACATACTTTGAGAAATAATTCAGCACCTAAACATGCAATGAATCTGTGGGTTTGTGTATTCAAACAAATATTTGGCAATGGCTCTACTTGGTACAAATGCCATTATTCATGAGAGAACAGAATATTAATTTTTCTTTTTTAGTTTTTCATTATTTATCATTTTGTTTGTTATTCTATTTTAAATGTTTCAATCATTTTGTGAGATGACTTCAAGAAGCAATTTTGCATCACATACAAGAGAGAACAGACTGTAAAATGAACAACTCAAAGGATTACTTTAAATCATCAGACACCTGAAGTACTAGCTGATATTGGAAAATGTCTGCCCTGCCTCAAGTTTGATTTCCATGGGGACATTCAAAGAAAGATGTGATTTAATGTGGCTTTGTTAAACCACATTAAATCCCTGTGTAAATACTTTCTTTTGGAAGTGAAGATCCTTCAGTTCCACATACTTTAATTATTTGGGGAGTTACCAGAAACAAAATTGAATTAAGGCCACCTTAAGTCTGAGCGAAAGTACTCTGCATAGGGACTTGAAACATTTTAAGTAATTGACTTGAAAAGTAAAATAAGATTAGTTATCCTTTGCACCCTGTGAAGACACATCAACATTTTCCATCTCTGCTTAGTTCTTACCACTTCTTTGATGATCTAGTAAATATGAATGTTGGCAAGGCTTGAATTCACTCACTCAGTTCAATAGCAGATATTAGCTTATGTTTTATATCTTCCGCTACAAGGGAACAAACAGATATCTACTGAGGTAACGCTGACCCTGAGCTCTGGCACTGTCTGTGGGCCAAATATACCTATGAATGCAGTGTAGAGGTTAAAGAGAATGAAAAGACAAAGTAAAAATGTTACAGACTTGCTCTTCTGGAAGTTAATATTCCTCACAGAGAAAGATATATAGAATTCAGCTTGTGAGACTTCATTGAAAGCTTTCAACTCCCCACATGGCGTTTGCTTATACCGAAAATATAAGTGAAAAGAAGGAAATTATCTACAATAATTTAGTAAGAAGAAGTTGTGTTTTTTTCTGTTTGATAAAAACATAACTTTCTTACAAACAGTGGTATCTGTTATTTTATATTATCCATTCCATGGAGCCTGGAGCTTGGAGCGTGCAAAATGAATTTTTGTCTGAGCATCTCACAGGCTTGTTGTCACTGTAATATAGCATAAATGAGCCAAGTGATTCTGTGTGTATGGGTGTCATGTCCAGACGTGAGAGTGACAGTGTGCATACAGACTGGGATCTACACAGTTCATCTTGGTAAATGACAGCATTTGGATAACATTATTCATATTCTATTAATTCCTGCAATTATGTACCAAAAGATTTCTAGAATCAAAAGTAGTACACAGCAAGACTATGATTTTTAAAACTTTAATTAACAGACTAATTATTGTTGAACTTTATCAGAAACGTGTGATTTATTTTAGTTTGATATTTCCAAAAAATAAAATAAGATAGTAAGAATAAAACAAAATTCAAACTCTGGAAGAGCAGAGCTACACATTTCATAAAAACATGAGTAAGAAGAGTTTTATAAACATTCATGAAACCAGTGGGAAATCAGATAGCCAAAAACAAAATCCATAAGTTTAGATCAAGCAAAACAGAGTATCTAACAAACACATGCATTCCTGACATGCTTATTTTATGCCAGCTGGTTCATACACCCAACCCAAACATATGCATGTGTTAGTCCTTCTTTGCACATATTTCTCTCACTGTATAGTTTACCTTTCAAAGGTGTGGTATATACTGCTGATGTTTGTCGTGGTGTTTTTCTGCATGGAAACTGGAAACATAGCATATATGAGGTATGATTCATAAGTAGCCCAAGATGCCTCACTGAAGCATTCCAAGTAGTCAATAGAGATTAAATTTCTCAAAGATTGTACAGTTCCTAGAAGAAGTAGAAGTACCATATCTATTTCTTTCTATTGATTATATAGGAAGCCAAAGGCAACTTGACTCCTGACTGCAACACTGCAATTAAGTGCATATAGCTGGGCAGTTTAAATCCATATGCTGTTTCTTTCCCTATGGTGCTCAAAAGGATATTATTAGCCTTAAGCAATTTTTGCAATACATGGCACTGAAAATGAAAGGTACAACTCTTAATCCTCAATTCAGTCCTAAACTCCTTGTATAGGAGAAGGGCTAAAAAAAATGTTTGTGTGACAGAAGAAAACAGATGAAGGTCCTTATAAATGAAACACAGATTTCATATGTTTTACAATAAAATAGTTGGCTAAATAAATACATCAAATTGATCTCTTAAAACAGAAAAGATGTATTTAATGACCGTTCAGTTTTACATTCATCCATTTTTACCTATCTGCAGGCAGCCAAGCTATTTTTCTGTTTCTATTAGAGATCCCCACTCCAATTCCAATTACAATCATTCTCAATAATGCTGAGATTGAATCCTCAGCAGAGCTAAGTTGTATTCAGATTCAGTACAGTATCTTCTCCATGTGCACCAGGCATTCCAAAGCTCAGCAAGTCGGATGCATTTCAAAAAATAATTCAAATATTTTTATCCATTCTGACAATTTCAGAAACTCAGATTTATTTAAAACCCAGATTGAATTAAAGAGAATTTTTTAATACATCACATCCTTCCAGAAACATTAGCTTGAGATGAATTTTCTCTTTAAGACAATATTCCTTACAAGATATCCAGCTTTGTAACATGCATGTAGTACATATGATCAAGAGTGTATATATATATAAAGAAATATTTCTAATAAACACATCTTTTATAGTACAAAAACATGATAAAATCGGTTTAAAATGTTTCACTTCAGCACTCAAAAAAAAAACCCAACCAACTTATTTGCTTTGGTTTAAAAAGTGTTTGGATGTGGTTCTGTCTTTATCTAACATTATTCTGTGGCTTCCTAAGATGTTAGGTTGTCAGGAGGTACTGTAGTTCACACTGCTTTTGTCCTCCCTTTCCTGCCCATGTCTTCCCTCTGCAAGCAGGAACTGTGGTGCCAGGGACCACTGTAAAAGCAAAAACTGGTACCAGAGTACAATGCACAGTAGGACATCTTGGCCTATAGGAAAAATGGCAATATAATGAGCTCAGGTTGAATAAATACAGATGGACTGTCAATTGACTTGAAAGGGGCCTAATTAACTTGGCATCAATTTTTTTCTTTTATAGTGCTATTTGCATACTTAGGAAAAAAAATTAACGTAATTCAAAAGTTTTCCTGTAAAAGATTTCAAGTTTCTCAAAGCTTTATTTATGTATTTCTTTACCCCCAAAGGACCTAATTATCTCCTTGTTTTTGTTGGTTTTTTTCAGATTTTTTAAGACTCCCAGTAAGGCTCCCAAATAAATACCTAGAGCTCACCACTTTGGTAACTCAGCTCTTTTGAAACTGCAGCTCTCTGTGTCTAACTTTTGTTTTAAAACTAAGTGGTCTTTTGCAGAAACTGTAGAACAGCTGTACTATCACTACATAGCCTGGGGCCAAAGACTGTTATTCTCTGAAGCCCCTAAAATCTGCAGTAAATCAATGAACACAGTCCTTTACAAAAATCAACAGATAATAGTTCCGTAGTACAGGCAAAAAAATGTACAGCAATAGAAAAACTAAGCTAAATAGGAAGCATTAACGTTTTCAACTGTGTCTCCAACAAACTGTTCCTCTACTTGACCCATGTGCAAATATGTCTGGAAAGAACTATGCTTCCCCTCAGTGATTATAGTAAGTCAGTAAGACAGCGTCCCAAACCAATTCCTATAGGAAGAATTTCCACATAATATAGGAAACACATTTATCATTTACAGCAGGTACCTTGACTGCTTATCACACTGCAGCTTCTAAAAAATGCTAACATGATGATGTCTGCTCTGTGACAGACCTTTCCAAAAGTAAACATAAATATTCTAAATTATAGGAGCTAAATTAGAAATAAAAGAAACAATGTGATTTTCTCGTATGCTTTATGGAGTAGAGGTTTTTGCATTATGTACATATATATATGTATTTGTATATATGTATCTGTATGTATCTATATATATGTATGTAGGTGTACATACTTATACATATTTAATATGAGCTGATTTGTGTGGCTTTTCCAATCCTAAAAGGGGGCTAAATCTTAACATTCATTTGATTGTTCATGGCCAGAGTTATGGGGCAAAACCTTGAAAATGGAAAGCAGGGCAAACATTGTCTTGCCAGATGAGATATCAATATTATTCCAAAGGTTCTTAAGAAAGGTTTTCCCGGATTTGCATGTTCTTCCTTCACATACACAGGCCCCCCCTCCCTTTTGTGACACATTAAAGAAATCACACACTAGCTGTGATTCAGTGCTGAAACACAGGTATTTAGATGCTTTGTATATCAGAGATCAGAAGCATATTCACAAGGATGACAGATGCGACACAGGACATTTGAGAGATCCGTTCCTTTTGGAGCAGCAACTGGAGGTAAGTTTGGGTTATCAGAAGATATCTGAAATGCCACTAAATTTCTATGCTTCTGTACCAAACCAATTTGTTTATGCTTAAATAAAAGTATAATGAAAACTCAAGTAAGTTTATTTATATTTTTAACATCAGTCAAATTTATAAAAACTGTAGTGATTTGGACACCTCCTCTGGATGCCATATGGTAACGGTCCTTAGCTCTCTGCCTACAGCCTTGGCACAGCATCCATTTACTCCAGTGAGATCTCAACACAAACAGAATTACATGGAGAAGTTGCTGAAATTGGAGTCTGTTTTTATTTCTGGATACATGTGTGTACTGGGTCTGGCAGAGATGGGGTAGACTTTCTTCACAGCAGACCACATGGCGCCGTGTTTTAGATCTATGACTGAAACAGTGTTGATAACACACCAGTGTTTTAGCTGAGCAGTGTCTACAGAGCATCAAGGCCTTCTTTGTTTCTCATTCTGCCCACCCCACCACCTCCCGCAGGAGTAGGCTAGGAGTGGGCAAGAGGCTGGGAGGGGACAGAGATGGGACAGCTGACCCCAACTGACAAAAGGAATATTCCATACCATGTAACATCATGTTCAGCAATAAACCTCAGGGGCAGTTGTTCCAAAGTAGCCATCGCTCAGAGACTGGGCATCAGTCTGGTGGTGGGAGATGGTGAGTGATTGTCTTTGCATCACTTGTTTGTTTGTTTGTTTTTCTCTGTGCTTCACTTATTAAACTGTCTTTATCTTGACCCATGAGCTTGTCTCACTTTTGCTCTTCCAGTTATCTCTTACCCAGCTGGTGGTGGGGAATGAGTGGGCAGCTGGTCACTGCTTAGCTACTGGCCGAGGTAAACCCACCAAAAATATTACATTTAAATGCAACTTATAACCAAAGAAAGACAGAGTCATAGCAGCTAAAGAAAGAAATCCACTAAGTGATCTGCTGCCTGGATTGTTTTGACTCAGTAAGAACCCTTTTTTAAATTAGGGAAATGGGATAAAAGATCGATAATGGCCACTATTACACAAGTAACAAGCCCACTTGTTAATGTACCAAACATGAGTATGCAGATCGCTGATGAGATTGGCAGCCACTACAGTACTGCCAACACACTGTTCCAAGTAATTCCTCACTTTTGGTTTTCTTAAAGAATTGTGAGTTTTGCTGTTTCCATAAAATATCCTGTGTTCTGAACAATTACCTTTCTGTTAGCTTCACAGCTTCAACATTTAGTTTTTCCCCTCCATCAAAAATGAATAATGTTTGGTCTCTAGGCAACCTCTAAGTCTGAGAGTTCCTATATCGTTCACCTCTAATTATTACTTTTTCCTCAACACAATACTTCCTAATGTTCTTTGTCTAATCAGATTTTATTTCTACCAAATTATAATTTATGCTACTAGGTTAGAAGATCTCACTGTTTACCATATTTTTCTCTTTATTCAGAAACACTGGTGGTCTCCTAATTATTATTAAAACAGCATGTAGAAATTAGATTGTTGTTATTAGTTTCCTTACTGCCAAGTGGTTCATAAATTGCCTTTTGGTTTTTAAAATGTGGTTCATGAATTGTAACAAAAAGAATACCACCCATTGTGCTCAGTTAAGAATTTATAGAAAATGAGTTTGTTTGATGGACATTTAAGCATGTGTCCATCTGCTTTTAGTCTCAGAGTATTAAGCTGTAAATTGTATTGATATTAATAAGGTTATGGGTATGTTTGCTGATGTCAGATCACACAGTTACCTACTGCTGAAAACACGGGTTAAACAGATGGCTTGAGTGGTGGAACACAAAGCAAAATTTCATTTATTCATTAACTGTAATTATAACATAGTGTCAGTATTGAAGGATGAGCAAGATACAGAAAAAGCAGATATTCTGTTTTGTGTAATAACTCTCACAAGCAAAGCATTTCAGCATGTTTAAAAGAAGAAATGTGTGTGTACCCTGTAAGCACACACGAAAGCCATGATGCTGAGGGAACTGCTTGGGTACAGCCTTGAACACTGGACTTTCTTTTATTAAGACAGGAAACCTTATCTGAGACAAATTGAATATATTACACTGGTTTTAGAAGTGTAACAGATGTTCAACTTCTACAACCATCAGGAATGGATATTTTTCTTGCAGTGAACACTGATCACATCCATTCAGTATTCCTGTTCTCAACACTTTAACTCACTAACAAAGCACAAATTAGAGTAGATACAGTATCTGTCACCTAAATGAACTCTTCTTTCTGAACTTACATGCTATTTGCATCCTCCTAAATAAGCATAATCAGAAAAAAAAATGTAGAAGGCATTCTGAAATAACAAATAGAACTGTATTTCTAGATAACCCTGTGGAGGAATCTTATCTTCAACAGTAAGATTTCAAGTGGTTTGCTCTTATACATATTAAGGGCAAGTCAGAAATTGAAATTTTCTTTCCTGCACAACAGATCTGTTGCCAAATCCACATTCACTTCTTATGTCAGATCCCTATAGATATTAGTCATAATTTTGCAGGCAGAAGAAGGAAGGGAGAACTTGTTCTTTACTCTCCAGTCTAGAAAAATGCCCTACTTACTGAGGAAGGAGGTTGTACTTTTTCTGTACTGTATCTACTCTACAAACAGCTGAGTAAATTGAAATATGTAAAAAAGAAAGAAAAATTAATAGAAAGTAACTCTTATGGGAACATTCTTTCAAACAGCCTGATCTTATGTCTTTTAAGGCTTATAGTAGATAATTAAAAGGCAAACAGAGAAGGACATCGATTAATAACTTATAACTACTGCCAATTGAGTCATTTGGTCTGTGAAAGGAGCATGACTCTTACAGTATAAGTGCAGATATAAAAATAGACCTATAATTAGAGCAATATTATATTGTACAGTATTATTTATAATTATATTACTTAGAATTATATTATACAATATAATTAGATACTGTTCTCACGGAATTTAGCTCAATAGCTTCTATAGTTTCTTCACAGAAGTAAAGACTGATGAAAATAAGGTTTGTTGATCAGATTGTAAAAAGTCATAGAATCATAGAATATCTCAAGTTGGAAAGGACCCATAAAGATTGTTGAGTCCAACTCAGGGCTCCTCCCAGGACTACCTAACACTAAACCATATCACTAAGAGCATCGTCCAGACACTTCTTGAAATCTGACAGGCTTGGTGCCGTGACCACTTCCCTGGGAAGCCTGTTCCAGTGACCAACCACCCACGCAGTGAAAAACTTTTATTCCATTTCCTTGTGTGCTATTGCTAGTCACCAGAGAGAGGACATCAGCACCTCCCCCTCCGCTGCCCCCCTTGAGGAAATTGTAGACTGCGATGAGGTCACCCCTCAGCCTTCTCTTCTCCAAGCTGAACAAACCAAGTGACCTCAGCCACTCCTCATAAGTCTTGCCCCCGAGGCTTTTCACCATCTTTGTTGCCCTCCTCTGGACACACTCTAATAGTTTGATGTCCTTCTTCTATTGAGGTGCCCAAAACTGCACACAGTACTTGAGGTGGGGCTGCACCAGTTCAGTGTAGAGTGGGACAATCACCTCCCTCAACCAACTAGCTATGTTGTCCTTGACACACCCCAGGGCATGGTTGGCCCTTTTGGCTGCCAGGGCACACTGATGACTCATATTCAATTTGCCATCAACCCAGACCCTCAGATCTCTTTCCATGGGGCTGCTCTCCAGCCTCTTATCCTGCAATTCATATGTATAAACAGGATTACCCCATCCCAGGTGGATAATCCAGCACTTGCTCTTGTTAAATTTCATATGGTTGATGATTGCCTGGCTCTCTAGTCTATCCAGATCTCTCTGTAAGGCTTCTCTACCCTCAAAGGAGTCCACAGCTCCTCCTCATTTAGTATCATTGGCAAACTTACTTAATGTATATTTGATTCCTGTGTCCAGATCATTTATAAAAACATTAAAGAGCCCTGGCCCTAAAATTGAGCCCTGGGGAACCCCACTAGTGACTGGCCATCAGCCTGATGTAACCCCATTTACTAAAACTCTTTGAGCCTGACATGTCAGTCAACTGTTTATGCAATGTATTATGGACTTGTCTAGCTGTGTGCTAGACATTTTGTCCAGAAGGACACTGTGAGAGACAGTGTCAAAAGTTTTGTTAAAATCCAAAAACACCACATCTACTGGCTTCCCTTGGTCGACTAGATGGTTGACCTTGTCATAAAAGGAAATTAAGTTGGTTAAGCAGGACTTTCCTCTTGTGAACCTGTGCTGGCTATGTTCAATGACTGCATTGTCTCTCAAGCGTTTTTCAATAACTCCCAGAATAACCTTCTCCATAATTTTACCAGCAACTGAAGTGAGACTGACAGGCCTGTAATTACCAGGGTCTTCATTCTTAATCTTCTTGAAAACTGGGACAACATTTGCCAGCTTCCAGTTGACTGGGACCTCTCCAGACTCCCAAGACCATTGAAAAATAATGGAGAGAGGTCCCACGATGACATCGGCCAGCTCCTTTAGTAGCCTGGGATGAATCCAACTGGGACCCGTAGACTTATGTGCATCCAGCTGGAGCAGCAAGTCTCAAACAAGTTCAGAGTTGGCTGGGAGTTTATCATCCCCACAGTCACGATCTTCCAGCACAGGGCTCTGGGGGTCCCAGGACCCATCATTGGTGTTAAAGACAGGGGCGAAGAAGGCATTGAATGTCTCTGCTTTTTCTACGTCCCTATTTGTAAGGTGACCGACCTCATCAAGTAACGGACCAAGTTACTTTGATTTGTAACTTTGACTTGCCTTTTTGTTTTTGACATCTGTCCAGCTTTCAGATTTTTTTTGTGAAATGAAATTGATAATCATACTGAATCATACTAATGTGTGGTTGAGCTTGGAACTGGCTCACCAAAGTACTTCAATGCATTGTAACTGATGTGAAAGTTGACTGCTCTCACATCTTCTCTACAGGAAAAGCTGGTCTTATGATATTATCAAGAAAAACAACTGTTCAAGGGGTGTTGTCTTACAGCAATTTGAGACAGCACTTTTGTTTTTATACTGCAGAAAGATTTTATTTAAATAATATTAAAACATACTTTTGTCCTGGCAGCCAAACCCACCTTGTATTGACCCTGACTAGTTAAATACAAAATTATGTTCTTTCATCTGAAATTTAGAGAATAATGTTTGCAAACCTCTGTCTGAAAACTGACTAACTTATAACGTTATCCATGTTTGTAGTTAATAAAGTGCCTTCAGTGCAGGCATACACAGTACGAGTAATAATCCTACCTCATTATTCTCAATGGTTTTAGAAAAATATGCATTTGACAGGCATACTAATGCCTCCTGGAAAGCAGGATTGGATAACACACACTACTTAACACTAAAAAACAGCTTCTCCAATTTTCCTTCTAAGCCAAAACCAGAATAAAAATAATCAGGCATTTACAGATCACAGCAACCAATTTGCATCAAAAATATACATGAAGAAGAAGGAGCTCAGATATATTGACTGCTGCATTAGCATTTTTGCTTGTTTCCTTTTCTCTCTCTGAACAGAAAAAACAATTAGGGCTGGCAAGTCACTGACCAATTTACTTTGAAAACCTCTTATGGACTGAGATAGTCAGAACAATTTCAACAGGTTACTGAGAGAACTTTTTTTTACTGTGCAGGTCAGGACACATTGAAACTTGTAAAATAAGAAACACTTTAATGGTTAGAAATCATCAGAAAAAACACGCTGTAAGAATTAAACATAAAGATACATAACAGACTCTAAGCATGTATTTTAGGTGTCTTAAACACTACTTTGGAGGTTAAAATCAGTTTTTATGTGTTCTATCTAGATCTCTGTGATTCTTTAATAATTAATATGAAAACTGAATGACAGAATATTTTGTCTAGGAAGTATCCCTGAGAATAAAAGAAGTGTCAGAAAAATCAATGAGTCTTCCAGCTTCTGAGAAAGATTTAAAATTGTGAGCTTATTTGTTTGTTTTTTTTCATATTCTAACTAAGATCAATAATGACTGGAGTCTATGGAAATGATAAGAGGTTGCCATTTCTGTGAATGGGTGAGCGAAGGAAATAAACATCTTACTCTAGCTGAAAAAAAAGTCACAGCCCTCAGTGCTTTCTTTTTACCTTGATATTATAAGGAAAATCAAACTTTAACAAAACAGTTATTGGTTTTTTAGGAAAAACAATACATAAGAAATCACAGAGTGCTCTGTGAGCATCCTCTACAGATCATTTCCCAAATGTGCCAGTGTCCCTCCATAGCTCAGGAAGGGCTCAATAATCTCTCAACGGACTGAGCCTGAAATGAGTTCACTGTATTGGGGGGGCTGAAGGAGTCAGTTATTGAACATCCTCTTTCATTAGCCTTTCCATTTTAATTGACTACAAACATAATGGCTATTTAAGGAAATATAATACAATGGAAAAAGAATGAAGTATCACAAGCATGTTCTACCTACCTAAAAATGAACATTTTCCATTTTAGCCTACGTTTCTCTTGCAGTTTTAAAATTTTGTTTTGTTTTATTTTTAATCTTCATGAAATTATTTCTCCATGATACTAGGATGTTAGTTTTAGTTTTATGCTCTTAATTTTAGCTATAATTTGTCTACCCCACAAATTTCGTCCTTCTCCTGTCAATTTTCCTAATGTTTCTCTGTATTTTCCCTCTTCTTTCTACAGCTTATTTTGTTCACCTATAAACTTGTATATATTCACAAGCAAATAAATGTAAGTATTGTAATACAAATTTTAAAAAAGTAAGTAAGTGTTGCCTACAACTAGACCTAGCTTGGCATGGCTACCTTAAAAAGAGAATAGATGAAGAAAATCATTAAAGTTACTGCTTAGTATTCTGAAAGTAGATGAAGCTTGTATAGCATTTAAAAAATCAGAAAACCAAAAGGATAAGGATTTTAAGCACTAGTCCAAGACTAATAATTAAAAAAAGAGGGTGGTTTAGGAGAGCAAAATTGAAGAATGTGGCTAGAGATTTAGCTCTCATTCCTCCTTGGGTGAGGAGGAAAGTTATTAATAAATAAATTAATTCCTCTTGAGTGTTTTCTGCATATTTACATCATATGATTAGAACTGTCTTAGACAGATAGAGGCAAAACAGTAGACCTCACTGTATTTACCTGAGTACAGACTATACAGCTCTGTTCACCTGGAACACACTTAAGAGATAAAATCTAACTAGCAGTGCCTAGTGAAAGCGCAGATGGAATCAAAACACGCACAGTTCTACCAAAGAAACCTTGTTAAAGCATGCCATTCTCCTGAAATGGGCCTTAATGCCACAAAAGGTAACTGTGAGTGTGCTTTGCAGTACTGTGCTTCAGGAGACAGTCCAGGAGCTTCCAACTCTCAGTAGTGAGGTATTGAGGAGAGGTCAGTGAAACACCTTCAATGAGGATCTAGAGAGTAAGGCTGTTCTCAGTACTCTTGACAGGACCATTCTTCACAACGTAGACTGCAGACACAGAGAAGACGCCGACACTGGTCATTCTGTTGCAGATCTTCCTACAGGGGCATTTGGGCACGTAGGTATGAATGTGTACTTACCCACATATAGATAGACAGAGATAGACACATATAATACTCTCCGTTATGAAACTTGAAAGAAAAAAGATAAATTTATCATTTTGCAACACAAGCATACAGCAAGAAACATAATTCCTTGCACTTTTAACGAGACCCAGCACAACCCTGTAAGGGCCAAAGGGATCAGGAAAGCTATTGCAAGAGGCATCATGTCACTTCTGTGGTGTACAGAGATTTTCAAGGACAAAAAAAAAGATAAAAGTAATGTCTCTTACTATCAGTGTGGTTGATAGATGGATAAAGAAATGTTGCAATCTAGATGGCACAGAAGTAATAGCAAAAATATTTGCAACGGAAGTGTAAGAAATTAAACCAAATACGATACAAGAAACAGCTACTCTCTCTTTCATTATGACTGTGGTAATTCTTCTCATTCCATTTATTCAGCAATTGATGAGCTGTCCTTTTCACCTACAAATATGCTGAGTATGCTGTAGTTTGGCAACAGACTTACGGTTCAATAATATTGATAGCTCCTGTTTACTTCAATTGAAGTCTTAGTAACTGTTGGCTACTTTCTGTCCTCTTGCCACTACTGATCTGTAAGGTTAATAAAGGTAATAAACAAATGGGTGCTGCTGTTTGTTCCACCCAGAAGGCATATGGGAAATCAAAGAATGAAATAGCAACTTAGAACTATCCTGATCTACATATATCAAAATGCAATACTATCGCACGTGGTTAAGTAATTCAGTCACCCATAAGCATGCAGCTACTGTATTACTATAATTATTTAAGTGTTCCTGAAACAAATCCTTCAAACACAAACAAATTTGCAACACAAAATAAAGCCTAGTATTTGACATTTCAGTTCTGAAATGAAATCAGGATACTGAGGTGTCCTGGTTTCAGCTGGGATAGAGTTAATTTTCTTCCTAGTAGCTGGCATAGTGCTGTGGTTTGGATTTAGCATGAGAATAATGTTGATAACACACCGCTGTTTTAGTTGTTGCTAAGCAGTGTTTATCCTAAGTCAAAGACTTTTCAGCTTCCCATACTCTGACAGCAAAGAGGTGTACAAGAAGCTGGGAAGGAGTATAGCCAGGACAGCTGACCCAAACTGACCAAAGGAATGTTCCATACCATATGAGGTCATGCTCAGTATATAAGCTGGGGGGAGTTGGCCAGGGGGCAGTGACCACTGCTCGGGAACTGGCTGGGCATCAGTTGGTTGGTGGTGAGCAATTGCATTGTGAATCACTTGCTTTGTATATTCTATTATAATAAAAATTATTATTATTATTATTATTATTATTATTATTATTATTATTATTATTATTATTATTATTATTGCTACTACTATTATTACTATTTTACTTTATTTTATTTCCATTATTAAACTGTTCTTATCTCAACCCATGAGTTTTCTCACTTTTACTCTTCCTATTCTCTCCCCCATCCCACCGGGGCTGGGGGAGTGAGTGAGCGGATGTGTGGTGCTCAGTTGCCAACTGAGGTTAAACCAAGACATGAGGGAACGATGTGTTTAAGTGTTTCACAGCTTTGGAAAACTTCCATTTAATCTCATTAAGTAAAAACGGAATACTTCCTAACCGGAGAAGGATTTAACAGCATCGAACTTTGAGAAGAAACAAGGATACATGTACAAATCTACAATGATTTCCAATTTCTACACAAATATCAAATGAATCATTTATTATTAATTTGAATATTCAAAGACTAGAAACAAATAATTAGCCTGTTTTCCAATCTTACTTAAATAATTTTACTTTATTTTAGAAACCTTATGAATCTTTTCAAGACAAGTCTTTGGCAAATCCTTGGTCACAGTTAATTATTTTATCCACTTACAGTTAAGCTTTGTTCTAGTGTTTGCATGATGTATCTTCCTGCCAAGATTCAGCCACTATAAATGTGCAAATCTCCCACTGGAATTATCACTGATTTTTTTTTGTTTGTTTTTTTAGGAGAATAGCTTTAATAGTGAGAAAAAAAAAATCAGTCATATATCTAACATTTCCAACCTTTTTAAGGCTTGCTACATATTTTTCCAAGTCATGCATGAAGCTTTTAAATTTTGATGAGAGGGGAAAAAAAGATTTTTAAAAAAAGCAGCTGTAAATAAGATACACAAAAACATTTATTTCTTTTTTTTTTTCACTTTCTGTAACAAATAGGATTCTGAACTGAAATAGAAGCTGCCAAATTTTCCAGTAATTCAACAGCAGATTATTGATTTCAAATTGTTTAAATAAAAGTGCTGTGCTACTCAGCACTTCTTTTACATTATAGTAGAACAGAGCCATTTGGGGCATACTGTCAGTGATGGGAATATAGGCTTTAAAAGTCCTTTCAATAATAATATTACCTATGAAAATCATGTAAACCATTGTGTTATCAAAAAGAAAACTGAGAGAAGAGGACAATATCTTAAAAAGAAAAGAAAACTTTAAAATGTGATTATATTAAATTACCTGCTATGAATTTTTTGCTCTAGTAAGGATTGTAAATGTTATGAGAAAAATGTGCTAGACAATTTTCCTTTTTTGTTTCTGTATAAGTGAATTTGTTTATTGTTTCAGCAATGAATACAGGATACAATGTGCCTGTAAGTTGACATTCAATTGACAAGAACAGCTGAGTTTTATGACATCTACCTCAAAAAACCTCTCCTTTAGGAAACTGGCCAATAAAAAAAGAAAAAATTAATTGTGTTTTGTGATGTGACTGGGTATTTTCTGGTTTGCATTTCAAAATAAGAAAATAACTCACAGAACAGTCAGATGAGGAAGGGAGCACAGGATGGACTGACTTTATAGATTGACTTAACCTTCTCATTTAACATTAGAGTGCATATCCTACACAGGCAGAGCTTAAGTAGGGATCTACAAACCCCGTAGCCTTCTCAGGAAATTTACACCTGACCCAAATCTAGGAATGCTTGATCAGGCTGTGGATCACCAGCACCACATAAGGAACAAGGTACAAGTATTGGGGCATACCTGCAAAGTTCCAGTCTAACAAGAATTTTTCTTCCCCAAAAACCATGTAAAGAGAAACCAGCATTGAATGACCACTCACTTTCCTACTTCCTTTTTGTCCAGATTTTTGGACTGTCTTGCTCTAACTGCCAAGTTCACCTTCCTTATGAAAATGAAGGTTTGGAGGCTGTTCACAAAGACACAGTAGAACTGCTTGGTCACTGATATTTGTAGAATAAAGAAGGAAATTTTCCTATTGGACCTAACTATCAGAGACCAGTGACTATTTTCCCACTTGCATGAATCCTGGAGGTATAGTGCTATTAAAGAACAGGAATGTATATTTAACATCTAGTGCTTTGGATGCATATTAATTCATTACAGTTTGTGGCTGAGCTCTAAAAGGCCTGAATCCTAAAATGAAAATGAACCTGCATTTCCACCTGTAGTCATTGTTTCAGTCTGTATCAGAGAAAGAGAGATTTTATCATCCCCACAGTAGGCCCACTTAAATTGGTAGATATATTAAGCTAATAAAGTCACAACCTGTTTAAATCCTCGCCTGTGTTTGCTTTTAGGTGACCTGTGTCCACACCAAAGATCAAAGTGCTTATTTGGAGTCTATCACAAATCCGTGATATGCTCTTCGATGATGGTTTCCTTTGCTACACAGTAGGTTATACATGACAGACTATTAGCATATAGTTACATATTTTTAAGTGGCATGCTTTTGTAGAGACAGCAGCTTCACTATACAATTTACATAAAAGGCAGCATTTTCTTGAAAATAATTCTAAGGCACTTGTGTAATGTGAAAAACAGAAAGTAATTCTGCGTATTCTGCAAAACAGCGTAGATTATTCCTTCCCAGTTGCCAAGTAAAGGAAATAGATTATCAAGCTGAATAGTTGGTTAATTTCTTCATGTTGTATAAGTAATCAGCAAACCTATTTGCTTTGTTTTCAAAATCAATACCATTGTGTTCTGTGTTCCATAAAATCAGAAAAAAATCACTGTAATTTATTTAATAGTTTAGCATGCAATGGAACTGAACCTGTTGGATGTGTTTTGTTTTGGTTTGTTTTTTTCCATTAGAGCCCATCGTTGCAACAGTTGGGCAAAATGCCCACTAAATTCATTGGCAAAATTGCACAAAGTAAAAGATATGTCTGAAAATCTCAAATTAAGAAGTAAAATTATTGAAAAAATTATAATATGATTAGTCCACAAACATTAAAAAACTATGATATAAAATTATTATTAGGAATTCATCAAGTGCTGAGAAGTTAACAATGGTAGAACTGAGATGCTGAGACAACCTGTAATTGCCCACCTTGTGTGTGCACTATAAGATAGCCTTTAATTACATAATCATACACTATTTTTTCCCTGAGAATTACTGCCTCACTCTGTGCACAGAATGGATGATGCTTACTTAATTGGCACCTATTCAGAATCTTTTTCTTCATAACATTTAATGAATGGTCCCATGGTTTATTTACAGCACATTATTCACATGCAACTCTGCTAAGGAAATTATTACTTCTATCAGGTTTCCTGGGATTGAGGTTAATATAGTATCTGAAATGAGAAATTACTGCCTTTTGGAAAAGGACATTAGCTTTTGCCAATCTCTGTGTTATTAATTTTGACTGTTTCTAGTAAATGAGTGAGGTAGGTAGCTGATATATCATTTAATTTCTCTGATTTCAGCACAGATATATTTTAGATATTTAATTATGATTTGAATTTTGAGTTATGAATTATTCTTTAAAATATTTGAGTCTTGATATATAGAGCACTTCTAAAATTAAAAATATAGATTTCAATTTTTTCATTTCATTTCAGTTTTCATTTTTATTTCAGCTCACGATTTGTGAAGATCTTACTAGGTACCAGTAAGTCGACAAGCTATAAGTGCTGAACAGCTATAGTTACACAGGATTTGAAGGGCGAAGATAGAGATATAACCAAGTTTTCCAATAACATTAACCGAGAATTCATCCTTTCTCATCATGGAATCTTTTTCCTTATCCAAGCCTCCCACATGAAAAAAAAAGGGAGGGGGAATAAGGGGAAATATTACTTACTCTTTATACAATAATTTGCACCTGATTTATTTTGAAAGTCTCTGAATTTAAGCATTAAAAGAAGGTCACAACTATAAGACCTTATTTTTCAGCATGTGAAAAGGGAAGTATCATGCATTAAGCTAGTATTTCCTTATATTTTTATTTTATGACAGGTTCATGTGCTGTTTAACTAATAGACAGACAAACTGCATTACTTATAAATCTCACAAGAGAGAGATTTGGGTTCCAAAATAAGCTCTATTTTTATCCTATCTGTGATAAAATACATTCTGACTAACAAAAATGTGTTTGACCTGGAGATTAAGGATATTTTTCTACCACAGAGAAAATTGATCAAGCTGCTTAGATTCACTAAGAATTGTTCTGTTAAAATTACAGAATGACAATTAGTCTGTCAGTAACTTTGGTATACAGTTCTTGTCTCAGATATGAACAACCTGTAGAAGGCCTCTGACTAGGGCAGAACATATAGTGATAAATTCACAACATAAATCTCAGAGTCTGGTCCAATTAACAACAATCCTTTATATGAAAGTTAATGTATCACAGAGAAGACTTTTTTCTGCATAACACCACTAAATTTAAACAACTACACTGATTTCTTTTCTCTCAGACATAGCTTTCCCCATACAAACAACAAGAAAACACACACACCACCACCATCACCGCCCCCCATTTCAAAATACAAAATCTGGCAAAGAAAAACAAATAAAAAATAATTTTCAGATTCGTGACAAAACAGAACAGTTCTATAATGCTACAGTATTTTCAAAAGGGGTGGTTCTGGATCTTACATAATTGTGGGTTATGAAATGTAGTGTTCTAGTGCATTTGTCTCAGAAAAATCTTTTATTCAAAAGCATCGGTGAGGGAAATTGTTTTCTCAGTATTACTGATTAACTAGGTCTTTATGAGCTATAGATTGTTTTCAACTCATTGATGACTAGAGAACAAATTTCTTTTATATGAACCCCCAAAAAATAATCTAAGCCCCACTTCGTTCCCTGGTGATGCTAGATAAATAAAACTTGTTCATTCTTTGGGTTGCTTTGGGCAAAGTGGTCTTCAGAAAAACCCAAGATCTCAGTCAGTATTAGCTCACAATTTTTGATACATGTGATGACTCCTTCTCCAAAATTGTTCTTTTGTTCCTCTCAAGGATTCAGTCAGGAGGTTCAAATGATTGTAGAAAACAATTCTTTTAGAGTTATTTTTATAACAAACAATTTTCAATTTCCCTATAAGAGCAGACTGAAACTTCCACTGAATACTCATGATAATCACTTTTTGCAAATCTTCATTGTGATGGGTCTGATGAAAGCATCTGCAGAAGTCAAGTGATTTGAAGAAGGGGATGAATTAGGTATTATATTTTCACATAGAAAAAAAACCCAACAACTTATTGAAAGGGAGATAAATTTCTCTTGAAGAAATTTTTAAGCACAAAACAAGATCCTTCTAAATAGAAATCTGAATTTGGCCAATTTGTGTGGTATTATCCTGAAAGATACTTCCTTAAAACACCATAGAAAATGCAATTGAGAGAAAAAGATTCAAGTGGTATGATCATTCCAAAATTTTCCTATTTCATAAAAGTACTCACTAAATTGGTAGATAATGGTTGTTGTTGCTTTATGGCTTTCTAATATCATATGAAAAAGTGCAGATTTAAATACATGAGAACTCAGTGAGAACTCCTATAGTTCCAGTGAAACACCAGAACATGGGAAAATATTAAAGAAATTGAAACAACTGATTTCAAACTTTTAATGTTTCAACAAGAATATTTTTCCCCTGTAATCATATAAGCTTAAAAAGTAAATATACTAAGTCACCATCCTCTTCTATCATTTCTTCTGAAAAATAATCAGATTTGAAATGACATTATGTATTTCTTTTAATTTGGTCAAAGTGGAAAAATGACTTATTTATCTGCCACTAATACACAGACCATCTCTCTTTTTTGTCCTCTTTCCATAACCATGAGCAATGTGAGCCGCTGCATAGAAATGAGTAGAGATAGAGTCATGGACAAAATTAAGTCTTTCATTGCCTTCAATCACAAAGCAATCACAGTGCAATTCTTGTGCATAATAATGCAAGATTAAGAAATGCTGTCTTCCGCTCCAAATGGCTAATATGTTGGAAAAAAGCTTTGGATTAAATGGGCTTTGTTAAATATTGTCTATTCCTTTCTTTAGAACATTGTGGTTTACATTTGTAATTCAACCCCCTATGAATTTTCAGAAATTATTTCAATTATGTTGATTAAAATTATTCTATCAATTGAAAAGAAATATTTTAAATAAAATATATAAATTTATATAAAAGCAATGCACTGCCAAAACCTCTATTGCATATATATGTATTTAATCATAATCATACATGCATGCATACACACACACATAGGTATTTACTTTCACATATGTATATGTAATGGTTTAATAATTTAATGATAGATTTCTTCTCCTCTGTCCACTCCACTCCCATTTCTAGTAACAGAGGAAGATCTCAAATATTCAATGTGGGACTTCTTTTAGCCAACGATCATGGACTATGTCTGAGCTCCCCAGTACAAAAAAGACATTGACATACAGTGACAAGTCTGGTGAGGGACCACAAAGGTAATTACAGGGCTCAAGCACATGGTGTATGAGAAGAGACTGAGAAAAATTTATTTATTCAGTCTTAAGAAGAGAAGGTTAAGGAAGGATCTTATTGCTGTATCCATGTACCTAGTGGAAGGGTAAACAGGAAACAGACCCAGACACTTCTGAAGTGTACAGTGATAGGGGAAGAGGCAACAGACACAAGTTACGGTGGGAGAAATTCTGATCAGATGTTAGAAAACAAATTTTCACAATGAGGATAATGAAATACTGGAGCAGGTGCCCAGAGGACTGTCATCCTGGATAATACTCAAACCCTGCACAACTTCTGTCACAGTTGGCCCTTATTTCAGCAAGGGATTTGACCTTCATAGGTCACACCCAACATAAATTATTCAGTGACTCTGTAACTAAGTTCATAAGAGGAAACACCAGTACTAACACTTCCAAGGATAAAAGGTGTTTCCCCTTCTTATAGTTATTATTATATTGTGATTTTTTTTCTTTTAAAATTTTTAAAAACCTAATTTAAATAAAGCATCTAACATCCTTTCCTGCTTCTGGAATTATTTATGCACTGTTTTAAAATGTCGCCATTTAGTTTGGAAAGACTCCACAACTGAGTTAACAACAAGCATAAAATATTATCTTTAAAGCAGTAAACGAGGAGTTTCCTGTCTGACAGCATTATTGTTAATAGCATTGGTGAGCATAATTCCCCATGCACTGCTTTGACAATTTAGACCATAAAGTTAGATGATGCTCATTTTACATTCTGACAGTTACACTTTGTATGAATCATGTAAGAATAAAAATCCGGCAAAATCAAAAGTGATGTCAGCATATTAGAAAGACTATAGAAGAAACTCTTGGAGGCAGTTCAGTTACCCAATATGAAATGCTACCTGAACTGCATTTAATGTTCATTGACATGTCCTGCAGTGCTGTCTGGCGTCAAGCAGATGGCTGAGAAAGTAAAGGCTCTCCTGCAAGTCCTGCCTCTTCTGTCAGTCCTGTAGGGTTTTTATTGAATACTATACGGATACCTATGTGTACGCAATGGATTGTACATTTTGGCTGAGTGAACTGATATATTTCTTAAATTACTTCAATAAAGTCTTTCAGATTTTATTGCTGAATTGCAAGAGACAAATTTCACTATTAGGTCAGTCATGGTTAAGGTGTAGACTTGAAGTACTTTACATTTATTTCCAACAGATTAGATTTCTGTTATAATCCTGAACAGTGACCATCATAAGCTGTGATCCTCCTGCTACTGAAACTTCAGACCCACAGGGAGGTTAAGACTACCATTTTTCACTATATTAAAGTATTCATTTATTTATAACCAAAGATCAATTGTTATTTTAACTTTTCTGTCACTGGTTCCACATGTCATTTTAACAGTACTTTTATCTCTACAAACCTTTGAGACTTCCCAGTTCTCAGAAGCCAAAACCAACACCTCTGCATACATGGAGGGTCTACTCCAAAGAATGCAGATGACTGTTGATCAACTTACTACTTTATGTCCTGCTTGTTGTAATAATTTTGTCAGTGGTTAAAGGAATCAATCTTACAATCATATATATGAGAGCAAATCAAAGTACTGTTTTGCTCATCCTAATGAAGACAAGTCATATTCCTTTAGTATCAGACTTTTTCCTTCTCTTTATATTAATTAACATAATCCTGGCTCAAACACTAGTCTCATCTGTAACAGTTGTTTAGCAACAATTAGTGAGCATTAATGAATTAATAAACTTTAATTACTTCTATTGATGTACAGACAAATATTTACAATCTGTACAATTGGCAAAAAAAGTCTGGAGAAACAAAAATTTCGTGTCTGAGTCAGCTATAACAATTAATAAATCCTTGTGAACTTCATTGAGTTGATACATTCAAAAGTCCTTTTAAAAATAAAAGTATTTCCCTTGACATTCTCAAAATGTCAGTTTATTTTGAAATAACTCCCAATATGTGAAAGTAAATTGGTTTTTGACCCAAATAGACATATTTCTTAAAAAAAAAAAACAGCGCTAAAGTAATTCTTTTTACGTTGACCTAAGACAATTATATTTCCAGCTGTTCAATTAGACCAGAAAACCAAAAAGGTCAATATTTGCATGACACTAATCATCTGCATAGCAAAATATATGCATAGCAGAACCATAAAATTACTTGCTCCTTGCTGCAGAAATCTGCATAATTGCCCAACTTTTCCAGATTTTTTAGATGCATTTCCCATGATTTTATGAGACACAGTATTCATTATCCTATATTGAGTAACCAGACTCATAATTTTTTCATGACTTTTTGCAGACACTTTGAAATATCAGAACCGTATTCTGCCTATAAAGAAAGCAGTTGAATAAAATTGCAATCAAGCTATCCAGTTAAAGGTTTATTTTCTGCTTCTTCAGTATAACGGCTTTGCAGAACATTCCCTTGTCTGATACTGTAGTTACTCTGAGGTTTCATTACAGATTTCCTGTTTTATTTTTTCTTCCTTAAAAGTTAACAACACTGTTCATGAGATCTTATGCTTCTTAGTGATAAATGAAAAAAAATATTTTTGTCTTAAAGCTGTTAATACAGAGGAATTTAATGTAGAAAAAGGAGACCTTCAAATAGTCTTAAAGCAGATGAAAGAATGACCTTCATTTCCAAAGCTATGCAAAAAAAAAAAACAACATAAAAAAAATCCACGCCCTGAAGATGTGCTTTTACAGGAGTTTGCCAATTATTTCCCAAAAAGAAAAGAAAGAAGCCAAAGTCTACTACAGAAGAGACTTTCAGCTGTTTCCATGTCTCTTTCTGGGGAAAGGATTGGTTTCAAACTCTTAGGACTCTTACAAAAGATAAGATTAAATGACAGAATTGTGGCATCTTTCTGATGAATTTCCCTGCTGCAATATTTAAATAATGTAGAAGTATTATTTAACAATTTCTGCCATTATTTACTATAAAAGGTCCCTTTCAAGCAAAGGAAAAAAAAGAAGAAAGAGAAGAAAGAAAAGATACTTACTTACTTCTAAATGCATTAAGAATACTGGAGAATACCAGTGGTCCTAAGAAGGAATGAATAAAAATAGAGATGTTTTTATTCACATTATTTTAAACACAGTGAGAGATGAACTGGGTCCACTGTTTTTGAAGTAAAGTACTTCCTGCTGCAAGAAGATTTTATAAATATGAGGACATTATCAGAGAGTATTAAATTAACTACAACACTGAAACTCTTCCATCTCCCAGTCACTATATGGGATTCTGGTCGTGACCCAAGTTACTTTCTGTTTAGAGCACCACAAATCATATTTTTGTATTCCTGAAGTGGTGCTATCAAGGACTAAGCTAGTGTCACATAAGAACCAGCACAATCAATCCCTGTACTGAACCCAGCAGTGAGGAAACTGAGGCTCCAGTCATTACTAAGGAAGATCCAAGAATCCACTATCAAGATCACGGTCGACGATCAAATCAAGATCAAGATCAAGATCACGATCAAGATTGGGTCAACGGTTAGACTCGATGATCTTAGAGGTCTTTTCCAACCTCAATGATTCTATGATTCTATGATTCTGTGATCACAAACAGCACCGTGGGTGCAGAATTTGCACTGAATGATTAGTTTCAATAAAATAATGGGATATTGTACTGAAAGATTCAGCTGTCGCTTTTTGCGTCAAGGCAAATAAAGTCAGCCTCCACTGGCACAAGACAAATATCTTTAAGAAAGACTAAATTATGAGAATCAATGTTAATTACTGTAAAAATACATCTCTACTTAATAAAGAGGATACTTAATCTATTGTTATTTGCACTACCCTAATATCCAGAGATCCCATTCAGTTTACAATGTCAGTGTCCATGCACAGTGCAAAGGCTATTAGCCTTTTACCAAAGAATCTAAGGAGTAGCAAAGAATGGCAGGGTAAAGAAAAATACATGGAAAAATATGGGGCATATCAAGTCAGTGATTACATGGCAACGCCGTATAAAAGGATGTAGGCACAATTCTGGCATATTTCTTTATTCCTAAGAGCTGAAGCCAAATCACCTAAGTGTTAATAAAGCCTTCATAGTACTCCATATATGATAATGAGAGCAGGAGGTTATTAGCCCATCAAAGAACTGAATGCATACCCACTTGTCATTTATGTGGCATCTACAACCATGTGAGAATGTTCAGATGTGTCTGATTTTTTCTTTTCACGCAAATTCAACTCCTTCTTCACTCTCACGAACATTCATCCAGTACCATTTTCGTTATGGTAGAGGTATAAATCATTTCAAATAGTATGTCACTACAAGTGGAGGAATGAAACAAAGGAGTAGGATCAATATATTAAAAAGCCACTCTAAAATATTTCTGTGGAGTTTTTTTCCTATGAAATTCTTAACATAAATAGCATGGGATGGTATGAAGTTTTTACTGTCAGTTGTTTCAGTGACCTACATAAGTTACTCCAGGCTTTTGGAGTAAAATGTATATCTCAAATTTATAACTGTAAATCTTTTAAAAGTTATCAATATTTATTTCCTCATATTGTTTGCATAAGATGTAGACAATATGCAAGACTGTATGTGGAGTTAAACATTAAGTTTTAATTACATCCTAGTTAAGAAACAAAGAATCATAGAATCATTAAGGTTGGAAATGACCTCTAAGATCATCAAGTCCAACCATCAGCCCAACACCACCATGCCCACTAAACCATGTCCCTAAGCACCTCATCTACAAGTCTTTCAAATACCTCCAGGGATGGGGACTCAACCACTTCCCTGGGCAGCCTGTTCCAATGTTTAACCACTCTTTCAGGAAAGACATTTTTCCTCATGTCCAATCTAAACCTCCCCTGGAGCAACTTGAGGCCATTTCCTCTCGTCCTATCGCTAGTTACTTGAGAGAAGAGACCGACACCCACCTCACTACAACCTCCTTTCAGGGAGTTGTAGAGAGCAATGAGGTCTCCCCTCAGCCTCCTTTTCTCCAGGCTAAACAACCCCAGTTCCCTCAGCTGCTCCTCATAAGACTTGTTCTCCAGACCCTTCACCAGCCTCAGTGCCCTTCTCTGGACACGCTCCAGCACCTCAACGTCCTTCTTGTAGTGAGGGGCCCAAAACTGAACACAGTAGTCGAGCTGCGGCCTCACCAGGGCCGAGTACAGGGGCACGATCACTTCCCTACTCCTGCTGGCCACACTATTTCTGATACAGGCCAGGATGCCATTGGCCTTCTTGGCTGCCTGGGCACACTGCCAGCTCATGTTCAGCCGGCTGTCAACCAGCATCCCCAGGTCCTTTTCCACCTGGCAGCTTTCCAGCCACTCTTCCCCAAGCCTGTAGTGCTGCATGGGGTTGTTGTGGCCGAAGTGCAGGACCCGGCACTTGGCCTTGTTGAACCTCATACAGTTGGCCTCGGCCCATCGATCCAGCCTGTCCAGGTCCCTCTGCAGAGCCTTCCTACCCTCAAGCAGATCAACACTCATGCCCAACTTGGTGTTGTCTGCAAACTTACTGAGGGTGCACTCAATCCCCTCATCCAGATCATCGATAAAGATATTGAACAAGACCGGTCCCAAAACTGAGCCCTGGGGAACACCGCTCGTGACCGGCCGCCAACTGGATTGAACTCCATTCACCACAACTCTCAGGGCCTGGCCATCCAGCCAGTTTTTGACCCAGCGCAGAGTACACCTGTCTAAGCCGTGGGTCGCCAGCTTCTCCAGGAGAATGCTGTGGGAGACGGTGTCAAAGTCTTTACTGAAGTCCAGGTAGACCACATCCACAGCCTTTCCCTCATCCACCAGGTGGGTCACCTGGTCATAGAAGGAGATCAGGTTGGTCAAGCAGGACCTGCCTCTCATGAACCTGTGCTGGCTGGGCCTGATCCCCTGGTTGTCCCGCACATGCCTTGTGAGTGCCCTCAAAATGAACCGCTCCATAATCTCCCCCAGCACTGAGGTCAGGCTGACTAGTTCCCCGGATCCTCCTTCCTGCCCTTCTTGTACATGGGCATCACATTGGCAAGCCTCCAGTCATCCGGGACCTCCCCCGTTAACCAGGACTGCTGACAAATGATGGAGAGTGTCTTGGCGAGCTCCTCCGCCAGCTCCCTCAGCACCCTCGGGTGGATCCCATCCGGCCCCATAGACTTGTGAGTGTCCAGGTGGCATAGCAGGTCATTGACTGCTTCCTCTTGGATTATGGGGGGTTCATCCTGCTTGCCCCCAGCTCTTCCAGCTCTGCAGGCGCTGAATACCCTGTGGATAACAGGTCTGCCTGTTAAAGACTGAGGCAAAGAAGGCATTAGGTACCTCAGCCTTTTCCTCATCCTCGGTGACAATGTTCCCCCCTGCATCCAATAAAGGATGGAGATTCTCCTTGGCTCTCTTCTTGTCATTAATATATTTGTAAAAACTTTTTTTGTTGTCTCTCATGACAGCAGCCAGATTGTGTTCTAGCTGGGCTTTTGCCTTTCTCATTTCCTCTCTGCATGACCTGTAAGAAATATCAAGTCCGGCTTTAAAACCAAAAGAAACCAAACCAAAACAAACCAAAACAAACCAACGAAACAACCAAACAACCCCAAAACAAAACAGCTAGTATTCTTCAAGTATTTGTATGGTTAAAGAGGCTCCTGTTCTTACTTTTCCTGAAAATCATGTTGGTGGCATCTAATTGCCTAATGTCAGAAACAAAAGTAATGAAATGCCATTCACAATAAAATCCAATATTAACAAACAATTCTATTCAATTATATAATATTTCTGTCTTTGATAAACAATTAATATTTTAATTTGATAGAAGAGTGATTATTTTGTTATTGCAGAGGCTATATCTTCCACAGAGTTTGTCAATTATTTCTTGCAAGTCAATGAAGTTAGCTGATCATTTTTCCACTCTGTTTCTGTTCTGTAATCCAGGTGATCTGAGGAGTGATTTTCCAAGTACACAAAATTTCACTTGCAGAAGGCAAATCGAAACCTTGCAATTCAGTGAGAATTTGGGGAGGAAGGAGCAGGGAGGTGATAACTGTCGCCATGTTGCTGGTGTTAATCTTTTTGCATGTTTTAGAGACATTTTCTTGATTAATGAGACAACTGAGGTCATGCAAGAAGCTAACAAGGGATAAGATCATGTGGGATTTACTGACCACAGGTGGGGCAGTTTGGTTTAGCACATGTACCTCCAGGTTCTTCTGCAGAGTTCCCCTACCTTGGTGCCATGTTTCTAAAGGGAGATGATGCCTGGGAAAGGCCAGACACAATTAGGTATGGATAGGGAAGACCACCTGTTCAATTTTATTACTGTTATGTGAGTCTAAAGATTTCAGAGTCAAGGGGGGAGCCTAGAGGTTTACAGCTCCCATAATTTCTTTGTGAAATCTGGAGAAGCTGTTGTTAATTATACAGCTGCAACCATAGCTATGTAGGTGTTTCTGAAGGGGAAATGTAAGGAAGGGAAAGATAAGTAGAAAGACATTTAATTATAAAAACAATATAGATTTCTGAAAAAGAATACTTGTGGACATAGTGTCCTTCAAAGTGCCAAAATCTCTATTCCTAAAATCAATGCTAGAAATATGATCAGAAACAATGTTACAAGTGCTCAGAGGGCTTTTTGCCCAGCACTGATCATTACTCGTCTCTGGAGGGCCTGGCTCATCTTCTAGTGCACTTAACAAGATAAAAGAGACAATGATTTATTCTATACACAGCTGTTAAATTAGAGCCTTTGATTCCAGTTTGAAACAATCTCAGAGACCATAACTTTCTTTTATTTTCTTTCTTGTTTTTCAACAATGTTTATAGTTTTCCCAGTTGTGGCTGAGAGGTTGTTCAGTGAAATTTCCTGACCCTCTCTGACAACAGTTAAACACATCATTGATGGATCTCTGTTGTTTGCCATAGTGGCTGCTGCTGCTTACTGATTTTTCCACTTCTCTGTCTCGTATTTTGACATATCATTCAGAGCTCATGTGTGACAGCTCTTTTGTGTAACCACGTTGCATTATATATCATTTCCTTTCTTGAAGATGTAATGTAGAATTTTTCTGCTCACAGCAATACTTTTTCATCTGGCTTTAGAAACATCTGTTGTCTGCAGGATAATATACAGTACATCCAATTCTTACATCATTTGTCTTAGAACCACTTACTTCCTCCTTATTTTGCTTCCTTTCAGTTAGCATCCATCTTTTACTCTCGCCAAAGATAATAAATATCTTTTTCTCTCCCCTTTCTCCTTATCCAGTTGGCCTTCCCTTACATTGCGCTCTAAATGAAGATGATATTTCTCAGTATATTCTGTCCAAATCTCTTACAGGTTGGGTTTTTTTGAGTATCTGTCATTTTCAGCTTTTGGCAAACATTTTCATAGAATCATAGAAACACAGAATAGTTTGGATTGGAAGGCGCCTTTAAAGGTCATCTAGTCCAACCCCCATGCCGTGGGCAGGGACATCTTCAACTAGATCACATTGCTCAGAGCCCCGTCCAACCTGACCTGGAATGTTCCCAGGGATGGGGCATCCACCACCTCTCTGGGCAACCTGTGCCAGTGCTTCACCACCCTCAGCGTAAAAAATTTCTTCCTTATATCTAGTCTAAATCAACACCCTTTTAGTTTAAAGCCATTACCCCTTGTCCTGTTGCAACAGGCCTTGCTAAAGAGTTTGCTGCTATCTTTTTTATAAGCCCCCTTTAAGTACTGATAGGCTGCAATAAGGTCTCCCTGAAGTCTTCTCTTCTCTAGGCTGAACAACCCCAACTCTCTCAGCCTTTCTTCATAGGAGAGGTGTTCCATCCCCCTGATCATTTTCATGGCCCTCCTCTGGACCCGCTCCAACAGGTCCGTGTCTTTGTTATGCTAAGGGCTCCAGGGCTGGACGCAGCACTCCAGGTGGGGTCTCACCAGAGCAGAGTAGAGGGGCAGAATCACCTCCCTCGACCTCCTGGCCACGCTTCTTGTGATGCAGCCCAGGATACAATTGGCCTTCTGGGCTGCAAGCGCACATTGCTGGCTCATGTCTGGCTTTTCATCCATCAGTATCCTCAAGTCCTTCTCTGCTGGGCTGCTCTCAATCCCTTCATCCCCCAGCCTGTATTGATACCAGGGGTTGCCCCAACCCAGGTGCAGGACCTTGCACTTGGCCTTGTTGAACCTCATGAGGTTCATGTTGGCCCACTTCTGGAGCTTGTCCAGGTCCCTCTGGATGGCATCCCGTCCCTCTGGCGTGTTGACCGCACCACTCAGCTTGGTGTCATCTGCAAACTTGCTGAGGGTGCACTCAATCCCACTGTCTATGTCATTGATGAAAATATTAAACAGTACTGGTCCCAATACGGACCCCTGCGCAACACCACTCATCACCAGCCTCCATCTGGACATTGAGCCATTGACCACTACCCTCTGGATGCGACCATCTAACCAATTCCTCACCCACTGGACAGTCCACCCATCAAATCCTTACTTCTCCAGTTTAGAGAGAAGGATGTTGTGGGGGACCGTGTCAAAGGCCTTACAGAGGTCCAGATAGATGACATCTGTAGTCCTTCCCGTGTCCACTGATGCAGTCACTCCATCATAGAAGACCACTAGGTTAGTCAGGCAGGACTTGCCTTTGGTGAAGCCATGCTGGCTGTCTGGAAGCGCCTCCCTGTCCTCCATGTGCCTTAGCATAGCTTCCAGGAGGATCTGTTCCATGATCTTGCCAGGCACAGAGGTGAGACTGACTGGCCTTTAGTTCCCTGGGTCTTCCTTTTTTCCCTTTTTAAAAATGGGCGTTATGTTTCCCCTTTGCCAGCCATTGGGAACTTCTCTGGACTGCCACGACTTCTCAAATGCAATGGATAGTGGCGCAGCAACTTCATCTGCCAGTTCCTTCAGGACTCGTGGATGGATCTCATCTCAAGTCCCATGGACTTGTGCACCTTCAGGTGCCTTAGATGGTCTCGAACCTGATGTTCTCCCACAGTGGGCGGCTCTTCATTCTCCCAGTCCCTGCCTTTGCCTTCTGTGTCTTAGGCAGTGAGGCTCGAGCACTTGCCGGTGAAGACCGAGGCAAAAAAGTCATTGAGTACCTCCACCTTCTCCATATCCCGGGTAACCAGGTCTCCCGTTTTCTTCCAGAGAGGGTCCACATTTTCCCTTGTCTTCCTTTTATCCCCAACGTACCTACAGAATCTTTTCTTGTTGTCCTTGATGTCCCTGGCCAGATGTAATTCTATCAGGGCTTTAGCTTTCCTAACCTGATCCCTGGCTGCTTGGACAATTTCTTTGTATTCCTCCCAGGCTACCTGTCCTTGCTTCCACCCTCTGTAGGCTTCCTTTTTGTGTTTGAGTTTGTCCAGGAGCTCCTTGTTCATCCACGCAGGCCTCCTGGCATTTTTGCCGGACTTCCTCTTTGCTGGGATGCATCACTCCTGAGCTTGAAGGAGGTGATCCTTGAATATTATCCAGCTTTTTTGGGGCCCTCTTCCCTCCAAAGCCCTGGAGGGAAGTGCCCTCCCATGGCACTCTACCAAGCAGATCCCTGAAGAGGCCAAAGTCTGCTCTCCTGAAGTCCAGGGTAGTGAGCTTGCTGTGCGCCCTCCTTGTTGCCCTAAGGATCTTGAACTCCACCACTTAGAATCATAGAATCATAGAATCAATAAGGTTGGAAATGACCTCTAAGATCATCGAGTCCAACCATCAGCCCAACACCACCATGCCCACTAAACCATGTCCCTAAGCACCTCATCTACACGTCTTTTAAATACCTCCAGGGATGGGGACTCAACCACTTCCCTGGGCAGCCTCTTCCAATGTTTAACCACTCTTTCAGGAAAGACATTTTTCCTCATGTCCAATCTAAACCTCCCCTGGCGCAACTTGAGGCCATTTCCTCTCCTCCTATCACTAGTTACTTGGGAGAAGAGACCGACACCCACCTCACTACAACCTCCTTTCAGGGAGTTGTAGAGAGCAATGAGGTCTCCCCTCAGCCTCCTTTTCTCCAGGCTAAACAACCCCAGTTCCCTCAGCTGCTTCTCATAAGACTTGTTCTCCAGATCCTTCACCAGCAATGTTGCCCTTCTCTGGTCACGCTCCAGCACCTCAACGTCCTTCTTGTAGTGAGAGGCCCAAAACTGAACACAGTATTCGAGGTGCAGCCTCACCAGTGCCGAGTACAGGGGCACTTCAGGGTCACTGCAGCCCAGGCTGTCCTTGAGCTTCACATTCCCAGGTGAAGGTCCAGCATAGCACCTCTCCTTGTTGGCCCCTCTACCACTTGGAGAAGGAAGTTATCATCAACACATTCCAGGAACCTTCTGGTTTGCTTATGCCCTGCCGTGTTGTCCCTCCAACAGATGTCGGCGTGGAAGTCCCCCATGAGGACCAGGGCTTGTGAGCGTGAGGCTGCTCCTATCTGTCTATAGAGGGCCTCATCCGCTTGGTCTTCCCTGTCAGGTGGCCTGTAGCAGACCCCCACCGTAATGTCACCTGTCCCTGCCTTCCCTTTAATCCTGACCCACAAGCTCTCGGTCGGCTCCTCATCCACCCCCAGGCAGAGTCCCCTGCACTCCAGCTGGTCATTGACATAGAGGGCAACACCCCCTCCTCATCTCCCCTGCCCGTCCTTCCTAAAGAGCCTGTATCCCTCCATCCCAACACTCCAGTCATAGGAGCCATCCCACCACGTCTCTGTGATTCCAATAAGGTCGTAGCCCTGCAGGCGTGCGCACGTCTCTAACTCCTCTTGTTTATTCCCCATGCTACATGCATTTGCATAGAGGCATTTAAGTTGGGCCCCCGATGAAGCTGTCTTACTGGCTGGAGTTCCGTTGTGCTGCTCTTCAGGCGCTCTCCTGCTGACCTGTGTTCCTTCTCCAGGCTCTGGGCATCTCTTGCTGGCCCTGGCATCAAACCGGTAGGAGTGGGATGGATTGAGGTTCCCCTCCCCTGGCATCTCTAGTTTAAAGCCCTCTTCACCCGCTTGGCAAGCCTGTGACCGAAGATGCTCTTCCCTTCCTCTGACAGACGGACCCCATCAGCCCCCAGTAGACTGCGTTTCTCAAAACGAGTCCCATGATCTAAGTAGCCGAATTTTAATCTAACATTGAAGGAAATAAGAATAATCTTACAGTTGGTGTACTGTATTAAAGGAAAAATATGAGAATCCACCTTTTAACCCTCACTAGAATATTTACTGGTTCTTTCCTCTAAACCTCAAGTCTCTTAAACAAACTTCTCTGTAGTTATGTATTTAGTATGTCATCATACATATGTATATTTATATATATGATTGTGTGCATGTATGTTATATACATAGATATGTGTATATATCAATTTATATATTGAGCGGTGTATGGGGGAGAGAGAGAAACATTACTACCTGGTAAAAATGGATTTTTAAGTGTGTCTTTTAAGCATGAACTTTTTCCTGAACTGAACAGCTGAACATTTCATTTAATCCAGTGTTGGCTAAATGTTACCCCTTTCTCAGAGACAGAAAAGTCTGTATTTAGTCCCATCTAGGAAATCACAAGTACATCCTTATCAATTTATTTTTGGATTATGACCAAATTTATGGTAGTTTTTCAGGAAAAAATAATCTAGGATTTTTTGAAATAAAATATGAATTAACTGTAAGACACATTTTTTTCTTTAGTGAAAATACTGATTGTCCCTAAATGTTTAAAGATCTGAGAAATTTATTTTGAACTTCCTGCATGTTTCTAAAAAAGGTCTAATTTATATAATAATTTCTTAATAGGATTGTTAGAAGGATGATAAAATGTTTACATGTAGCAATGTTAGTAATGTAATATGTACATTATTTATTATAAAGATATAATCGCATATATATGTGTGTGTATATTATATATATAATATGTATGCAATGCATATTCTATGGATATATATGTGTACATATAATTATGAAGACAGAAGACATATATTTGTATATGATTATGTGTATTTATATATCATTCCTGTAGTACATATAATCCCTGTCTTGTCTGTAAACCAAAATTTATGATTCAAGAGTAACGGACATTGTGCACGTGCGTGTACCCAGGCATTATATGGGGTACCAGTGGTGCTGCCTCTGATTCCTCATCACCTGCTTTCTCTATTCAGACAGCTCTCTGTCTCCTAAGTCCCTCTTCTTTATGTTTCTGACTGTGCAGCTCATCTCCTTGTGGCAGTTATCCTCTGATATTTTCCAATGCCAGTATAGTTAAAGAACCGAGGGTTGGTTGAGATGTGGTCCAACACTTTTTAAAACACATAGGCATTTGCCTAGCAGTTTGAGGGAATTCCTTAGAAAACTGAAGCAGAGAAGAACACACCTGTGGCTGTAAGAAGAAACAAATATAAACTATTTGACAGTAATTGTCTTTAAATTTCATATAAATTTAGAAACAATTTTTAAAATATTTTTAAAGGTGGTAGTATTGTAAAGAAAATAAGATGAAACTAATTTAAAAAGACATGTTTGGTTTTATTGATAAAGACTCTGTCTGATAGCACCAAAGGGATATCTTTAAAATTAACTGAGTAGGAAGAATCAACTAAAACTGCAACATTTGCTAGGAAATCATTAATTTATTTTACTGTTTGGGTGGGTTTTGTTGGGTTTTTTTTCTGTATCAAGGTGATGCCTAAGGAAAAAATAAAATGTAGAAGTAGGCAAGTTTATAAGCACTTCATGCTGCATAGCAGATAGTTACCTGTATATGTTGTCCAGTTTATTGCAAAACAGAAAGGTTTCAGAAAAGTTCTTCAGCTATGATTCACCTCTCAAAGATGTTTGACACAGCAAGAGATTTAATGAGTTCATTCTCTTCAATAAGAAGAAAAAAAGGTTAAGGCATGGCTTGTCCAGAAGCTACAAGCAAATGCATGAGGAACAAATTTCTAAGAGTGGTCAGCTTTTTAATGTAGGAGAAAAGGGTACAATAAGATCCACTGCCTGGAAAATGAAACTAGGGGATGAAAAATCAAACATGGGCAAGAATGTTTTACAATAGGCACAGTTTATCACTATAACAGCCTATCTATGAACCTGGTAGGATCTCCATTGCTTGAGCCTTTAAATTGAGAAAAGGTGCAATAGAGTTCAAATGCTGGGTGTTTAAGAGACACATTACTAACCTG
Source organism: Aptenodytes patagonicus (assembly GCF_965638725.1). Classification (NCBI taxonomy): domain Eukaryota; kingdom Metazoa; phylum Chordata; class Aves; order Sphenisciformes; family Spheniscidae; genus Aptenodytes; species Aptenodytes patagonicus. The sequence goes on along the minus strand of NC_134982.1, from coordinate 48,466,829 downwards.
CATAACACATGCATCTTATTAATTATCATATTCCTAGCCATCTTTAAAAATATGTTTCATGCAGGAAGACAGATAGGGAGGGAAGTTGTTATAATTAAATTACTTAATATATTTGTCTCACGAATGGAAAGACATTTATATGCACGTATAGTAATGCTAGTAATGCAACTTCTTCATGGTCTGCAAACCTTAAACACACAGATAGGCAAAATACAGTTGTTTTATTTACATGTATACCTTACACATATATATATGCTCTGCTGACGATCCTCCATATGTCTCCAACATGTATAAATCATTTAAAATGTGAATACATTTCTAATATACACAAAACTTAGAACGAAGTGGGAGAAAAGTTGTATTAGGCATGTTAACTTTTTGTCACTGCATTCCAAAAACCTTGTAAAAGAACCATGACTAACAGGAACATATTTAGTCTCCTTTTAAAACAGTTACATTCAAAGTTTAACATGCTTTGTCAAAAAAATCCTGTGGTGAAATCCATGCCACCTTGAAGTCAGTGACAAAATCAGGTTTGTGAGTTTATAAACCACAGCATCCTTTGTTAAACAAAGTGACCAAAGTTAGAAAAAACAGGCAAGTTCATGGAGTCAGAATTTCATTGCTGCTGCAGCTGCTTCTTTCTTCTAATATATATGCTTATTTTTCTACAGTGCGACAAACTATTTCTTTGAGGAGCAAGGGGAGGAAGAAAGTGGATTTGTCTATTTTGTTGGGGTTTTTTTCAAGATCATCTCTTTCTCTTTCCTGTCACCCTTTCCAAATACTAATGCCTTTCTGGTTGGTAAGCAGCTAGAAGTTATGGGCACTTTTCAGTAGATTAGTTTGGTATATATTTAATTTGAAACATTACTCCTCATTAAATTGTTGGACTATTTGCACATGTTTTATACAACTAAATATTACTAAATGTATTTGATTGTAATGGAAAACTGAAGTCCAAAAGATTGGAGATAATAAGAACTGAAATGATAGGAATTACACTGCAGGCAAATATCTAAGCATTTTCATGGTTGAAAACTTTATGCAAAGTTTTTGCTTGTTTTTTAGTTTGTTCATTTTTTAACTGAACACTATTCAAGGTAACTCAGTAGTCCAATAGCACCACTTTTTATACTGTATGATAAGATGGCACCATTACCTGAACCTGACAGCCACAACCTACTGCTTCAAAGTGTTCCTCTGTCTCCAGAGCATCAACTCTGAAGCCAAGGATCAACTCGCAGGGCTGTGGACAAGTTCTTCTGTGGACACCAAAGAACTGCACTGGAAACTTCATCTTTCCCAGCTGCCTAGAAAGCATATTCCCAGAGCCTAGAGGCAGATCTTCTCAATTTGACCATTTTAGACAGTTAGAGGTAAATGGGGAGAAATTTGTCTAATATGTAAATTGCCAAAGAACTGAGCAACTCACTGCAGTAGGCCAGATGGCTCTATTCCTCCACCGCCATACTGAGTTTCCTATTTAATTACAAAATTTCTGTTTGAGCAATTCTATAGGGAATACTTACAAACTTCCAGTCAAGCTGTGCAGGTGTGCACCAGCTTTGGCAAGCTCAGAGATTAAACCAAAAAAGGATGTTGTGATGAGATAAGGTAAATTGGGGAGAGTAAGTATTGGGAGAATGATAAATAGTTTGACATTGCACTGCCATCTGTAAAATTTTATTTCTTAATATTTAAAAGAGCTTAAATAAATATTTAATAATTATAATTACAAACTAAAACCAAAACCTGTTTAAAATAACTTTTTTTAAAATAAGTTCACACTGTTTGAACCTGATAGGAACAGATAATCAGAGCAATTACAAATCTAGTGTGAACAGGTGGTACTTAGCTAGAAACTATAATAACTTTTAATATAAAGACAAAGAATCTCATAATCTGATTTAAAGATCACAATGAGATTTATCTCTATGATGATAAAATGAATATTAAATTAAACAGGCTCATTATTTCAGCTTATGTAATGAAAACTTTTATTTATTACAAAACTATTCAACATAATACCATTTAATTTGGCTGACTGGTAATCCTTTCCCACAGGACACTCTAAACAAAGGCTAGGAAACCAAATCACAGTTTTGTGCTAGGTTACTACTGAGAAATCCCTTTACACATAGAGATATAACACATGTATGGATAAGAATGGTTTATTTTAAACACAACCTTTACAAACTAAGGACACACAATCCTTTACAAATGCAAACATCAGCTCTTGAGATATCAGAGCTGCTCAAAATAAACTTCAGAAATGTTAGAGTAACTTTAAAAAAGTGAGAAAGTAAAACTCAGAACCTGCAGTCTGACTCAGCATTATCCAAATCTGCTTTTCAACTGTTTTCATGCCTGATCAGTGGGAAGAAACAGCACCATTAAAATAGCTAGCCTTTTCTTAATGGCCAAATTAAAGAGGATGTAAGATAGAATCAATCTGAAATTTTATCATTTCATTGTTTTATTACAGACCACATCAGGGACTGATGCACTAAAGAAATGCAAGGTGTAGCAAAACTACAGCTGTATCCACCAGTGTACTTTGGCATCACTGGACATTTGTTCATTTCTCAGAACAAAACAGAGGGGGGAAAAAATGTGACTGCAGTTCAGAAAGCAGAGAAAGACTCTACCTACTGTTTTACACTCCAGAGGAAATGTATGAAAAATAGGCTTACTAAAAACTGAATTCTAACTGAAATGAAGAGTGACACAGAGTGATGAAAGTTGCATCACATCTCTACAGTAAAAGCAAAGATCAGTTTTGTACCTTAAGCAGAGATTTGGTGATATTGTTATTTATGGAGAGAATGCAATTTTGGTAAGGGACAACACTTTCTCATGCAGATTCCTGAAGACTTACTAGTATATGTATAACTAATTTAATTTTAACTTATACTGATTAATGGAGTCATAAAAGCCTTTCAACATGACAACATGCAAACGAGTGGAAGAAAATTATAACCTAATCTATTTATTTCTTTCCATGTGAAATGAAATGCAAATGCATCAATGTGGTGATTCTTCGTATAATAATTAAATGAAAATATTTACAATTTAAAGATTGAATTTTAAAGGTGTTTTTTATATAAAATAAGAACCAAACTTCACAAGGTTTTCCATAGTTCATCATCAATCATTATTTACATTCTATTAACTACTCTAATAAAAATTCCTGATACCTAAATTGATAGTATGGATGAACAGAAAAAAATCAGATTTGTCTTAAGATTCTGACATTCTCTCCACAGGAAACTTTGTTTTGAAAATTATATTTCACCTTTCCTTAGGAATATATTCCTTTGAGAATGCTTGGAGCACTGTAGCTACTGTTGAATTACATGCTTGGAATTTGTCTTAAAAATCCCTGTTTTGTCCACTATAATATTTATTTCTACCATGTATTATTATTATGAGTATTGGATAGTTCCTTCCTATAAAGTTATGTGCAGAGAATGTGAATGAAAGTTTGTTTATAGCCTGCAGGATTTCAGCAAGTGTTTTTGAGAAGGAAGAATAACAGTCCTTCTGGCACAAGAACATCATGGTGTTTTGCAGTAGGTACAATAAATGTAGCTAATAGCCAAATGGTACATTCTGGAGTTGAGTCTTTTTAAATGCACCTATCCTTTGGGAATGGATACAGTGTTTTGTTAAGGTTTGTCTCATCTTCTTCCTAAGATATTTAGGATTGATTTGTTTTGAATATTCTACACAAAATGAAGAATCTACAATAAAATTATAAGATCCACTTGCTTACATGACTTATTTTGGAGGTTGTCTCAGTTACTTTGTTAAAATGCATGTTAGAATGAATATTTGAAAGACAAAAATATGTTTACCATTACATAAAAATGCAGATAGGAAGCTTATTGACACTCTAAAGAGGGAACAACAAGCCTTTATTCCCTGGGTTCTGTTTTGTTTAAATTTTTAAAATTATATGTAAACACCACGACCAGTTGCTTTCCTCTCCTAACCCAGAAGAATAATGCTTTCTTTTATTTCTCTAATATTTTTGTTGTTATTATTATTATTATTATTATTATTATTATTATTATAGCTGGTTTTGAATTTGTAACTTGGGATTTACAACTGCTAATGACAGTCTTCTCTCAAGACTAGTATTTTACTGTTCAAAATAATTGTAGCGATAAACCAGGTAACATTGATTTTAATATCTGAAGATGTTTTCACTTAAGTCTATGAAGAAGAGACAGCAGAAAGATGTTGCAGTGCAGGAATAAGATTCTTTTATCAGACCTGGGAGTTACTTAGTTTCTGATCTCAAGCACACCACTTCAATTTCTCTGTGTCTCTCTTGGGCTTACAGTAGAATGGAGATATTGAGCAAGTCTTTTCTTTTTTTTTTTTTTTAATGCTTCAGATCTTTATTAACTTGTTCCATTATTCAAGATATGTAAGTCCATATAGAGATTTGAATTTGAACTAGTGTGGTTGAGGTTTTTTTCAAAATCGGGGAAATTCTTAACACAACACTAAACACATATCCTTCTCCCCTTTCCAGTAAGAAAATACTTCAAACACTGTAAAGCAATGTACATTGTACTATGAAAAGGTGGGAAAATAATTTTCATTACTTGAAATAACAGTACTTAACTACCAATAAAAAAATTAAATTAGCCCATAATACACAAACTGTCATTGCCAGGATATAGCTACCAATATTTATGGAACATTTATTGGGAATTTTTTTTTTTTTTAATGAAAAAATATCAGCTCTCTAATTTTTGAAAGCAAGTACAGAAAGCATGACTTTTTATAAAATTACTTAAATGAAATCCAGATGTCTTACATTCAGAATAGTCTTACTTAATACTTTGTTCTCTGCTTGGAACCTCAACACATTTGTAAAGGTGGATTGCAGGACCAAGATGTAAGTCACTGTAATATTTACTCTAAAAACTACACAAGGTAAAATGAATCCATTTCTAAAAAATGACTGAATGTGTTTTTCAGAATCAACAACAAGGAATATGGCAAATGCTTAGAGGTAATAATTCTACTTATTCTAATTTATCATCTTTTGAAAAGTAACAAATGTCATTCTTATTTCCTCTTAATATTTCTTGATATATGTCTGGTAGAATAGTTAAAATAGTATTTTTTGCTTATTTGTCTACATTTCTTTAAAACACTACAATATTACAGCCATAGTACATATTTACGTGAACAGAAGTAAATTGCTTGCAGAGTTACTTTCCCTAAAATTAATGTTTGTTCCATAAAATCCTTTAAGATTCTGAGATCTATGCCTCTTAAAAGCTTTCCTAATAGTGGATTTATGCTTTGGAAGACATTTTATTGTGTAGTGTACTTAGTACTTACAACTTATATTTTACTGTATATTTGACTCATCCTGCTTTAGGATGTCATTGGTAATAACATTTGCTCAATAAATTTATACAGGATCCTAACAGCAAAAACATAATTAGACAGTAACAGAGCAAACCCATATCCCTAACAAAGTCCTTTGACAAATCATGTACATTACCTTATTTCCCTATTCATTAATTTTATTCACAATAATAAAAATTTAGGTCATCATAAGATATTTGCCTGAGGATAAATTCTTTTCTTTCCTATCTTTTATGAACAAGATCTTTAATTCAGTATTTTCCGCCTCTAAAAATCTGAATTAAGTGACCATATTCCCCAGCATTCTATGACCTGGATTTATGTTCAACAGAACTCTAAGTAAGAGATTTGTGCTTCAGATTGCTGGTTCCAAACAGAAGCAGAGACCCTGCTAAAACTTAAAACAGAATTACATACACTCAAGAGATTTAGAAAAATTAAAAAAGAATTATTCTCATTTGGAAGTCTAACTTTAGGTAACAAAAGGTTAAAAAAAGAAAGGCCTATGCTCTTCCAATAGAGAAAAATAATAACCTTAACAAACAGACAAACAAAAGTATCAATTTATTTGAAGATATGTCCAATCTGGCCAACATAATACATTTCACAGCATTACAGAACACTACTTTTGTTTGCACACTGGGGAAATGTTGGTATAAAAATACAGAAAACTTGACTCATTTTTTGTTTGCTTGAAATCAGATTTACTAGACTCTGTGTCTTCAGGCAGTTGCTCTCCCCCTCATCACCCCCAATCTTCACATTCATTCACACCATAAAATAAGCTTTTAGAATTTTCCTTTTGTAATAAATGTAGACTTTTCTGTAAAACACCTCAAACTAGTTATGAGTAGGTCCTGGAAAAATTTGTTATATGGTAACTGCCTACACTCAGCTACATCCTCTGACCCTTACTAGCTTTTTGCCAACACAAATATACACAGATTTTGCAGAACCTCCGATAGCCCTTTGGCCTGTTCCTATGATACTTGACCCTGCAAACCTGCAGTCAATGAGATTTGTGACTAAGGATTTCCAAGATCCAAACTTTATTAATTTCTATTTGAAAAACAAAAACGCTTTAACATCAGGTAGTTAGTTAAGTAATGCCAAAGACTGTTTTGAGGACAAGGTGGATGAGGAAAAAAAGCCAATTTCATTTGATAGCTTGGTGTCTACTACTTAAGCTGGTTCTGTTCTTAGATGTTCAAAACCACAATAGTTTTATTTCTTTAGGAATTAATGACCAACATATGTGAACTATATGAACTCAACAAACTTTTAAAAGATGCACTGCACTTTTGGAGCAGCATAAAAAATCAGAATCATGATGTTCCTTACGTCTTTTGGAGAGAAAGCTTTTTCCACTGTACATTAAATGTGAAAAAGCTTTCAGAAGAATATTATTCTACCAAAATTATATCTTATAAAAGTGAGACAAATACATTCTTTTACATGATAATTTAAATTTCTCTTTTTAAAGGCAAATGTTCTTGTCTTAGGCAAGAAAATCAGAAACACAAAAGAACTCTTAGGTCATCTTCCCCATAGAACACAAACGATTCCTTCTAGAAAACTCCTGATTGCTTTCCTTGATTTTTTTTTTTTTAACTTGCTTTAAAGTGATCAAACTGATGGGAGGACTTCATTTCAAAGCCTGTTCTACAGTATTAGAAAGTGTAAAGAAAAGCTTCTTAATAATCAGGTAAAATTTTCTTATTCTCTGTGTCAGTTTTCTATTTTTTCTCTGTTACTGTTACTGTCACCTTAAACAGCTCTTTCCTCTTGTGTCCACAGCATCTATACATTTACAGACTATTACAATTAGTTAATATAATAATATTGTTCATTCTATACTTGTAGTATCTTGAGGGTCCTCTTTGTTAGCACAGGAGAAACACAATATACTAGAAATTTCCCTGTGGAAAAGTTGCTTTACAATATAAACTGGGCAACAGATCTTGGACTTATCTTCACACACAGTTAAGTCTGTTCAGTGTCGGTCTGGCATAGTTGTATGCCAAGATGGCAAGGAAGACACTGTATTTATTACACAACACAGAGGCTTTTTCTTTCAGCAGACAAAGGGCAAGAGAATTTCCCGTTCACCTTGTGCTGATAGTGAAGTTGGACATTTGTAATGGGTCCAGTTTAAAGTGTACCAACACATATGTTCTTATTTTGATCTAGGGCCAGAGCTCACCTTCATTAAACTTAGGCAAGGTTTTAATGAAAAGAAAACATCAGCTTTCTCTCCTGTTTGACTATGACAAGCAGAAAGCAATGGAATAAATGTATATGGCCCAGAGAAGTCAGGCTTATGAGAAATACAAAGTCTGATATTTCTCAGTACCACTACAATGGCTGTGCCTACCCTGATAGAGCAATTAGCTAAAAGGAGCAGGGACTGCATGATTTTCTGTATAAAGGAAACAGATCCATGTAGTATAATTCAAATAGTTTTAAAGACTTTAAAAAAAAAAACCATATTACATTTGTAATTCATACTCTTTGATCAGAAAGAGTTCAGATTCAGCAGCGGTAGAAATAAACACAATTCTAATGTAAACAAGGGTGTTTTGAACAACATTCAACAACATAATCTACACCATTATTTAATAGCTGGTGGTGAGCTGTATGATGCCCACACACAGCTAATTTTTGTAAAAGATTTGAGGTCAGATTCAGTACTGTTTAAATGCAATCTTCTGCCCAGGTTACTTTAACAGACTTAGATGTCTGCTAGGCTTAAACAATTCATTGAATTAGGCCTTTGTTTTTAAGGCACCTGAGTGGAAGACTCCAAGGAATAGATGTCTTTGCATTGGGTGATTACAAGTGAAAGGACAGAGCAGCCCGAGACTGAATAGCCTGCTATCGTTCTGCAACTCATTCCACTCCAAGGACACTTTAGGAGAAAATAGGAAAACAGCCTTCCCTTCCATATAAATACACTGGAGCCAAAAAGGTGTTTGAAAGCTATGGTGGCATTGATATTTTTTTTTTTTTTTTAACAAGTGAGGACTCCAAAATTGTAGTATTTGACATGCATTGTGGGTCCAAATCCTAGTGAACTCAGTGAGTAACACAAAAAATATATGAGTTGCTGAGGGAGTTCAGAGAAAGGACAATCTGAACTGCAAAACCCATGAGAAATCTCAGCACACACATTCTTGGAGGCCAGAAGCCTTTAACAGAACATAAATAACTGTATTTATTTCTTCTTTATAAAAATGCGACTGCACAATGTGTCTAGGACAGAGATCAGACTGCAGCCAATGTGATAAACTATAGAACTTGAACACTGATGTTTTCATCAGATAATGAATGAAAACATTAAAGCACATCTTTACAGTAATGTAAAGTACATATGAATGATTTGCACACCTAATATAAAGAAGGACCACATTTTAAGAGATTGTTCTTGATCCTGTTTAAGCTAAGAGCTAAATACCAGTTAATTTCAGTACCAGCAGATTTAGCCCCAAAGGAAAAATTCTTAAACTTGTCTAGTTAGTGGAATTTGAATCCACATTTTGTCACCAAAATCTGATGTGCTTTTTTGAGAACACTGGCAATGCACCACACCAGTGCTTTAGACAACCACAATGACCTTCAAGTTTAAACCTTTAGGGATGCAAACATAAAAATATGTGGCCTTTTTGTAAAAAATATTTTAATTTGTGCTGGGCACTTAAAATTAAATGAAATCTGAATGCATGAATTAATTCCTACTATCTTGCTATATTACATGACAGCTGGGCATTTGAATCTGATTACTCTAGAGAGCTAAAATTGAACAAAACTACTTTTACACTGCACATTTAAAAATTATTCTTTCACTAGATGGCCCACAATGTTTCCCAGTGGTATAACTGATACGGAAGATATACAGCTTGGTAGTCCCATATCTGCATGAATAATAAAGTTGCACAAGGAATAAGAGACAGATCAATTTCTTTGTGCAGAAGCTGGAGGGACTCAAAAAACAGGTGAGTTCAAGGTAAAGCACATAAACTGAAGTGAATACATCACAGAGATAAGTATTGACAGGAGAAACTCACAGGGTTAAGATTGGCTACAGCAGTTATGAAAAGAAGAGAAAGAATAATAAAAGACTCTGGAAATGGTAAAAAGAAACATCAGAAAAGAACTTACCTATAGTAATACTTACACAATGCCAGCATACTGGTCACACATACTCGTCTTTTCAGTATTAGTGGATACTGAGGCTGAAAAGCGGCCAATTACATATACCAGTGTGAAAAGCTACCAAAAGACAAGAAGAAACAGAGGTAAATGTTCTTTTTAGTTGTGGGGATACAAAAGAATGAGAAATGAGTGATTATGGCCCCAAAAGAAAATAGCACCCTGATGCTTTCCACTGTAGGGAAAATAAAAGCAAAGAAAATTTTTAAAAAATTAACTACAGAGATGATGACCTGACTGTCACACATTCTTGAAATGTGTCTGTTTTCCATACCTTTAGGATAAACATTTTCAGATGAAGGAGATGTTTTTTATGAGTCTATCCCATACCTAGCTGAACTGTGCCTCATTCCTGACCTGGGATGCTGGATTCCAGAAGAGCTGAAATAGAATATGATGGAATGGAATGGAATGGAATGGAATGGAATGGAATGGAATAGTTTCAGCTGGAAGAGACCTACAACGATCATCTAGTCCAACTGCCTGACCACTTCAGGGCTGACCAAATGTTAAAGCATAGTATCAAGGGCATTGTCCAAATGCCTCTTTTTGAGGCCGACACGCACAGGGCGACATCTTTGCATACCAGCTTACTGAGATGCGTTTTCAGCAATGTATGATGCCAAAAATTTCTTTCAACATCATGTCAAAGGAAGGGACCTACAACGATCATCTAGTCCAATTGCCTGACCACTTCAGGGCTGACCAAAAGTTAAAGCATAGTATCAAGGGCATTGTCCAAATGCCTCTTTTTGAGGCCCTGACACGCACAGGGCGACATCTTTGCATACCAGCTTACTGAGATGCGTTTTCAGCAATGTATGATGCCAAAAATTTCTTTCAACATCATGTCAAAGGCAAGTGATACACCACCCTTTTTTTCTGCATGTGAATGACCAAGGCAAAGAAATTGATTACCGGACCTCTCATCCAAGTTAAATATACATCAAGCACAGTCTCTACAGAAAGATAGAGATGATGCAAAAAAAAATACTATATTCAAGGGTAGTGTATTGGTGGACATGGAAAGTAAAAAGTAAACAACAGATTAGGAAATGGCAGGCAGCCACTACCTCACATGGTACATTCTGTTTGATTAAAGTTCACAAAATTTGACCAAAAGAGTTTGTTGAAAGAAAGTGACAAATAGAGTATGCTCTGTCTCCCCAGAAACAGCAAATCAGGATACTATATGCTCAGTCAGTCCTGTGAGATATGGTCCCAAATGAAGGGAATACTTGCAGAATTTTGCAATAGTCTGTAAGGAGTCAGTGTTAATCCTGGTATCTGCATATTGAAGTTAATTTATTTTATTACTTTCCATTAGGGCCTACTCAACTCACAAAATTGACCCAGATTAACATTGTGATTTTACACTGATTTAACTAAACCAATGTAAAATTGACAGCAACTATATTTAATGTTTTGTGTAGGATTTACTTCTTCAAAAAAGTTTCCAGGTACAAGTGAAACAAATGCAGCTAATTTAAACCAATTTGAACTATGAGAAAACCCATTTGTTTCTTGCATTGCTTCTGTTACCTAAACTAGTTTTGTCCAATCTTTTTCAGCTGGACAATTTCAATGTGAATTTTACAGTTGTTTTCAAGCAAACAGAACTGTGCCTGTATTGTAAGAAATAATTGTTAATAGATAAAACTCTGCCCCACTAAAATCAATGTTTGTCAAATACTACTCAAAAATTATTTTTTTAATGAAGAATTCACTAGTCTCCTGATCAGATGTCAGCTGATGCCATTCTCATTCGATTTATTTAATCTACCAAAGACATAACTAACATTAAGGTCAGACCAGCATTCTAAAGCACTTTCATGTGAAATTAATAGTCTTAGAAACTTGTTTGTGGTTTGGAAGAAAGTAATCTCTTTCCACACATGAATCTACATACATTTCTCCTGTAATCATTTTGTTCATCTGGGCAAAATTCTTTCCTATAACTCTGGTTAACTGTTCTTTAAGTGCCACCCCACACTGAAATGAAAGGTGCAATTTCATGTCACATCTAAGCTGATATTATAATTTTTTACCTGAGGGTTAAATTGGTGGAAAACTTACTCTACTAAGAAGTGAGCTCAGATGGGTACCAATGCACAGAAGAGGGGAGAGAAACACAGGCTGGTACACAAAAATCTCTCCTGGGGACTATGAACAATTGCATTGTTTTAGCTGTAACATCAAGCCAACCCTGCATGTACTCTTGAGTCCTTCTGAAGGACAAGACTTACATAAGCATGAGTGCCCCTTGGTTCTGGCTGATGGATGCTCTTATGAAGAAAGCACTGGTCGTGATTGGTGAATTTGGTCTTAGGGCTAATATTGAGACTACTCCTGCAGTACAGCATAGATACTGCAGAGGAATGAACTATGTTACAACTACTTGCCACCCTCAGTGTGCTCAGGAAGATTTATTCTTGTTTTTGTTTATTTTAATCACACTTCTTCAATAAATCAATGTTACTCATAAATTGTTTTGATGTGTAGTCTACATGTTTCTTGAAATAATCCATATTTAGAAATTTATTTGAACTGTTTCATCAACCATTTCTATTAGATAGTGCCTTTTTTTTTTTCTGAATAATAACAGCAAGCCATACAAAGAACACTTGACTACAGAATTTTGCAGACATTTGGGCTGTCAGTGTTATAAACTCCTCTTGTATTTTTTACTAGTCAATAACTCAATTCAGTTCAATTCTGAGTTCAAAAGTTTTTTAATATATTACTAGGTCATGTGAGCTGATTGTCTGTATGTGATGCGAGTCCTACAGTTTTGTATAGGTACTGCTGTTTAGACCCTCCATTACTTACTTGCCTAAAGCTCATATTCCACAGGGTGTCCAGATCTGAATTTGTTGACACCAGTAGCTGGTGAATCCATATCTGACTGTGTGTTCTTACACGTAAACATTCTTGATCTCAAACATGTGTATCTTCTTCTTAATATACTGTTGTGGGTTAACCCTGTTGCAGATAAGCACCACACAGTCGCTCACTTACTTCCCTCCCCCAGTCGAATGTAGGAAGAGGAAAAGAATAAAAACAAGAAAACTTAGGGGTCAAGATGAAACAAAAAAAGGAAACAAACAAACAATTATTTAATAAGTGAATGGTAAGTGGAAGAAGGAATAAAACCAGATGAAATAAGCAATGCAAAAGCAATCACTCACCACCTTCCTTGGGCAGACCACTGCCCAGTCAGTTCCCAAAAAAAAGATGGTTAACCCCCTAAAGCCCCCTCTTTTCCCTTTTAATGCTGAGCATGATGTTATAAGGTATGGAATATCTCTCTGGTTAGTTGGAGTCATCTGCCCAGTCGTGTCGCCTCCCTGTCCACTGCTTACCCTCTCCCCTACCAATCTATTCACTTGGGGAGGCAGAGTGAGAAACCAGGAAGGCCTTGATGCTGTGCAAACACTGTTCAGCAAAAGCCAGAATATTAGTGTATTATCAGTACCGTTTTGGTAAAAAATCTAAACCACAGCACCATATGAGCTGCTTTGAAGAAAATTAACTCTATCTTAGCCAGCCCCAGTACATATACCTAAATGCACCCTATATTTTAAAATAGGCAACATCACCTCACTTGCTCAAGGAAATAAAAGATGTGACATCTTAATATAAAAATAAAATACATTAGCTGTACAATAGTTTGTAAATTCTCTTTACTTTATGAATTATTACTATAAAGTTCTTATTTTTACTCTTCATTGTAGTAAATGCCTTTTTTGAAGGGTAGGATCAGGTCATATATCCAGCTGATTATAACACAGAGTTGAGGTAAATGCTTTGTAACTATAACCTCTGCATAGCAAAGGACAGTCATATCACAGCTCAGGTTCCTTCAAGCAATACTTTCTGGTGCTTCCCATCAATGTAGAAGTATATCTTTTGCAAATTTTCTTAAGAGGGCGTTTCAGAGTAATGTTCTTGTGATAAAATTGGAAATGCATTTTCAGAACATATTATCCTTTTCAAACATTGTAAGCTAACCCAGAATTAAACTTCAGTCTTCCATTTTACATTGGATTTATAACTGATATTCTACAATACTTCTTTTCAGTGCAGGCCCAAAAACAGGTTTCCCTTTTATGCCTAGGTTGGAGAAAATCAGTACAAACACTGCCTGTCATATTTGACTGCATGAGCTTGCTACTCCCAGCCCGTAAAACTGCAGTGCATACTGAGTAAATCCATGCTGCTTTTCTTTAAATAATAAAGCAGCTTTATATTAATCTTTGCTTTTAACACCCCACCTTCATCAGGTTTTACTTTAATTGCTTCATTAAAATATTTCAAAGTCCATCTGAGAATCTCATCTGTTCACCCTTAAACTTCTTTCAGAGAAAACTGATTCATTTCCCTTCTGATTTCCTGTCATGAGAGTGAATTATGTAAATGTGATGAAAAAATAATTGATTGTAAAGCTGCAAACTGGTGGGAATTTGTGGAGAACACAGGCTGGGAATATCTGAGGGACATGAAATAATAGTGACTGCAGGGATAAACAGATACAAGGAATAAAGACAGGGTCCAATTTCCATTAGTGGGTTAATCTTCAGTGTGTACTTTGCATTTATACAACTTCCATGTTTGGGAAAGAGGGACAAACTTCAGGGATCTTTAATTATGAGTACAAAAATAAATCATTTTCTGCTTAATTAAAAAAAAAATCAATGTTTGAAAAACAACTTCTAATCATTAACTGCAGTAAATACTGAAGTTATTTAGAATGTCTTCAAAGACAGCTGATTTAGCTGATTTAATAAAATGACAAACAAATAAAAAGTAGTCCTAATGTGCTGGAAAAGGTCTGCTTCTGAAAGGTGGTTAAAGATAGTGTTTTTACAAAGCATTCAGAATCAACTATTTTTATATATATATAATGGAGTAGTAACTGGTAACGAGTGAACAGTTTGAGACAATAGCTGTTACCCACCCAGCCTGAAATGAATTTCCTGAAATACCACTCACCTAAAACTCGATTTTGATTGGAAAACCTATTTACACTTTGGGTGGTAGAACTGTAACTATACTAGCAAAGAGTTTTAGTCAGAAGAATAATAATTTCATTCTTGTTTGCAAATAAAATGGTGTCATATAAATTTGATGTGCCCAATACATGTTGAAATATATGGGGTTATTTGAGGGATTGCAAAAATATACGTGGATTTAGAACAAATAGTAATTTTTTTTCTGATTTCTTTTTTGTCCTATTAATAGAAGTGAAGCTTAAACTACTAAATCACCATGCCTTATTGTTTAATCCATTTAGACATACAGAATGTTCACAGAAATTGTATATATATTATATGATTATAAAATTGCTGTTTCCTCTTCCTATCTACATTTTTCTTCTTTTAATTCCCATTGACTCCACAGTAACTGATAATGTCAAACTGTTGCTCACTTAAGGATTTTGTTGATTTTTTTAGTTGGATAAATGCTTTTGCAAAAATTTGAGATTTACATTGTTCTCTGAGAATGGTTTGGCATGGATTTTTTTTTAATCTGGTTGGTAGAGAAATTCCAGTCAGAAGTTCTCCACTGAGAAAAATCTGCCCAAAGGAATTTGCTGTAGAAGTAACTTTAACTCATCCACATACTAAGACTAGTTTGTTTTAATAAACACAAACCTGAGCTCTACTGTTCCTTATTGATTGTGCTGTAGCCTCTGGATAAACTTTGAGGGATTGTTAATAAAATTGGTTTGCTATTTAGTCACCTAACTCATGTATACAGTTACAAATGGACACTGTCATTTGTAGTTCTATGTCCTTTCTCTTAACTGAGTTCATGATCAGTTTTCTATTCTGAGATCGACATGACAATCATTTTTCCTGAAAGTAAACTAATTCAGATTGACCCAGTGAATTCAGTAAGAGTCTTTATACAAAATACAGACCTAGTTAAGGAAAAGGAAAAAAAAAGAAAAAAAAAAAAAGAAAAATAAAAGCTTTCATTCTAAGATTCAAACACTGGTTTTGAGTTTTATCAATTTATTCAATAGTTAAAAAATCTGTGGGCATAACAACCCTTACTAAGGGGACCGAGATACCCAGTTATGGTATTTCTTGCTTGTTCTTTCACTGACCCTACAGGAGTTGTATTACTTGTGGTACCACTGCATGAAATAAACAGACAGGTTGTTTATAGCCTGATGATTAAATGTTTTTTTGGGAAGCAAAGACTGGGTTTTTATCTTCTTGTGCTTGGGGTCGCATCTGATGTCTTACTGACAGGGAGACAGCTTGACTTACAGAGCTGTTACATGCATGGGGACAGGAACACTATTTCCACCTGACCATTTCAGCAGCTACTAAACGTGACACATGTTAAATGTGTCCTGCATGTGTCCATCCCTGTACAACATTAGGCATAAGGATCCCTTGCTTTGCGAGTTGTAGTGGCAGCAGGAATAAGAATGTCTCCAAGGGACTTTATGAGCTTGATTCAGATGGAGATGAAAGAACAGAACTTCAGATTCTTTAAAGTTTTCATGTCCAAAATTTGGGTTTTGGTCATCTAAGTGATAAGTTCTGGAGTTTATGTCACATACTGTGGCATGTAAGTGCCACCTAATTTTCACTTCATGTGGCAAGGCGGAGTCTAAAAGTCAAGTTTATGCTATTCAGTTTATATTATGTCATTAAATTTTTATGTTAAAAGGGAGATATCCAACTGAATTAAAGCAAACGGACACATTAGCTTTTCATTTCCAGCTTTGGGAGTATTTTAACTGTAATTCTAATTTTATTAGTAAATTTGATATAGAATACACACTTGTCAGTGTTTTTCTCTTCAAAGCATCAGACGTTTGCTGGTAAATATCCTTCCTCATCTAAAATTAGGAGCTCTAATTATATCATCTACATCTTTGATGAGAAAAGGTCTTTTTAACTGAGTGCTAATTATGATTAATTTATTCTTTGATGCTGCTATCATTTATACTTCAATGCACCTGCTAAAATGGCAATAAACATTCAAACATGTATCTTTTTATTCATTTGCTTTATTTAACTAAATAAAAAAATATTTTTGTAATCAGTAATCATATTTCTTATTTATAGCATTCTTAATGAGAAATAATATGACAGTATTTTTTTCAGTACTAAGACAATCTGGAAAGCACCAAGAGATATAAATTTGCAAGTGCAGAAGAACAAATATTGTAAATATACATGTAACAGATAGGCTGCTGCCATCTTTTGGTTATGTAAATTATCAGTATGGAAATAGCAAAACCTTAAAAAAAAAACCCAAATATCTTTTAAAAATTGGTTTTAAATGGATGAAATATATTTTTACCCTATTCTTTCATGCAGTACCATTTCACCGCATGTATAATTTTATTGCCTAGGAAGAAAGACACAATGGCTCAGATACTCATCTGTCCAACACGTGCAACAAGACAGACATCAGTGGTGAGAAAGACTTTATTAAAAAAAATCACTCCTTGTTACTCTTTAGGGCCACATCACAATTACATACAATGAATCCACACAGAGTTGAAAGGGGAATGAGATCTGACCAAATACATGCACACTTTTGCCTAAGCATCTTCACAAAAGCTTCACAAAAGCTAAGCTGGCTTTGGGGGATGACCAAGGCTTCAGCCAATACTACTGCTGCTAACCGGTTTAGGCAGGGCTCTGCAATCCGGACACTTTCAATTATCCAAAAGGTCCCTGATGTGGGAAACTGCAGACTTTTTCCAAATGTTTTAAGCGGTTCCTGATTTTGGGGAGTGGGGGAAGTCCTTACAGTGCTTTTACTTTTCCCCGCACTGCACAGGGAGGAGAGAAGAGAAAAAGCCAGGAGCAAATGACTGACTACACTTCTCCCTGTCCTACAGCGTGTCCAACTGGAAGCCAAAGAGGTGTTCGGAAAGAATGAGCAGGGGAAGGCAGCACTCTCCTTTTAAAATCGGTACCTGGGAAACTAGATGCCTTTTCCTCCAGTGCCTGTGAGAGGTACAGGAGCACGGCCATCCTCAGGGTCACACACTCCTTCTCTCAAAGTGACACTATACAGTCCAGAGTCCCAACATGGAGCTCTGAGCCTGAGGCACTGTCTGGTCCTCAAACAACAAAAGAGAAGAAATAAAGTACTGGTGTTTTAGGGTTTGTTTGGTTTGGGGGTTTTTTGTTTGTTTGTTTGTTTTGTTTCACTTGAATAAAAGCCCTGAGATTGGTTTGCTATGATTTTTACCTTCATACTATTCATTATTTTCAAAAATTAGGACGACCGTTGAATATTCACAAAAGCAACTGGAACATCAGAAAGTGTTTCGTGAAGTTTAGCATGATTGGGTATGTGTTTCAATCACGAATAGAAGTGCATTATACAACGAGAAAAAGTAAAAAGCGTCTCAAACCAACAACTTCACTATGCAAATGTATCTGAACTACTGAGCAAATAATAAAGAAATTTTTTGCCTTCATTATTTGAATGATTCAATGAACAATTGAATGATTCACTAGCTAAAAATCCTGAATGATTCAGTAAGTTAAAAATGGTTGACATTCATAATAAATCTGCTTTATGCAGGACACTTAATGGAGTTTACAATATTTTCATAGATACTGTAACAGCTAAGGACCCTCTTACATCTCTCACTCTTCTTCTTGATGTCTTTCGGAAAATTCAGTTAATAAAAATGTTGGGAAGTCTGAAGCAAAGAGACAACCTGAGAAGAAATTTGCGTTTGGCAGCAGATTCCACCCCAAGACACAGCTCTCCTGGACAGGGCTAGGCATGCTCTAACATGCATCATAATTAAATTAACAGTCAATATTTAAAATTAGTTCTGCACTTTTTCCAGGAGAGGCCTTGGAGATATTTAATCTTCAAATGCAACTGGCATAGAGGTCCTGAACGGAGGCTGGGAGCCTGCCATACTGTAATATTAACCACCATTAATCATATGAGGGTAGCACATAGAGACTCTAGCCATCAAACTCTGAAATCTGGTAATCTCTGAATTCAGAACCAAATCAAGAAAACAGAATTTTATATGACTTCATCAGTTCTACCTTTTAAGGATCTGCCAACAGTCACAGCTTTCAAGCAAATGTGGGTAGAGATTAAGTAAATTAAATTAAATTGAATAAATAAATCTTCAAATGAAAGTAATTTGAATAGTTTGTAACTCCTTCATGTGATACAGAAGATAAAATTATAACAATAAAAGACATAAAAGGCGTACTGACTTGCAGCTAGCTGAAGCAATGACAGGTAAGGAACTAACAATTTGAGTGTGTCATACACATTAGTGTAATCTCAATAATCTCAATGCACAGAATTAGGCTTTGGCCATGAACTTCTCTGACCAGAGCTGGGAGAAGTTCTAAGCTCTTCCTTTTTGAAGCCCAAATGATTACTTTTTTTTACTATGGGAAACTTTGAGAAGTACCCATTAGTACAATTTGAAATCACTCACACCCCCAAAAAGAGAAATTGATTTGAAAAGCTGTCTATTTTTCATCTTCCTTTTCACCTTACCTTTCAGATCCTACAGTATGTAACAGTTCTTCACAGGCACCTAGAATGTAAATCATCACATTTTCTACAGAGCTGTTTGAAATTTTGCCCTAAAGGTGCTACAGCAGTGATTTTATCGGAATAAAAGTTTTCTGAATTTGTATTTGTAGTCATATCTTGAGTCTTTGCAGAAGGTCATCATGAAAATTAACATAATGGATAGTTAACAAACTACCACAGCTCTTTGACATATTTTAAGACAATCGTCATTAATGTGAGTTGAGACCAATTCATGTCAGATAAGTGTTAGTCTTCGTAATGATCCCTGGCCAGTAGATTTTCATCCAAATAATGCTGGTCTGTATACTGAAAACAAAAAATGGGCCTGTTCATTTGCTAAAAATGCAGAAGTGGGTGGATGAAGGAACTTAAACAGGCATAAACGCTAGATAAGTTTCTAGTACATATGCATTATTTGTTTTATCAGGCAAAAAATATTAACGTACAAAATCTACTGGAATGTAGATTTTGGAATGTAGAACAGCAGGGAGGCAATTCTCCATCCTGCTCCTCTGGAGAAGACTTTTTGGTATTTAGCTTTCCATTTAAAGGAAGTAAATTAGAAACTTCCCCAATTTCCAGACAGCATTAAAACAGCTGGTCACAGGGATATCATCAGTCATGGAAATGCATATAGGCAGGAACCTTTCCTCCTATAGTCAAGGAGTAGAAAATTAACAACTCTTGAAGGTCCCTGAAATTAGAGGCATAAGAAAAGAGAAAATTTCTTATAAAACTAGTTGAGTTAAAACAGTTTCACTCAGTGCACTTAAATAATGTGAATTTGAAACACCAAGCCTTAGCACATGCACATAAATATGCATGCATTGGGCAGCAAGATTTTCACATACCCATACAGAAGCACTTGCACACACACAGAGACATACACACACAAAGAGTCTTTTTGATCTTGAATTTATGATTAAAAATCACTGATTTTACTGTGCTAAGCTAGTTATAGTAGTGTGTTTTGAAGAACAACAATTTTTTCCCATAGGTAGTTAAACAAACAAAACCTTTCCAAATGTAAAATGGAACCGGAAAGTCTCCATTTTATCTTAACAGTAAGAATAATCATAATGTCTCTTCTCACAATATTTTGCTCCAAGGCATGCAAGTAATGATTCTATTGATTCTGTTTCAGAGATGTGTGATATCAGATTTTTATTTTTTAAATTTAATTTAATTTTTTTTAGATATTAAAATTATTATTTGCAATGTCTTCTTGCTACCTTAAACTTTTTTTAAAAAATCTGTTAACTGGTACTTTGGTGTACATTTTAAACATGCTTCTTAAAATGCTTCAAGAAAGAATACTTGTTCAGAGCAGCTGTATCCTGATGTCCATTAATGATGATATTGTGATGGGCTGTAAGAATGGATGGATAAATGTTACTGTCAGAACTGGCAGAGGTATCGGAATACTAGTATTTTTTTTCCCCTTTTCTGAGGAAAAAAACAATCTTGCATTTTTCAGTGTCTTTTTTTTCATCTTGAAAAATAGAGGAAAGAAAGAGAGAAGTAGTAGCCAGACTTTTAAGGAGGTTAGGAAAAAATCAATTACTACCTCTCACTGTGTAGAATCACTGCACAGCAAAGTTCAAATAAAAAGATATATTGTAAAATATAAGACCAGGAAGAAACTTTCAAAAAAGTTGTCAATGCAAGGAGATGTGACTTGTTTCCTCTGCCAACAGACACAAAACACACTATCAGACATAAATTAAGAGATCAAGAAGCCAAAATGAATTAACAGAAACACTAGGTACTCATTGCAAGAAGACATGGGGTAACATGTAATGGTCAAGTGGAAATTTTGGGCTAAAAAAAGTCAAAAGGAATTTGAAATGAAATATTTTATTTTGAAATAATTCTTATTTAAAATTGTCCAGTTACCTACATTATTCTGCAGTAAAATACTTAAATTTGACATAGTCTATTTTCTTCAGCAAAATTTTTCATCTAATCCTTATAACACAGCCATATTATTAAAAGAAATCTGATATTTTCTAAATTATTGATTAAAAACTAGGCATTAGAAAGCTCAGGTAACACCTGAAAACTAAATCTAAACTAAATGAGCAGAGATTTGTATTACTATAGGGATGCACATAGGTACATACAGCAAAATCTACCCAACATATTACCAAGAACAAGGGAGTAACTGCAGTGCTAACACTGCCATGCCTTCTTCATGAGGATACTTCACACTTTTAAAAAGTCAACAACTCTTCATAGGATTAGGAGAGAGTGGGGTGACTTGACATTTTGCTTTTAAAAGCAAAATATTCTTGAGTTGGATCTGTTCCTTTTCATTCTTGAATGTCTGAACTGTTGCAGTGAGACAATAAGCATATCATTTATATTCCTGAAAAATTCAAGAGCTCTGAGGTGATTAAAAACCCAGAATACTGTAAACAGTTTGATTAGACATTACTATGGGAGGGTTATATTTTTTTCAAAAAGGTATATGCTGCTGGAGGTAGGATCACTTCTTCCCTGGAAAGCAGTTTGTTAGTGCTGACTGCAGTCAGGGAGAAAGAGCAGAAAAAAAACTAAACAAAACCGTTCCTTAATCAGTCTTTGTTGTCTGAGAGTGGAAAGTAATAGGTAAACAGAGGACTTTCAAAACCTCCTTTTACACCATGGTTTTATTATACTCACTGTGTAACACTGCCCAATCTCATCTGTTCATGTTATGAAATCTACCAGATCTCATAGCAGCATCACATAACTAAAATGACGTTAAGTTTTGTGAACATGCATACATATATCAGACAAAAGATCTGAGTCTTTGTCCATGGTTCAATATTGTTAATCTTTTATCACTCCTGCAAATATATAACTATGCATTTTTTTGTACCTCAGAAGAGCAATTGCTGGTTGTTTAGAGAAACCAATTTCACATTAAATTGTTTTGAAGAGTTATTTTTCAGTCTGTTACTTTGCAGTTCTTCTTTGTTCATTTAAAGCTTTTATGTGTTTTTTTTTTTCTTCATGCTACCAGTTCTACAGTTTTAAACCTCAGAGTACTTATTGCTTTCATTAGGTTCTTTCAGTTAGATAATTATGAGACACACTTACATTTCACTTCCAAAGTTCCAGTACTTGGGAAAAGAAGCTTGAAAATGCAGCCTTAGTGTACACTTAGGCCCCAGAAAAACAGATGACTATAAAAGGAGCTCAAATGTTGTGTTAGTAGTACTTCTTTTACCAGTTGATTGATTGTGGTTTGATTTTTTGGTTTGGTTTGGTTTGGTTTAACAGTAGCTTCAAGCTTTTAAGCCACACTCATTTTTCTTGGCTTTAGAAAGGATGAGCTCACCTAGTGATTTTTGAATTCTTGGTGTTGGGCCTGTAGACACTCCTTTTCTATGTTTTTCTGTTTTAAAAGTCTGGTTAAAATCCCACCAAAGTAAATGGAAAGATGGGACAAGCCTTGAATGCGATGATGACCTAAAGTTTGGTAACATTCTCCAAATGCTGATCCTTCACAGAGTTCTGCAGTTGCTCTTAAAGAGTTTTGTGCAGGCAGAGCATGCAAAAAGTATCAAGCATCTCCAATATTTACAGGAGTATGTAACCACTGTAGCCTCAAATACGTATCAGTACTGCCTGCATTTTATATGTAACTTGGACATTGATACCTATAAACTTCCCTGTACTTTTGTCATCAGAGTTTTTAATGCATTTTCATCTTGTCTTCTGCATTTCATCACCCTCAGTCTCACTTTCCAGCTTATTGCCATAGGCTACTAGACTGGAACAAAGCTCTGTGTGATGCATAACAAAGGAAGAGGGAATCACATAAGGAAATTTAGCTATATCCACTATGATAGGTCTTAATCCTCCAAGCAGTGCAAGTTCTGGACCATCAGCCAAGTTACTCAGAGAGACAGGATGAAAGAAGTGAGATGATACTGATACTTTCTTGGCTGTTAGCTAAGAGAACAAAGGGTCACTGGCAAAGAGCCAAGTGAAGGCATCCTTTCAAAAGAACAGCTTGGTGTCAGCAATAGATATGACCTATCATTCAGAAAAACAGAAATACCAATAAAAAGCATTCCCCTCTCCAAGAGAAACCTGTCTGATTACTGCAGGAATTGGGAGATGCTATGTCCCCTCATTGCAGCAAAGGTAGAATAGTGATGCTTGTTACCTTTTTGTTCTGGTCAAAACACTGCATTTGACTGCAGAGACAGGTAAAGAAATAAAAAATGTAAGAGAGCTGAGAGTGAGAAAATGAATAAGGCACCAGTTGTGGTTAGGTTGTTTATTTTCCATACTATAGAGAGCCTTCCCACTCGGTCACGAAATGAGCCAAATTGAACTATTATGCATCAGATCAAGTCATTACAATGCATCTTTAAATTACACACATTAAAAAAACACTACTGAAAACAAAACATGGTGAAGAAATATTTGTATATACAAATATCAGTTTATATAACTGATGAATATCAGGTCAAGTTTAAAAGTAGCCATGTAGTCCAGAAAGTGGAATAACTGCCAAACCAGAGATTTTTTAGGTGTGTGATAACTGTGCTGCTTGGAATATTCAGCAGGCAGAACAGGGAGTTTGCACACTGCTAGGAGCATCAGGAAGAATGACTAACAAAATAATCTTATAATCTTTAGCACACACTAAGTTATTTTATGCATGTACACGGTACTGCACATACTGAAAAGACTGAAGAAGTGTCAAGCTTCCTGAAGGGAGGAAAGATCAACTGATCAATAAGTACATCTCAGCCTGATTGCAGAGTGGCTCTGACAGACTGATTAAAAGCACTGCTACCCAGACACTGTTGCCCAGAAGGACGGTAGCTTGAATATGAACCTTTGAAGATGGGATAAAAAGGCTATGGAAATACAAGTAGAAGGGATTATCCTGGAGGGAGAAAAAAAAAAAACAAACCAGATCTGCTTGTCATGCTGATTAAACTCACAGTAATACATATGATTCCAAATCCATAAAAAAGACAATATAGCAAGAAAACGTGAATGAATAATATAACATGCACAATAGACATCAAAGTTCATTGTTACTCCACTATCAATGAAAAGCACTGTGAAGCTTCCCCTTCATGCTGCACAGCAGGTATTGTTTTGAAACCACTATCAAGGGCAGCAGATTCAAGGATCATTGCTTTAATGCATCACAAATTATGTTACAACTTGCAAGTGAAAATAGATTCTTTCTTTGTTTCCAGTGTATCCTGCAATAGACTGAGGACGGCAGAACCAGTGAACGTCTAACAAATATTAAGCATGTCCCAACAGTGCATTTCTAAGATGATGTAGACTATATACGTCTCACTGCCACCTGCTGCAGTTATCATGTTATTCCAGTGTACCTTAGCTTCTACTCATGTCCTAGACACCATTTACAATCAAGGAAAGATGAAGAAAGATTTGTTTAAGAGCTCTGTTTCTTCTCCTGTTATGGATGATAACATTGATTGATAATTCTTCATATGGTAGTTGAAAGTACAAATGAAATATAATCTGTGCTATTTTATGTTTAATACCAAAGGTCTCAATTATAGGTAGTAGAGGGGACCTGTTACAGATCTTTCAATGCAAACAACATTCATTATATTTTGTGTAATACACACTGCATAAAATACAATTGAAAAGACTATAAATATTTAACATCTTGCCTTTTTAATTATTTTTGTTCCCCATACATATGATGTCATCTCATTTATACTGTGTTCAAACACATACACTACTCTTTATTAACCCCTGTAAATTGTGCTTCACTTATATCAAATGTTCATCAGATAACACTGCAGTTCCAATGAAAATTAGTCTTATGGTATATCCATCCATTTCTGCAAACATTGTTTCACCTTAAAATAGAAAACGATATGAAAAAAGCCTTCAATAAGTTAAAAAAAAAAAAATTTCATTGAAACTTTCCATCGAAACTTCTTTGCATTGAAATTTTTCTTGTTTATTTAAAAAAAAATAATTATTGTGTAGGTTTAAAAAAAAAAAAATCCAGAAATCAGTTTCCACTGAAAAATTGAAAACATTTATAAACAAAACTCCTTTTTGATCTACTCTAATAATAAGGCTTTTATTCTAGTCAGGACTGTTCTGTAAATCCTAGCTGGAGCTATTTGTATCTTTATTAACCTCAAAAACCTTTGAAAATCTGGTCCTTTTGAAAATGAGATATATCTAGTCTCAGAAATGGACATGGTACAGAGTCATTTAGTAATAGTC
Source organism: Aptenodytes patagonicus (assembly GCF_965638725.1). Lineage (NCBI taxonomy): Eukaryota > Metazoa > Chordata > Aves > Sphenisciformes > Spheniscidae > Aptenodytes > Aptenodytes patagonicus. The sequence continues at coordinate 48,441,428 of NC_134982.1, read as the reverse complement.
ACTTATGGTACTGAATCAAAATCAGCACAGCTGTATCAAAGTGGTACTACATCCCACTTATAAATTTCATTGGTAAGAAAGCTGACCGTGTATCTGCACCGATTTCCTGTTCTGAGCCAGTATCTCTAAACCATGTTGTACTTCAAGTGCTAGTCTAGAGACCTGTACCACCAAACTCTTTTGAGTAATATGGACATACTCCAGGCAATTCCCAGCCAGGAACTTGAAAGAAAATTTTGTAAAACAGCTTTACAAAAACTTTAATGAGATTCAGACTCCTACCTGTATTACACTTTTTAGGCACAAAGAAGGATAACATTCTCTGAAAAAGGAATACGAAAGACAGCAGCACTGTCTTCACACTCTAATGCTTGAAATTAATTATTAGTACTTGATGAACGACTTTGTTACAAAACTATGATAAATATACCCATACGAGGGCTCAGATATAACCCATGTAAAGGACAGGAAAAAATACTTTAATATGTGGATTAGAAGTACTGTGCAAGGAATAAATATTAATTTTAGAAATAAACATCACCTTCATTTTGAAACCATTGGAAATTTAATTCACATAACACAATAAACAAAGTCCTTGCAGCAAAGGAGTATTTCCTAAGACAGCTGTCCAAGGGAATGGTTATTGCTTCCTTTCCAAAGGAAGGAAGACTTACTAATAAGATATAGAAAATGTTTTAATGAAAACACAAAAAAGAAATTCAGACTTGTTACAGTTCCTGATAGAACTTCATCTTGGCTGCAAAGATTCCTTGCACCATCAAGAGCTAACCATGTTGTAGTTGAAGCAATCCAAAGAGAGAAACCTTACAAAAGGCAAGATGGTTATATGGTTGTAAGAAAATTAGACTCAGTAGAAAGGACTGAAAAAATAAAATATTATTAAGTGGTGGTAAATTAATATTTAATTGTGTGAATGATATGTTGCTATATTAAAAATAAATTCTATAATGGAAATGTTGTATTATTCTATGACATTAATAAAGCTGTATGCATCTCAGTAATATCTGATGAACACTTGACTTTATTGCTTTTGATTCTATTAAGGAATTCAGTTAATTTTATGTCTATTTTTCCTCTATATACATCTATGGCACTCTTTTTCTCATTCTCAGTGAAACCAAACCCAAGCAAGTTTAATCGTAAACTAAAGCATTGTAAATTGTCCATAGCTAGAAACTTTTGAATGCTATAAGAGAAGTTAATTAACATGTCTCACCCTGTCCTACACAAAGCTATTGCCATAAATACTAAAACCCATTTGCTTATTTGTATGTTGATACTCACTCATATTTCCACATACAGATTATTTTCAAACAGTTCATACTGCAAGTGGAACAATATGGTTCTGGTGTTTAATTGTTGTTTCCCAAGCCGATGTCCTTAATGTCATTAAGTCAAACTGACTGCTTGCTGTAAAGATTTATACTAGATCAGGATTTCACAGAATATCTTTATTGGACCATTTATATCAAAATGAATCACATGAAAATACTTTTGCTTTGTCTTTAACAGAATCCTGCTGCCAAAGGATAACATCTATTTTTTAATGTTGAGCAACACTGGGAGTAGGAAGGAGAAGGAAAAGCAATGCATTGGCAACAACTGAGCTCCCACAAATGGAAGTGAAGACGTTTGGATTTGAATGCATGAAGTGGGGAGAAGACAGAAAAGCCTCCAGGTGGAGGCAATCATAGGCAACAGCAAAAAGCACGAGAGCTGAGCTGTAGTCATGGGGAGCCAAGGTCTTAAGGACCTAACTGCAATTCTACCAGCCATGCTTTCACACCTGAGCAAGCCACCCATAACCAAAGGGTGGGAAGTATTCTTATCCAGTCCTGATGATCATTCAAACTGATCTGTGTAATGATGGCCTAAGTGATCCTTTGTCCTTTTTAGTAAAGCTCTAATGTAACAGAAAGTCTTTAATTGGGTGAAGAAAAATTAAATTCTCTGAGATGGAGGAGGAAATCTGTGCCCAAATAGTAATTAAGAAGGCACCACCAAGAAAAAAATATATATCTTTTCTGTTTTTAAATATAATTGCATGAGTGGGGGGCGTTTGTTTGTTTGTTTGTTTGACCTATATAAATACAGTTATTGTGGTAGCCTTAACTAACAGCCAAACTTCCACCCAGGCACTCGGTCACTACACACACATGCGCGCGTGCACGCGCACACACACACACACACACACAGAGTGGGATGGGGAGTGAAATAGGAAAAAGCGCAATGAGAGCATCCGTGTGTCAAGATAAAGACAGGAAGATTACTTGCCAATTACTGTTAGAGGCAAAACAGACTCAACTTGGGGAGAAATAATTTATTGTCAGTTAAAATAGATCTGGGTAACGGAAAACAAAAAGGCAAACATTAAAACACCTTTCCTCTTTCCTTTCCCAGGCTCACTGTCATTCTGTCACTCCAAACACTGCTACCTTCCCACCTTTTTGACACTACTTCCCTCACACTTTTTCTCTGCTCCAGCGTGGACTCTCCATGGTCTGCAGTTCTTTCAGGAGTATCCATCTGCAGCAGCGTGGGTCTTCCATAGGCTGCAGTGTGGAGATCTGCTCCACCATGGAGCACCTCCTCCTCTTCCTGCTCCTGCTCTGACCTTGGTGTTCTCTCTACTCTTTCTCACTCTTTCTGTTCCCTCCTCTTAGCTCCATGTAGTGTTTTCTGGCCTTTTAAAATATGTTTTCATAGAGGCACCACCAGCTTTGCTGATGGGCTCAGCTTTGGCTTCAGGGAACCAGCTGTGTCCAGCACAGGGAAGCCCCTGGCCTCTTCCCACAGAGGTCACCCTTGCAGGCCCCCCCAGCTACTAACACCTTGTCATGGACATCCGGAATAGACACAATCAATCATTTTTACTGGAATGTTGCAAATTGTTATTTTTCTGGAAGTATCAATCTCATAGAAAACGTCTGTAATTGTAGCAGCTAATATAACCCCCTCAGCAAGTCAGAGCTAAGGAACTTAAGTGTCTGAAACTTCAGAAAGATAAAGGCACAAATATTGCTTCAATAAGGCTAAGGAGAAACATAAATTAGTTTTACATCTGGATTTCTGCAGCTGAAATAAAGCTGCTTTCATGCTATATAAATGTGTATTGAGATGTTAAAGATTCTGCCACTGATGTTCTTAAACACTGTTTGCATAAAATTTTAATAATTTATTTTATAAAAGCTACAAGATCCTTAAAAGTAGGTTGGACATTTAGCTGTTCAACAGCTGAACCTGATGTTACAGGTAAGTGACCTACCTGGTACTTACCCTGCAAGGAATAAGTCTGCGTACTTATGCAGTGACAAAGGAAAAGAGTGGTGAAAGAATTTTGGTGACTGAAATACTGTGCAAATCAACAGTAGAAGTGCTTATGGAGAAAGGTCCTAGTTCCTCCAAGATTTCTGTCTGGAGTTACAGCCATGCTAGAAGACACTGCATGATTCCATCTCACATAGGCAGGATGGCATAGTAGTAGCCTTTGGCTCACACCGACACATTAAGGATCAGCAGCCCTATCATTTTGGGGTTTTGTTTCCAGTGCAATATTTAATTTATTTAATTAAAACATTGCCTTCTGCTTTGTGGTTACAGTGTGGCACGAAGTGAATGTTAGGTGGGACAACAGGAGAGTAAAGAAGAGATGCTGGAGTTAGAAATCTCCTTCAGTGCTGAATTGCTGAAATAATATTGAAAACTTATAACTAGTGTTTTGGTTCACAGCTGGGACCAATAAAAGCCTGTGAAGAATTTCTGTAAATTATACTATCCTGTGGGGGGCCAAGGAAATGTTGTTTCTCATTTAAAATAAATAGTCCCCCCTACTAACTTATTCCTAATCATGCAAACAACAAAGGAATTAAGTAGCCCATTTCCATACATATGACTGTTTCTTTTATGAAATGTAGTACACCAGAAATTCAGAGCTAATTGATTTAGAGGAATTCATGTTTGTAAATTTTTTCAACAGTGTAACAAAACCCAACTATTTTATTTTATGCAATTCCATTTCTTATTGTAACATTTAAAAATGACAACACTGAGTGCTCAATATGTGTTCAGTTTGCATTGCAAAGCAATGGGGTTTGCCTATAAAAGAAGACAAAGTGTTTTGTCAGATCCATAGATAATAGCATATATGCCAATGACAGTGTTCATGGCATAGAAGCAATGTCACAATTTTCTGCAGAACCAACTGTTTTTGTCTTCTACTTTGAAATTTGTATGAGTAGCTCTAAGTTCAGAATATTTGTTTTAAACCTAGTAATCTGCACACAAAAATGAGAAAGAGCATTTTAGAGTAGCTTCAAAACTTTCCTTAAGAAAAGTGTGTTTGGTTGTTGTTGTTTTTTCATCACATATGAATGAAATCATTCAAATTAGATGTGTTCTAAAACTGTACACAGGGCAACTCTTTTGTACTCAAAACACAGTTTCTTAAAAATCTGTTTTGAACAGAGCATATAGCTTAACAGCAGAATTTGTCCTTACTCACCTAATCTTAGACAGTTAGGTTTTGAATCCAATTCTAACCAGCAGAGACTTGAATTAAAAGAAGAAAAAATGCATCAGAAATTGTAAACATCAAAAAATTCCATTAGTACCTTAAACTACAAAGGCATCTACATAATATATGGTACAGGGTATTGGATAGGACTGTTAATTCTTTGAAGGGATATTAACCTATTCCTCTATATGATAGTCTTAAATGTGTCTCGGGGGCACCTTTTGTTTTGGTTTTGGGGTTTTTTTGTTTGTTTGTGGGGTTTTTTAAGCAACACGAAATATTTTCTGAACAAAAAAGCAAGAGATGTGAAAGGAAAGAAATTATGAAGAATACCAGCAGAAATTGCAGAGAACTGATAAGCAAGAGAAGACACATAAAAGCGGTAATATACAGAAAATAACACAAGAAAGGGAAAAGGGGGCAAAGACAAAGGCGGGGGGGGGGGGAAGGAAAAAAGGTAAAAAAGATGTTTAGTGGCAAAGGTTAACAGACAACTCATAATGGCAGGCAGGAATATGATGGGGCTATGACATATTAAAAACCAAGGAAGACCATTTCTTAGGCAGCTCGTTCGTGAATTGTCTGTTTTTCATCCTGTTCTTCCACTATAAGCTTCCTATAAAATGACTCATATTGCTTATACTTCTGGTTCTCTCTCTCTCAAAAAAAAAAAAAAAAAAAAAAAAAAAAGTAGCTATATGGAGTCAGAAAAGTCTTCTGGAGTCTACTGAAATGATGCAATTTGTCCGGAGGTTATCCAGGTTCAAAATTCTTCCTTAGTTGCCCCATGCCTCAGGTTCTATCCTACCTAACAGCCAAATGAATTCCATTATGCATCCTGAAATTCACACGGCCACAGCTGAGCTTTTATTCCCAGGGCGCTCTTTTTAATGATGATGTAGAAGTACTCTTGGTATATGCACTGATTCTATGCTGAAGGAAAGGGGAGTAAAAAAACCAACCAAACAAACAAAAAATTGATATCTTAAAAACAATGAGAAAGACAAGGAAGAAAAGAATAAGGGTGAGAAAACAGTAGGATTTTCTAATCTCTGCATTCCCTCCCTCCTTTTTCTGTCTCACAATAAGGATAAATTAGTAGAGAAAAATTAATTAAAAGAAAAAATAGATTTGAAGAGATATGAGAAGAAAATAAATGAAGAAAACAAAAATGCAACAAATGAACTAAAATGGTAAGAAAATAAAGGAACAACAAATAATAGAAGAACTGAATGAGATATTAAAATAACAAAGAGGAAAAACAAAGAAATAAAAGTAACACTGTTTGAAATAGGCTTCTATTCCCTGAAAGTCCATGCATATTTTCAAAGAGAATACAATTATGTCACCGAAAAGGTACAGCTAAACTTTGGAGAACAATGAGAAAGTATATTGCTTACCTGGAAAAAAAATTTGTTTACCAAAAAAGAAAAGTGCCTAGAATAAATTTATGCACATTTTCCTCAGCCATCATCATACTATCACTGCAGCATTGCCACTGACCTTTCCAAGGATAGAGTGCACTATTTGGGAGCACATATTATTCCCTAGGTTTTCCATATCTGGTCTTCTAGCTGGTGGGTTTTGAATGTGTTAGAGAAGATACTATAGCTGTTTTCACTTCAGACAACTGCTTCTATCCCTAGTGTCCCTTCTAAACCTATTTCTTTAAACATATCAATTTATACATTTATTGTGCTTATGACTAAAAGCTTTTTTTCCTTTAAATAATACTATTTTTTTACTTCAAATAATACTTTTAGGAAATTATTTTCAACCAGTCTTAATATTTGTCTCTACTTACGTATAGAAATTCAGTATTAGTTGACCTTTCTCTGGCAGCAAAGCCCCTCAGAAGATTCCCTCCTCTTTTTTTTTTTCCTTCCCTTGCTAGTTTGTTTTTCTGTTTTGAATACGTGGCAGCAGTAAAACCCTCACAGATGCTTATGCCCACCAGCCAGAGCCTATGACCTCACCTAGGTCTTTTATTACTTTCTACTAAGAATTATTTGCAAGAAAATGAAACTCTGCCAACTGGCATGTCTTAAGTGAAACTTAGGAAGTTCTTTTCAAACACGTTCCTTAAAGTAAAAGAGTCTGAAGCAGAAAAATGAATTTGCAGCTTGTCAGAAGTTGGCAATTGGCTGCAAAACTGCAGCAGAGTAGGATTTGCATGAATTACCCACACCACTTTCCTTTGCTTTGTTTGAATTATTATTGGTCTTCTCAATATGTTTCACTGTCATGGTAAGCTGACTGCAACTTTTGTAAGGCAAGCACTAGTCTACTGTACTTCATCTTTCGAAAACTTGATCAGATTAACCTTTTCCAGCATGTCTCCAGGGAGCTCTCAAACAAATCTTTGGAGAACTTATGTCCAATCTTTTCCAAATTCCTAACTATGATTAAACTCTGTGGCACTTATGACATTACTAATTCCTTCTTTTTCTTGTTTGCATGGGCTTTTTGTCTGTTTTTAAACCAAGGTTTTGGATGACCAAAAAAAAAAAAGTGTTTGTAGAAAAACTAAAAATTTCAAATTAAAATTAATACTAGAAAAAAATAAAGATGATCATTAAAAAAAAAGAAATCTGGTGAAATGATAGCATAATTTTATGAACCTGAAAACCCTACTTCTTTTACAAAAAAAAGTTCAGCATAATTAGCAGAGCAGTGAACAACTGGTTATGGTTCAAATTTCATACTTTTAGTACACGAGATTCTTGAAAGAAGGTATTGGAAAGCTGGTATGATTAAAACCAGTAGACTTAATTCACACCCAAAATAATTCTCAAGTTCTTAAACATTCAATTTAAGGTTTGAACTGATTACAGCAATTCTGATTTAAATACCACATCAATCCTCCAGTTATTACTATTTTAATAAATATTCCAACAAGTATTAGAAAATAAAACTAAAATCACAAGACCAAAATGATAGTTAATAACTTGAGATATAACTTTTACTAGCACACCTTCAGTGAGCTTTTAGATTTCACATTCACTTTTAGATTAGAACATTCACTTCATAATCTTAAAGTATGTTTTTACATCTGAAAGTATGATAAAAACCTACAGACCCTGGTCTGGATTCAGTAAGTCATTTTAGTTTTCTCTACACTAAAAATTGCAGTCACTGTAAATTTCTGTAGCCTGGTGTTTCATTGCACGTAAGTGAAAATACCAGTTCTATATCAATTGTACTTCTGATTTTCGAGAAATATTATCAGTGAGATTTGTGAACTAGAAAAGAAAGTACATGTATATTATTCAAAGTAGACAGTAATTAATCTATAAATCTAAATAATAACTTGTAAATATTAATATATTATACTTCACTGTTATTTCCCACTTTTTTTCCTTTAAATACTTTACAAAATTTCATTATTTTCTGATTTCAATGGATACTGGTATTCTGCTTATCTACAGAACTCTTCCTAAAGTATACAATTCCATAACCATAACGAAGGCTCCTTGTTCGAATCCACTTTTATACATACTTACAACTTCCCAGGAATAAATTACCAGCCTTACTGATGAATATTTTGTTTAATATGCACTTCCTTGTCAATATATGCATATATCCTTGTGAATCCTCCAATTAAAACTTAGCATATAAATGTATGAAAAGCTTAGTTTTAAAAATTGCTGATCACCTAGGTCTTCTTATTGATTTCACTAAGAATTATTTGGGTCATCATTTTTCTAAAAGCAACAAGATGACAAAAATTAATTTTAGAAAAGACTGTTCCTTTTAAAAAGTGATTAATAGTAGTTACATAAGCTTTAAAATTGATGAGGGAAAGTTAATAAGGTCAGGATACATTCTGGAAATGAATGCCACATCTATTTCTACACCTTAAAATTTAATACATTTTTCCAGCTCTATTATTTTTCTCACTCTTAAAATCACTAACTCACATTGAAGTCCATAAAATTTGTTTTATTTATGCTGATTATCCTTTCTATATTTCATTTTGAAGTTATGGATTTCTTCTTTCTTACATATGCATCTCACTGAGAAGCCCCATACATGGATATCTACAGAGGTATTATTCTATTGGGAAAGAACCTTTCTTCTTATGTGTTCACAGAATTACTTGAGTCAATTCATTTTTGAGGGAGAAGGAGTTACTGGGCAATTGATTTGTCCTTTACAAATAGATGCAAAGGCTGATGATGTCTTTATCTAAATTTACTTGACATTAGCAGTCAGTTCTGAATATTCAAATCTTGAACAATATAGGTCAGTGCTTTTACTTCAAATACTCAAAAAGCTTTAAAACTCTGCCTGCCATGAGTGGTTTCCTCAGAAATAAAACACTGTAAATTATTTAACATAAAAAACATCAATGAAATAACAGAATAATGACTTACTGTTGTTCTACCAGGTGTTTAGAATATACTCTAAGTAAATACATATATATGTAAAGCCTCTCTTAACCTCATAGTAGAATTACGGCATGCTCCTTTAAACAAACACTTGTGCAAAGCTAACTTGTTTCTTACAACTTGCAGTTAAACCTCAGTTGACATGAAAACTAAGAAAAATCTCAATTTTGAGAAAAATTCCTTTCAGCTTACTATGTGATATGTTGGAGGGAAAGAGACAGCCTGTTTGTATTAATAATAACAACCAAAATGTTTAGAAAATGTAGGTTGCCTCTATCAGAATCCTCTTCGGGTACCTAATCAGGAATTACCACCCTTTTGAATTATTTGGCTTGTGAGTTAAAGACACTGTTGCTTTGAAAGAAAAAAAGCTCTTTAAACATATGAAATATAGATCAAGAAATTGATTAAAACTGAAAGATTCTTGGAAGACCCCAACCCAGTAATCAGCCTCTATTCAGTCAAAGCATTTTTGTTTAGGAAGAAAGTTAATCATATGTTTCAAGTCACAAAAGAATTTAGTATGCAATTAAATGAAGGGAGGTACAAGTTTGTTGCACCAGAAAACAAAGAGATTGGGAGACAAGAACAAGAGAGCAGCTGGTTCCAAAAGGACAGAGGGAATTATCAAATCAGGAGTCAAAGTCTGAGAAAAAGAATATACAGATAATTGTGAAAAATGGGGAACATGCACATATAGAGGAAACACATGGGCAGGAAGAGGGATTTACACCAACCCAGAAAAACAAGTGACTGGGTACTCTGTCAAAATCAGCATGTCTGTCACCAGACCAGACTCAGAGAACGAAGCAGGTGTCTTCAAGAGTCAACCACACATTGCTTAAATTCATCATGAGAGAGCATGAAGTAATGGCTTTAGAGAAATTAATGCTCTGGGAATGTCTCCTCTGGATAGACCTAACTTCTCATGTGGAAGAACAAATGCTAGAGATTTTGAACTGGTTAGGAACTTCCTAATGTAGAGTTAAATCTTGCCTTCATGAACTTAATAAAGGTATCACTGAACTTCTTGCAGGTTGGAGTTCACCCTTTCCAGGTCTCCAGAAATGAAAGGCTAGTGCAATAAGCTCCTTACCCAGTTTCTCTAAAAACTTGTTTCACTACTAGAGGCTAATCTTTTGGGCAGATTGAATACTGTGATACTATATGCTCTTCACCAAATGTTAACAGTTTAGCTATAACTTTAGGTAAAACTTTTACTGCTGCCACCACAAAAGTGCAATACTTACTTGAAGATATAATCATTGTTAATGCTTCAGAGAGACCATGCCACGTTCCTATCACACTTGCCACAGTATTGCTTAATTTGGGGCAGGGGGCGGGCGGGATCTAATTACTGTCAGGTTTCCCATATCTCATTTCACCCTCTGCTGACATGTCTAAGGGAGTTTTCCCGTAATAGGTCACTTAGTGTGTACATCATTACCACCTATTAAAAAACACAGTAGGTTTTGTAGAATTGTTAACTGTCTATAATTCAGAGACACATACCTCTCTCCCTGATGGGTCTTAAATGTAGAACAAATGAAGTTGGGGGGGGGGGGGGGGGAATAAAAAAAAGAAATAAAATTATTAGTGACTGCTCAGTCAAGTTCTGTTCTCAGTTATATGGATATCTTGTAGAATTACAATTATATGGTAGACAGATATACTAACTCCTTGGATACTATTCTGATTTTGGTTATTATATGATACTTATTATTGCCTGCCATTTTCAACAACAAACTGTACTTTTAAAATCCTACCTTTCACACTGAAGCTTCATCAAACAGTAGCATTTTTGGATAATGTAAAGTACTACAATATTTATATCAGATTATGTAAACTCAAAATAGGACACAGCGGATTTCACTGAACCCTATACGGGAATTGCTTGAATAAATTCCACCACTGTTTTCTGTATGAACTTTCTGAAATATTAAAAAGACAGAAAAATTACTTTTGCAGAATTCTGCAGTCCCAGGGTAGAGTGCAATTATTCCAGCACGATTCCTCTCTGAAATAAAAGCAGTGAGAGAACTCAACAGAGATTAAAATGTAAAAAACCAAAGAAGAGATTTGAAAAAGATAATGAAGAAACTATTACATTAATATGTATTATTTATTACTGTAAGGGATGAGGCCCAAGTGACTGTGCTGTCAGCACAGACAATGCCCCAGGGAAAGCTCCAGAAGCCAGCCACGGGGAGGGGCCCGGTGTCACTCTCCTTGACTGACTAATGTCTCAACCACTCCTGGAGCTGGGGTGAGAGAAGATACTAGAAACCTTGGGCTGGAGCCAATAAATAGGGGCACACGTGAGCTTTCTGAGAGCACTTCAGACTGACACCCCTGCCCTGTTGGCAGGTCTGATGCTGGATCCAGGATTGGTGATCTTTCTCTTGCTATCTCTCTCCTGCTTCCCAGCTCTCCCTCTTTCTCTCCCTGTCTCCCCCCCCCCCCCCTTCTTGTTCTCTGCTTTTGATGTTGCTAAGTAATACAAGGCCTACCTCAACTCCTCACAAAGCCACTTAGCTTGTATTATATATTAAGACATAGCTGGTTGATGCTTACAGAAGTGTTCGTGCTGTTGGAGTTGGAGTTGGTGTTTGGACCTTGAGTGTTATTTCACCTTAATCCACACCGAGGGGATTTGCGGACCTTAGTCACTCTCCCCTTCTCATAGGTGGGACATGACAATTACTTGCCACACATTTTCTTTATTATTTAGCCACATTTTTGTTCAGAGATATGTGCCAATGAAGGAAGCTTCATAAAAAGTAAGGAATATACTAAATTATCAGGAAAACTAATAAGAAGGGGAAATTATGAATGTTGAATTGTTTATAAAGAGGAAACAACCAAGACAGCCATATGATTCCAAGTGTTTGGCCATACTTGAATTAAATTTGCATCATATTCTGCCCTGAATTATCCACAGCAATAGGAAATCCTCAGGGTGGTTAGGCGTTGTGTTTAGCTGCAGCTATTGTTTGAGCTTTGCCTCGGAAACTTTATTTTCAGAAGAGTTAAACAGAGACAGAAATTGTTGCTGTGGGAAGTGCTGCCTATCTTCAGTACAGGGTAAAATGTTAGCCAAAAGCATAAAAAAAGCAGTAATACAAGCCATGATTGTGCTAAATGATCTGTCACTGCTACACGCTAATATAAAGCATCTGCAGTATGTGTACAGCTGAAGAGTAAAAATCTTTTTCAGTAAGTTTCCTCACACATTATAAAGAAATATATTGCTATCACCTATTGAGACAAAAAGGCCAATACAATCCATGATGACACAATTTCACCTCAGCAAATGAAATATTTAGATATTTTGTCATTTAGTTCTTATATTTAAAGAGCCACAATCATCACTTGTAAGAATGATTTGTTTGCCACATTTTGTCCCTTGATATTTTATACAGACCACCTTCAGTAAATTCAGAGTTCTGCCCCACAAATCACAGAGCAAACTATCCAAACCATTTACTTTGAATCAGGTATTAATAGCCTAGGCTTCAATCCCACACAATTTTCCTTTTATGCTTAAATTTGTAAATGAAAATAGATCAACTGAATACATAGTACATAAAGGTGAGAATCTGTGAAAGTTTTAAACGCTGACATAGTTAGCAATATAAACTATTGCAACAGAAAAATATAAAAGATAAAAACTATATCTTCCAGTTTTTCTTCAGTTTTGCAGGAATTTGGCTATTAACCTAGTTCTCCCCCAAAAATTTGACTACCTGTTTCAGCTAAAAAAATCTAAGTATTTTATACTTTTCTCTACTAAGTCATTTTCGAATTTGGATTTGTTAATATGAACCCAAACATTTTACAGAAGCGTCCATGGAAGTTAAAAAATGATGTGGGAAACATGCAGCTTATGACTTTTCCAGTTCATCCTCCTCAGAGCAGGTACAAAGGTTGTGATCAAGCCCTACTCTTCTGTGCAAACAGAATATTCATCCTTACCCCTCTGCAGAATCACCTGTTCCTTCTGATTTACAGTGCCACCCCGCTCAAGCCACCCACAGTTTGCCAGACCCAAAAGCAAGAAAGCAGCTATCTCTTCTGCATTGTGGAACATGTGCAAATCCACACTCGAATAGGTTTGCAATGATTTGCAAGAATGACAAGTGACCAAGCAAGCACATGCCTATTTATGTGAAAGATTCTTTGAATTTTATGTTCCAAAAATTACTTGCAAATTATAAAGAAAATAATTATGTGGTTTAAACTTTATATATAAGAAAAGCTGTTCTAGGACACAGCACTTCCAAATTTTTGAGATGGCTCTGACGCATAGGTCAAAGGCAACAATAAATGCAAGAGCTAGAGATGGAGATTTGTACTGAACCTAAGAACTAGAATCTGCATCCATTTCCCTCATTAAATACTTAATAAGTAGCAGTAGAAAGTGTAAAAAGTAGGGTTGTTTTGTTATCTTCTCTGCTGGACTAGCAGAACTAGGCTGGATAGACTTTTATAATTAGTTCACTCAATATAAAAATGGTGCTATATAGTATTTACAGCTACTAGGAAATGAGGTTTCACAAATTAACACAGTTTATGCTCTGTACTTCTTATATTTCATAAAAGACATAGCTTGAAGCCTGTATTAAACTAAAATTATAGATTTACCGTAAATTTATTGTTATTAGCTTTGACAGCGATTCTTCAGGAAAAATAATTCTGTGGTATCTTAAAACCTATTTAGATGTATAGGTACAAATACCAAGTACCTATGGAACCTAAAGCCTTTACCCCTTTAGTTAATGTCTTTTCTTTCAGCATTTGTATTTTGAACTGTCTCAAGGAAATAATGAATTTAAATGGGAGAAAAAGAAATACTTCCTGAAAATTATTTTTGAGAAGTGAAATCAAGTTTATACTAAAAAAATTTTTAGAACATTCTGTTGGAAGTTCAATCCATTTACTACTGAGAGGTTCATAAAACTATTAAAATATTATTAAAAACTGTTGATCTTTCACAGAGAATTGTATGACAATTTAAAGTGTTCTAATTCATACAATAACTACCAGTATTAGGCAAAAGTTAAACACAATTATTGTCATAAGTGTATAAACAGACACAGCTGAGATTATGCATATTCTTAATAAAGTACTATAGCACTAAATCAACACTACCAGCTGAAAAAATTTGCATTTAACTCAACTGAAGTCTAAGCTTATGTAAGTTTACTGCACTACTCTCTTTACTTCACGTCAAGAAAGACCACCAACAACCTTTAAATTACATGATTAAACACACCAAAAAGAAAAAAAGACACTGTCAAAGCAAAGAGTTTGTGAACAATTTGATCTGAAAAAAATGTTTCTAAATTATGTGTCTAAATAAGTTTGGGATCAGTTACTGACATAGCAAGAAGCTTAAAAATTAAACTTAGGCTTCTTAATGAATAATTTAAGGTAACTCTTTTACCTTTTAAATTTTGCAGACAATTACCCATTCTGTAACTTCTACTTTGTTCTGTGTTCTTATGTTCTTATGTGTTCTTTGTTCTGTAACATCATAAAACCTTCACTGGAAAATAAGCCACAAAATAAGCCACATTATTAAAAACACAAATTGTGTTTTTTGGTGTACATTAATATTTATGGTATATTTTTCTAGCAACTGTGTGAGATGATGTAATCTTTAAAAGACTCCTTCAAAATAATCTCTTTCCCAACAGTTCATTGCAAGCTCAGGAACAATTCCTTACCAAGTTAAGCATACTGCAAACCCAGAGCCTATAGATTATTATCATCAGATACTATTTAAAAACCTTATTTAGAGATATTTGAATACATATATTGAGAAGTAGAGCCCCACAATGTGAAGAACATGATAATTGCCATTATCATCATTCTAAATCCATCTTTTATCTGATCTCTGTTTGGCTACTAATTATTAAAACAATAATTAGATCTGCTGGGGATTTTCCAATTAAACAGCCTTCTGTGAGAAAATGCTGATTAATTGAAACCAAAAAGGCTTTTGCAAGAAAGTAGAATTTTTCACCACACCGACATTGAGAAAGAAATCTCAATTGTCAAGCAACTGTCCTGCAGACCAAACACTTGCTACTCTGGCATAACTGTTCATAGCTCAAGTGCTGGAAGTCTAACACTGAAAAGCTTGAAGAAAAGATACACATACGTAAAATAGGGAAATATGCAAGTTCCTACTACTATGAGTCATAAGTATTTAGATTTCTTCTTTTTGTCTTGTTTGAGCTTAGTGGCAATCTTGGAAAAGCTTATGCTTCTTCATATATTAGGCATAATCAGTAAACAAGATCAGCAAATAGAGGGCAAAACAAGCTCAACAGAAAATACCAGCTAAGCAATAGTGGTAATAAATAAAGAATTAAAAGCTACAGTCTTTTGACTGTTTTGAACTGCAGCAAAAGCTTGAAAGGAAACTTCTAAAAGCCCAATAATCCAAATACAGAAAGATCATTTTACCAAAAGAAACATTGATCAATAGGGAAGTCTTTTGGTACTTACAGTACTAGTTCCACAGATCACAGTCAAGTTCTGTTAAATAAAACTTTGCCTTGACAGGTGGCCCATAGGCTCAGCTCTCTTGAGGCTGAAATCCTTCTGTCAGTACACGAGCAAGGCAGGGAAGGAAGTGTGTCCTATGCCAGCAGCTTCAAGTACCTGATGGTTAAACAGGTTCCCTGAGACAAGTCCTTGTTTTTCCATTCTCTTCCAGCTTCCTAAACACAGGAAGGGCATGTACAATTAATCTCCCTGATCGATAAACTAATCAATTATTTCCACAGAGTGCAACACCTCCAAAATACTACATGCCATTAGATAGCCACAGACTAGGAACTCAAACAAATGAAGGACAAAGGGTTATGCACCTGCTCTGGATTTAGGCAGTCATCTTCTTTCTTCCAAAATCTTCCACTCAAATATGCCCATCAATATTTTTAAAATCCTTCAGCTATGCAAATGTTGAATGATAAAAGTTGGAAATGTTCTAGTGTTACGCAGGACAAGATAAATGTTTTCTGCTTATCTCCAATTAAGAACGTAACATGATTTTTCCACAGCATTGGAGGAGGTTAGTGTCTATGTTTTTGTCTTGTGATACAGGATTATGAGGGCCTTACCTTGTCTGAGAGCTGAGTATAATGCAGACAGGGCTGAGTACAGGGAGCTGCAGCACTCAAGGCAATGGAAATGGAAACTGAGTGTGATGAGCCTTAGCACAGGGCATGCGTCACCACCTGACAGGAAGGCAGTACCTGAAACTGCTGGAAAGGTACCCCACTGTGTGGATTGATGGATTGACAGCCTGCACCAAAAGTTATTTATAAAAACCCTCAGCAGTAGGTGGGGGGGACAGGGACAACACACATGACAGGAGGAAGGAGTATACCTGGACATCAGCACCGCATAAGAGCAGAGGGCCCAAGGAGGAACTGCTGAGCCTTGGAGCAGAGCTACCACCTGTGAGCCTGACGCTGAAGCTGGCTGGAGGGACATTATACTCCATTCAATGCAATAAAAATAATGGATATTTATGCAAAAATGAAACTAACTAGTTCTGATGATGCAGGGTATTCTGATTAATTTGTTGGTTTTAAAGAATTTGTAGAAATATATTTTCAATATAACCTTACATCAATCACAAGGTTATTTTTTTCCATCAGAGTCATGCAGTCATCTTCATTGCTTACTAGCAGAATTTATTATTAGAGTTTTGCTTGTGCTATTGACTTATAAAGCAGCAGTAATAAAAATTATTTTCTTACTGGTTTTTGGGGAGAAAACTGGAAAAAATAATAAAATTTATCATTTTCAATTTATGTTTAAAATTTGTAATGCAGTCTTACAAATTTAAATACTTTATTCTCAATTCTTTATATCCTCTGTGTACTTGGAAATAAGAGTTTCATGGCCTTCATTTCCTGTTGCTTCCCTTTATGATTTTCAATTACCAGTTTAGAAATACAGTATAGAGTCCATTAAGTAACAGCAGTTGCATCTGAGGTTAGTCTGTAACAAAAAATGTGTTCTATTCTTGAAGCAACACAGCAGCGTGTAAGCCATTCAAAAAGATTAAGGGGTAGTTTTGAATTCTAATCTATTTCACCTTATGTTTTCATAACCAAAACAAGATGGCAGTTAAATATAGGCAAATTTATATCTAGAACAAGATTTGTTCTTCCTTTTTTTCTGAAAGCTCCTCCCTTGAGACTCAAAGAGCAACACCAAATCTCCGGGTGCCTCACAGCAACTCATCTGAAATAAACTCTTGCTTTTTCTTTCCCCTTCCTCTTTGCAGGCACAACAACATTCTTCTCTCAGTCCCTTTGCAGTCAGCGGTAATTAGTGACAGTGCAAAACAAAATATTTTGTGTGTAAAATAAAGCATAAGAAATAAAAATGAATAAATAATACATCTTAAAACTTCTAAAATAAGTAACTGTCATAAAAAGCTTTACTGAGCCAAATTATACAGTCCTAACTTACATTTACACAGGAAAATTTCTCACTGGTTTTCTAGTAGAGACTTTATCAGAGAAAAAAAAATAAAAGATTTTCCCTTTCCTTACAGAAAAAGCAAACCAAGGAACATCCAACAAACAAAAAAATCCCACCCCATACATACAGATACTTACCTGTTTGCTTTAATATAGGTTTTTTCTAAATCCTGAGAAACTTAGATGAGGGTGAACATTTGTAAATCAGTCATGGAGTTTAGCCACTCGTACAGCAAGGCTGAAGGCAAAAAATTATAAGTGGTTATACCTCACAATATTCATAATTTCTGTCTCCCTCCTCCACCTCCACCTCCATATACCTTGCCAGGACACCAGAGGTGTTTGAAAATTCAGTGTATGTTTGAATCTTGCTGAGTGCAATTACATCTCTTTAGAGAACAGTGTTGAGATTTTGCTTTTCCCTTCCTTTTTCCTCCTTAACCCCCCTACCTTACGCAGCTGAGGAAGAAAAAGAGCAGGAAAAATCTAGCTTCAAAATATGGGCATATGATGCCTGTTACTGGAAGAATAGAAAATATAAAGGTTTTGTAATAAAATTGAAACTAACTATGGTCACACTGCAGAGCCCGGATAGTAAATCTCACTGTTAGTATTACAGTGGTAGGCCACATGCTGCTTCAGTCTACTGCAATTCTAGCCCTCAGCAGTGGTTTAATGGTGATTACACAGGGTGTTGGCACAAACTGGTTAATGCTTGCAGAGCTGGAGAGTTAGCATCACAGCCTGGGAGAAGCAGAGCAAGCCAGAGCTGCTGTGGCATTAAAGGTTACAGCATTGCAAGGTTGGTTTGCAGTTAGTGGATGGAGAGTGTGATCCTGATATACAGTAAACCTATGATTTAAAAATTGAGAATTTTGTTTTTAATCAAGTCCCTTCCTACCCAAAACTGTCAGGAGAAATGCCTTACAGGAAGGCGTTCTGTCTCCCTCTCTCTCCCCTTCTGTTTTCTTGAAACAGCAATTTCAGAAATGCTGGGGGGGGGGGGGGGGGGGAGGAGATTACAGCGAATTCTCTAGCAGCAACCAGCTTTGAGAAAATTTGCATAAATACTGTTTATGTTATTCCAAACTGAAAGTCACAAAGTGAACATAATATTACACTCCCCTCAGAGCCATCCACTACTTTCACACAAATAAGGTAATTTCTTTTCCCCACAAGCATGTGATTTCTTCCTTCCTGACTTAGTTATATGCCTGCCCATTTTGTCCTTCCCTGTAACTCATTCATCTCACGCACAAAGTGTTTTAACCTGATACACTGTCCAGTCACTTGGTTCTTAGTGTTGCTCTGTTCCTTTAATCCTTCTTCCACTTCAAGATTCAGATTTAGATTGGATCAAGGAAAACTCTAATTATGATAAGGATTTTCTCTGCTAACACTTTGTAGCTTTCAGGTCAAAGTCACAAGCTTGTATCAGTTATAGCATTAAAGTCAAAGGCCAGAAACAGACCTTGAAAGGTCATCTAGCCAGTGGTCTTGCCACAGGACAAGGACAGCAAAATACCAGTGTTGTTCACAACAACCTGTCCTCTTCTGAAAAACTTTCAGCAGTGGAGATTCGATAGCACCCACAGGCAAACTATTGCAATGCTTAGCAGTCCTTTCTATTAGTACATTTTTGCTAATGTCTAACCTAAATCTCCCTTGCTGAAATTTAAGCTAATTACTTCTTGTCTTATCTACACTGGACATGGAGAACTGATTATTTCCTCTCTCTTTGAAGCAGGCTTTCATAATTTTTAAGGCTGTTATCAGAGGTCTCTTCAGTTGCTTCTGTTGCAAACTAAAAATCTTCAATTAATTCACTCTTTCCTTCTGTTTTCTAGATTTAGATCTCTAACTGTTGTTTATCTCCTCTGGACTTTCATCTGCAGATCAATGTGTTGCTGATCAACACTGAAGAACAATACTTTAAAACTTCATTCCATTGGTGTAATCCAAAAAATATAATAATCATGCTATTTTATTAAAAATCTCCACTCACTGGTGGAAGTACAAAAGTGTAGCAGATCTAAAAGAAACACGTATGGTATATTTTTTGATACACATTGGTGATTTGGAAAGGAACATTTTCTTTCCAGTTACAGTTTACCAACAGTCATTTGACAGTAAAAAAAATAAATACTGCTATTTTTCAAAGCTTTAGGAATGCTTATGTGGTTACCTGAATTAAAATATGTTGACCAACTGAAGACTTGCCTTGATGATACGTTGTCCAGCCATTACCTTATTGAGAAGGTTAACATCACAATCTTTCTTGAAAAGACCTCTCACATAAACCTGTTGTTTGTACTACACAAGGTAAAGCTCTGCAGTAAACCTTCTTGATTTTAAACCATTCACTAATGATGTTTTCCATCACAGTTTAAAGCCTAAAGATTGTCAAGTTCTTTTCCAGAGAGCAACACTGAATCTAAACTGCAACATTACAAGATCCTTTAGTTTGAAATGTAATCAAAGAAAATAGAAAATAGCTGCCACAATCAAAAAGGAACAGAGAAGAGAGTACTGTTGCTCCATCTGGAAAAATCCAAGGCAAAATCTCCCTCCTTGTCTGAGACCTGTCAGAGGAAGAAGCAGTGAATGGCTGCAGTGACCCCAGAGCCAGCTAGCCTGAGGTACCCATGTGAGTGCTCTTCAGGCATCTACTGACAGTCATGGTCAGAGGGTCTTTCACTAAAAAAATAAAAGTTCAGTTTCAGCCTTTTTCCCTTACTATTCTGAAGTCTTGACCTTCCTCTTTGATTATTTAACATGCAGATGTAAGTTGTAGGAGTCAGAAGATATTTAACTAGTCTCCTAAAAGCATTTTTTAATCTTCTGAATTTATTTGTAGGTCAGCTTGAGTCAAAAAGCTGCTAATGTGTATGATAAAGCCATTCCTCCTCCCATGGAAATGGTAAAAAATAATAACAAGAAAAATTATGCATTAAAGCAGATATAAATTACAACATGGGCCACAAAGCAAGGTAAATATATAACCTGAGGCAAGAAAACTGTGGCCTGTTGACTTTGCCTTCAAATAAAAAAATACCTAACTCAGGAATGACAAGCCTTTCTGATCCTACAAGGCAAATACCAAAATCTCATATTTCTGTGACCATCAAACCGCATATTGCATATACATCACAAGTTCTACAGATAAGAAATAACCATGTCTGCATAAGAGTAGTACTGCTCTCTCCGCTACTCATGACCCTCAGAGGAACCGCTGTGGCCCATGAGGCTCCCTGGTGATCCGCTGCCACCCCATGGCCCCGCCACACTGGCAGGATTTACAGTGCCTGCAAACCACACAGGTCACAGGAGCTACAGGGTGCTCATCCTTGTTTATATTTCATTTCCATTCCTTCCTTGCTCCTGTCTACAATTTTCCTTGGGAGCCTTCTCCCTTGCTATATGTTTGCTTCTAGCTCAAAGCTCTGCATCTTTTCTTTGGTAATAAAAATTCCCCTGAACCTAGAGACTTCCCCTAATCCATTCTACCTCCCCCAAGGACAGATGCTGAAAGCAAGGAAAGTTTTCATTAACTGGCGGGATGAGAGAGGAAAACAGTCTCTGCCATTGTGATCACTGCTGGCAGACAGAGAGGGAGAGAGGCTCAGCAGCAACACAACAAGCAGCTCCTTCTCCCCTGCCTCCCAAAGTGCTTTCTCATCATAAGGACAATTATAGTGTATTTTGAATCTAGCTACTTGAGCTAGTATCACAACAACTTTCTGATGTCTGCATGAAGAGAAAAAAAAGAAATCACCTCCAGGGAGGACTTGAGTCCTAGAAAAATGAAGTCAGCCACTTCATCTACTGGGCTACAAAGGAGTTGGTTAGATTTATTTAACTTCATATCTTCTGCGGGGGGGGGGGGGGGGGGGGGGGAAGGAAGATCAGGATATCACTTGTAATAAAATAATAGTAAGAAGACAGGTACATCATTCTCCTTGGTCATATAACTCAGTTCACTTAAGCTTTGTATGTGATTTCACTCTGGTGTAGTAATGAAATATGGCTCTTACCCTGTTAGCCTATTAATCATTATAATACTTAGAAAGCAG
The DNA here is from genome assembly GCF_965638725.1 of Aptenodytes patagonicus. Classification (NCBI taxonomy): domain Eukaryota; kingdom Metazoa; phylum Chordata; class Aves; order Sphenisciformes; family Spheniscidae; genus Aptenodytes; species Aptenodytes patagonicus. The sequence goes on along the minus strand of NC_134982.1, from coordinate 48,419,920 downwards.
TATAAATTGAATACAGTAGAGTTAGGCTTACACTACTGTGCAGCAGGAAATATACTACCCAGTTTCCTTGGTGATTTCTTCCACGTCAACAACTGAAGCAAACACTATCATATATTTCTGAGAGAAATTAAAATAACATTACCAATGGATTACATTTGTCGTACCTCATCAGCGAGATGCACAGTGCACCAATATGAACAGAACTATTCTTAAATTATGAAAACATCCCCAAGAGAAGAATTTGGCCCCAAAAATACCATTGCTGGAGTTGATAAAGCATATTTATCAATATTTGAAAAATCTGTCAGATTACCTAATCAGCAAATATCTGACCAAATCTAATAATTTATTAAAGAATAATGTTATGCAAATGTATGAGAACACATTCCATCTCATATCTTCAGATTTATAATGTATTTTAGCAAGTGTTAATTGGCTGCTGCATTAATTTTTAGAAATCAGCTACTCATACATAGATTAAAAACTAGATATTATTAAAGAACACACAGATTTTTAGCTTCAGGCAAGCTCTTTTCATTTTAATGGCTTTAAAATAGACACTTTTTGCAATTCATATTACAGCCTACAGAGACACTGTAGCTTAATGACATCATATAAAGATTGATTATCTTTTTGAAACATTGCAACTGCAAGGAAATTCATACAGATATGTTTTAAAATATCACAAATTTTATTACAAAGTATATCTGAAAATGATGTGCTTCACTTAAGGAATTTCAAGAAATTAATAGATAACTCTAGGGCTAAAACCTCTTTCTAGATAAACCTCAGTGAATTCTTTCATTCAAAATGGATCCCTACTGAAGGAAATAGATCTCCATAGAAGTCTATCTGGGAAAATCCTGTAATGGGATTTCTCCTTCAGTTGTTACGTCTGAAATCAGAAGAATACAAAAGAATCATCAAAATAAAACAAAGTTGATTTATTAATTAACTTTTTTTAAAATTATTTTTCATTCACATTCTCAGACACTCTGGATGTGAACAATGTTTCATAGCTGGTGGATCTTGTGAAAAATACTATCCCCAGTTTTCCAAGGCTACAGTTACTAAGGAGTTTAAGTTCACTGCCTGGTTCTATAAAACCTGACCAACATTTACTTTCCCTTCTTACGCAGTGACTCTGTAGACACACTCTGAACCACAGAGAAAAAAGAAAACTTTGTAAGTTGACTGATTCAATTTAATACTAAAGAAAGGTACAGAAAACAAACACAGAATCCTTTCCTGATTAAGGCATTTATTCTTTCTTTTAGCAAACTTGTAGGTAATGTATGATAAAGCATGTTTCAGGAAGTGGCTGCTGCAAAGAGCCCCTAAAGAAAATTAGACTTTGAAAAAGAAGAAAGACCTGACTCTGAAAAAGACCCTTTTGGAAGTGGAATACATAATAATGTATGTTCTTTCTTACCTCATTACTTGTCATTGTTGTGTCAACATCACCTTTTCAACATTCACATTGGACATGGTCACCTCACTTTAAAATATTATTACAATTTAGCACTTCAACTTTTGGAGATTATATTTCAAATACATTTTAAAAGTTCAATTTGGTATCTCAAGTGGGACAGCTAAAATAAAAGGATTCAAAATCCCTTTTCAAAGTTTGGGATTGTTCCACAAGCATCATTATTCCAATTTTTGAAGCATTTTACACACCATCTAAATTAAATATTTTGCTCCTCATCCACTGTAATAACACTAGAAACATCTGGATTTTATTCTCCCCTTTCCCTTTGTCCCAAAAGATACTCCCTAACTTCAGCTTGCAGGTAGATGAAAGTGAGATCTGTCAGTGTAGCAAAGAATTGCTTCCCATATAAAATACGACATAAGGAAAAATGAAAAACCATACCTCTTTATTTAATCTTTATTAATGTAAAATAAAATTTAAAAATTCATATTATTTCTAATTTCTCAGAAGAAAAATCTCTCTGTTGCTCAGAGCACCTTTTTTTTTCCTATTAATTTAATCAATTTTAATCACATATTCAATGGAAGTAGAGGGAACCCGTATCTCTTGAACAACATTAAAGAGATTTTATACCCAAGGTGGCAAACACAGAATGTTTAGGCCAATTTATAACACTGACACTGTCATTTACTTCACTTGCTTCATGAACTTCTTTCCTGTGTGATCACATCTTTAATTTCCTTGCAAATCAGAATAGATCCTACTTCAAATTTTACATAACAATCAAAATATGGTGAAGTTATTAGTTATCCAGGCAATATATAACTATTAATACTTATCTAAATTCATTTTGTTCGCCCTGAGATTACTGATCAGATAGCTGAATAAAAGGAGGGTGGAAGCGTGGTTGATCTAAAGATTTGGAGATTTATTCCCTATAAGAATTTGCGCATTCCTCTTCTTTGTGAAAGGCGGAGAGCATCATTTTAAGTGTCAACTAATTCAGAGTTACTGACTGTAAAGAAAGAAGAAAACAACAGTTAACACCCCAAAACAAAGCAATGTTTTGTTCCATAAACATATAAAACAACATACTTTGCATATAATTCCAGTGAAGTACTTCAGTATATGCTGAAATTTATTAAGTAGCTCCATTCATTTTAAAGGGACAATTATTTTCTCATTAATGAGGGAATAGATCTCAGATTAAAAAAAAAAAAAAAAGATAGGAAAGTCTGGGTAAAGGAGATCAAGCTTGTTACAGGCAGACTCAAAATGATCAGCATGTAGTACTAGCCAACATATCTGCAATTAAGACTGATACTGTTTTTGTAGACGTCATGCAGAGAATAGGACAGTGGTATTCAACTCTGGCAATATCTGTACAAAGTAAAATTATATCTTATTTCTATTGCTTATATAAAATACATGTGATATTACACAGAATATAAATTACAGGAATAAACTTCTCCTGTCATTATATGTTTGGGATTTTTTATGATAACCCTTGACAAGGAGGAGGTAAACTACCATTTAACCTAGAAATCACCTCTGGATCAATTCAGCTTTCGCTGACATCTCAGGTGACTTCTAAATTCATTGAGAAACCCTGGAAACATATCTCAGCTGAATAAAGTTCTAATTCACAAGGGGAAAAAAACCCCAACCATTTCCAAAGAGCATTCAATCAGAACAACAAAACTGAATCAGGTACAGCTGATAAAATTACACAGAAAACATAAAACAATGGGGTCTGACTAGAGCAATACTGGAAGGAGACAGCTTAATCAGGCAGCCACACAGCCTTTAGGGGCAGAACCAGAGTAAAGTGGGCCTCCGTGTGGTACCATTTAACAGCATGAGCCTTTCTGAAAATGCAGTCTAGGTAAAATAGTTCAGGAAATTTCAGTGGGAATGATAACAAAAATAATGCTGCTGGATAAAAGAGAAAATGAATGCTACAAAAAATTATGCAAGTTGTTCCTAAAAAGTGTGAGAGAAAATAATATTTATAAGGTAGCATATAACGTGAGGCCAAAGGAGAAAAGTTAGGAAGGAATGGCAGAATCAATACTTGTACTGAATCCTAGATGCTTCAACTACAGATGACATCTGTTACTTTTCATCTGGATATGTAAAGTCTTAAAAGGAGGAGAGAGGATTACTGACAAATCAGATGGGAAAACTTGAAAATTTGAATCTCAAAAGACAACTGGGCACTTCAGTTCCTGTACTCTGCTTAAGATGCAAGGTCCTTTGAAAGATAATTTAAAAATAAACCCTGATGTCTAAAGGATGGTGTATCTGAACTCACATCCACCCCCTCAACATTAAAAAAAATATTATGCTCATTCAGGATCTAGAGCCCACTCCTAAATAGAAGTATCATATAGGAGCATTTTGAAAAGAAGAGAAGGGCCTAAATTTACCACAATACTTGGAGAAGGACAAAGTTAATTAAAACTTTTCTTTTTTTGTGGAAGAAGCACATGAAAGACAGGAGGCACGATTGTGTTTTCTTCTTCAGCATGAGGTGGATTCCCAGAGCTCATCTGCAGCTCCTGCATTTAAAAGGAATTCTATCTCTCAGAAATACACTTACAGAATATTTTATTAACACTGCAAGATTTTGCTCTGTGGACCCAGTTGCAGGTGAATATTCTAGACTTCAGGTTCAAAGCTGGAGCATTTATATAAAAGCCTGTTTTATAGCACAGTGGCTTTTTCCATAATGCCTTCATCTTCCCAACTAGTTTTCCCTAGTTCACATTCCTGAGTGATTCTTAAGGAGGAGTCTTAGAGATAAATAATCTTATGCACTAACTAGCAATTACTGATGAGCAGGAGAGGAATGGTAGCCTTTACTTTACACCAGGTCTGAGCTGTCAAGTTGGCTAACAGTAGAACCCCACTTATTGCTTGCTTTCTCTTCACCACCCATATGCTCTCCTCTACTTCAGACATAGCAGTCTTGGACCACATGGAAAGACTGACATAAGTGTGGTTCCGTATTGTCTACTCTGTGTTTGATTATGTAGCTAAACCAGTACAACATTATGATTCTTGATTGATTTGAAATCAATTCCAAAAGATATCCTTAGTCGACCTGCAGATTCTTGGGAATTTCTCCCTCTTTCAGCCTGCAGTGGTTCTTAAAATAATGTTTTTAGGGAAAGTAAGTCAACTTTGTAAGTTTGGAGTAACAAGATGACACCATGCCGCATGTGGTGGGTTGACCTTGGCTGGCTGCCAGGGGCCTACCAAAACGCTCCTTCACTCCACCTCCTCAACAGGACACAGGGAGAAAATAAGATGGAGAAGCTTATGGGTTGAGAAAAAGACAAGGAAATCACTCACAGGCAAAACAGACTTGACTTGGGGAAATTAATTTATTACCAATTTAAAAATATAGTAGGATGCTGAGAAACAAAGACAAAAACTAAAACACCTTCCTCCGAGCCTCAGGGTCAACTTTGCTCCTTCGTTCCCATCTCTTCTACCTCCCCTGCTCTGAGCAGAGGGATAGGGAATGGGGGTTGTGCTCAGTCCATAACAGCTCCTCTCTGCTGCTCCTTTGTCTTCACACTTTTCCCCTGCTCCAGCATGGAATCCTTCCTGAGGGGTATAGTCCTTCAGGAACAGACTGCTCAGCATGGGTCCCCCCCAGGGCGCAGTTCCTGCCAGAAACCCTGCTACAATTTACACACACGACCCCTCATCCCTTCACCACAATTACAACAGAAATTCATCACAATTATTCCACTCTCTAGCAAAGTTCAGTCCATGTTTTGCCTGTTACCTCTCCCAATTACTATCCTTATCTTGAATTCCTCAAAAGCCTCATGTTGGGCAACAAACAAATGACTGTGTTAGGCTGACCTTGGCTGGCCACCAGGTGCTCACCAAGCTGCTCTATCACTCCCCTATCCACTCCTCTATCACAAGGGGAAAATACACAACACAAAACTCATGGGTCAAGATAAGGACAGGGAGATCACTCAGCAATTACCTTCATGGGCAAAACAGACTTGAGTAGTTGATTAATTCAATTATTTGAATTGAAATTCAAATTCAAAAATTTGAAATTAATTCAATTTATTGCCAATTAAACTGAGTAGAATAATGAGAAATAAGAATAAATCTGAAAACACTTTCCTTCCACCCCTCCCTTCTTCCCAGGTTCAGCTTCACACCCAACTCTTCTGCCTCTTTACCCCCAAGTGGGGCAGGAGGATGGGGAGTGGGGGTTGCAGTGTGTTCATAACACTTTATCTCTGACGCTACTTCCTCCTCACACTCTTCCCCTGCTCCAGCACTGGGTCCCTCACACAGGATACAGCCCTTCACGAACTTCTCCAATGTGGGTCCTTCCCAGAGGCTACAGTTCTTCACAAACTGCTCCAGCATGGGTCCTTTCCACAGGGTGCAGTCCTTCAGAAATGGACTGCTCCAGCGTGGATCACCCATGGGCTGCAGCTCCTGCCAGAAAAACTGTTCCTGTGTGGGCTCCTTTCCACGGGGCCACAGGTCCTGCCAGAAACCTGCTTTAGCAGGGGCTCTCCATGGGCTTCATCGTCCTTCAGGGCCATGTCCACCTGCTGCAGCATAGGGTTCTCCACTGGCTGCAGAGTGGATATCTGCTCTACTGTGGACCTCCACAGCCTGCAGGGGGACAATCTACCCCACCATGGTCTTCACCATGGGCTGCAGGGGAATCTCTGTTCTGGTGCCTGGAGCACCTCCTCCCCCTCTTTCTTCACTGGCCTTGGTATCTGCAGGGTTATTTTTCTCACATTTCTCTCACTCCTCTCTCACACAACCGCCATGCAGCATTTTTTGCCCTTTCTTAAATATGTTATCACACGAGCTCCACTAGCTTGGCTGATGGGCTCAGCTGTGTCCTTCAGTAGGTCTGTTGGAGCCGGTTGTGTCTGGTACGGATCAGACCCAGGTCTCTTCTCATGGAAGCCAATCCTGCAGCACCCCACCACCACCATGAAAACCTTGCCACTTAAACCCAATACATCATGTAAATTATCTGTTTCATAGTTACTGTGGCTAATCTTAGGGCTGTTACAGTAGTGTCGTGAAATGAGTGATTTAGATCACTTGAAGAATTACCATCAAAGGTATTAGCAAAAGTGGTTTTAATATGATGTTGTAAAACTGAGACTTAACAAAGTTCGATGGCAAGGTTCACTCTGTTAACTACTGCATGGAAGAAACGTACAAAGGAAAATTGAGTTACATTTGAGCTAGAATGATTCACAGAGAGACCGGAGACACAAAGGGTAAGGAAGATCCTCCTGTTAAGGCATGAGGTTCAGAGTGGACCCCCTTGCTTTCTAAGCCCCTTCTCAGGGAGGAGTCTAGGTGCGGCTAGGTCCAAACCTAGTCTCAGACTTGGTCAACAGTTTATATCTAAGGGATTGTATATGCAATGTTTCATTAGCATCAATTCAGCATGCAATCAAAGTTACCAAGACAAAATCAAAGTTACCATACTACAAGGTTATGCACAATATCGGTCGCTTACCAAAGAACTGTCACTGGTAAAAGGCCTCTCTGCCTCGAGGAGCAACCTTGAGAGGTGTCCCAGCTCAAGGGGAGATCACCGCCATAAAGCCACGCTGCCCAGCAGGGAGAGCTCAAAGAAGGCTCACCGAGGCTGTCATGTTTATGGGATAAAGTGGTTGGCTCGTAGTCAAATTACACGCGATGGAAAAGGTATGCATGAGATTCCTCATACCCACAACATCCTTTGTTCCTTGATAAAGGAATCTTGGAAAAGTCACCTGCTATTCATGCATTAATCACATGATTGGTGTTCCAAGCTCATATGCATCGATGCTCACTGGGTCACTCTGCTCCTTTGTGGGTTTTCAGAGAACAGACTGAAACTAGGGGAGTTCACGCCTGGCTACAGCTCAGGCCTTTACCCCTTCCAGCGCCTACACCAAACCACCGCCAGTCTGGTCAGGGGTCAAGTGCACCTGTCACAAGTAGATATTATGGAAGTGTGGTTCCATTAGCAGTCATGGAAGTTATCCAGGTGAATTTTTCATACATTCATGAGAGACAAGATACTTTTGTACAGTGGTTCATAATGCAAATTTGCATATTATTGATTCATAATACCAAATACATTACATTTTTAAAAGCCATTTGCATAAAATGCATTGTGCAAATTTGTAAGTTTTATAATTTAGGTGAAACTATTGGTCAGTTAATGACCTTATCACTAAACACAGTGTTTAATTGAGTTTTGAAATGGCAGCAGTACAGCAAGTTCCTCAAAAATCAATCCAATTGATTTCCATTTATGCAGATGCAGAGAGTTTTACAGTGGGTTAAATTTTTCTTTTCAAGTAGATTAGATATGCGATTCAGTCCAAATTTTCTTTCTTATTTCCTCAACCTTATACAAATATTCCAATAGCACCCTGCCTTTTTATGAATCATTCAAAAATTTTTGTTCAAAGTTCTCTCCAAAATCAAATCACAATTGTTAAAAGACTACAGGAACTCAGATTTGGACTTAGAGTTTGCAGCTTAAGTAATTTTGAAAATATTGACTTAGATATTATATCCTCCATATATATATATAAGCACACATACACACACACTTGCTATGTATATATTGAAATGCTTAGGTGTTAAAAGTACAGTTAAGCAATATAGAGTAAATTGTATGTATATACACCCTAAATATATGCGTATATATACACCCTTTATAGATATAGATATACAGATAAAGATATACATATATACCCTTTATATAAATAGATAGGTATATATAGTGTCTGTACCTATAATACATAATCGTACTTTGAACACCTAAGCATTTCAATACATGTGGAATTTCTAGGAATGGAAAATAAGAAGAAAAAAACAAAAAGAAAAAAACAGCATTATTTGGAATACAGCAGGCTTATTTCAATTACATAAGCCAAGGAGAAGCTGTTGCTTCTCATGACGGGTAAGCAGCAATCCTGTTGGTTCCCATAAGAGCATGACAAGTTTGGTTCAAACTATCTTTCCACAGCAGTCAAAATAAGCACAATAAATCAGGCCACCTGGCCCAAATCAACTTTTTTTTACATATGCAGGAGGATGGAGGAAGCCTGTCCCCCAGAAGATTTTCCACCTCTGGCTCTGTCATATTGTTTCTTTAAGGGCTCTTTCTTTGAAAAGTAGAAACCAAAAGAGACACAGTCAGTCAATTACATGTACAGAGCACAATATTGTATGGCTGCTTGCCTTGCACTATAACACATATTCGTGCAGCTGAAGCATTAGGTGATGACACAGCATCTAGGAGCCAAAGTTGCTGCAGAGAGGTGAAAGAGTAGAGAGAGGCAAAGATAAAACATTGAGGCATGTTAGATAACTCCACTGTAGGTGTGCCGGTCACAGATTTCCAGCTAGGACAAGGTGGAACTGATGGATAAACTTTTGAAGCTGAGTCACACAGTCCGACAGAGGCTGATTAAATATCGTAGGTTGCAGTAATAGCTTTAGGAAATGGCATTATGCTTGTGAATATAGACTTTGGTAATAAGTGATTTAAACATTGGAAATATCAGAAGCTGAATATAGGGTGACCGTGAGACTATATATTCCCTGTTAACTGTAAAGCCAGCAGAACTCACATTATCTCTACAAAACCCCGATAAACAGCAAATGTTCCCCTTTGGCTTGATACATGCTGCTCTTAATGTGATTAAGGTTGCCAGAGCTAACTCCTACACTTGCCAGAGATTAGTACAGGGAACTGACCTTCCTTGGGCACTTTCTCTCTCTCTCTCTCTCTCTCTCCTGTGTTTTCAAATATACATGCAAAGCTAACTAGATAGGGGAATCCTGAGAATTTGAAATATCTACATAAAATGTGTAATATGTATAGCAGGTACAAATCTGTCGGAGTATTTAAGAAAGCTTCAGCCTCTGAATCCAATTTCCCTGAATTGCAAGTACAGTGCCTTAAGTCCTCATTGACATCCAAATACATGTGACAAATGTACAAAGTTAGAAAATACCTGCACAGTATAAATATTGAACGGGAAATTCTGTTTGTTTGCGTTTCCTTGACTCTGCTCAAGTCCACTCTCATCAAATGGCATGACGTGCTAGCAAGCTTTTGACAACTAATAAGTGGTGGGAAGGCTTGTGCCATTTTTGACAAATGGTCTGGGGCCGTTCCTGAATATAACATAGTAAGGCTTTAGAAATCAGTGCAACCAATTATAGCAGCAATAATAAAAGTTGCTACCCCCACACACATATTTTACACACAATGTCAAGTTAATATGTAAAATGCATTTCCCTGAGAGGGAAAGATAAATAAATAAATAAAAATTGTCACCTCGACATGCCCAAGAAAGCTAAACATTGGACTTCTATTTGCAGATACTGCTTGCATTGGACCGTTTCTTGCATTTCTATAGCTGTACTTTCTTCCTGCAGTGATCACAAGTACTTAGGAATTTACTGGAAATGCTGAGCTAAAAGGTAGAACAGATTTTCTTACATTATAAGAAAAAAGGTTAGAACATATTCCTAACTGCTCTTTTGGTAGATACAACTATTGTTTTGACCATTCTGGTAATTAACATTAAGAAATTAAAGAAGTCCATAGTTATAATCTTATTCTGCCACTTATTATTTGCAAGTCAATGCCTATATTCATGTCTAAATTCACTGAATGACTGTCTATGAAATTCGTAGATTTACTTGATTCCTGTTGTATCACTATCCACATGAGAGCTTAAAAAAAAAAAAGAGACCTGGTCTCATAAAATACAGCAGATGTTTTATCAACAAGGCTGAAGGAACTAGGATGTTGCCTAAAGCTTAGAATAACCTTTAGTGAATTGGGCTTAGAGGCCTGGAGAGGATATTGAATGTGCATCACCATTTGAAAATGAAAAGGTGGTGTTCATTTGCACACAAGGTTAAAGTGACCTAAACAATTTGAAGTTCTTTCCTTCCCTTGCTGATTTTAGCTCTGCTCTGGCAAAATGTTCTGAAAATGATAGGGATATTGATATTCTGCAAACAGATAACAGAAAGTAAAACAACCCAAGTAAATGTGCCTTTGTGTTTAGGATTGTATTTAGGATCTTTGTAATGTTCAAAAGACTTGACAATGATTCGCAGAGGCAAGAAACCTTTCAGGCCTAAGTCTTAACAAAGTCAATGGCAACAGCATAGCTCTCCCTAATGTAAGATTTTGAACATTCTTTTCCAAATAAACAGTGTTTATTATATTCTTACATGAAAAGAGAGGGAAAATTGTACACTTAATACTCTGATACAGTAATTCCTTTTAGTATTAAAATACTATCAGAGGGGATACATTTTCAAAAGTTAGTCATCACCAGATCCTTGAAGATGCCTTGTTTTTGTTTAACCTCCATTGGCAACTATTATCTGAGCACTTCTCTTGGCCAGTTCTACAAGCGCCTCTTGAGTCGTGTTAGGTGCGCGCACACACACACACCTGAAAACGCTGAGCTCTGACAAACTAGTGTCAGTGAAAGTTGAGCAGTTAAGAAATAATGTTATTTCTTAAAATGCCCACAAATGAGTGGATTTATTGTTTTTCTTTAAAATATCAAAGGACTCAAGTATCTTGTTAAAAATAGAATTAAAGGTACTTTTTTAAAATATTAATACTTAAAAAAAAAAATATTTTGCAATTCTAGCAAAACTCACACCTTCTGCAAACAGGTCCAGTGGCCTTGTAGGACATGGTATTCACCGTCTCCTCCTGGTCCAGCCGTTTCACTGCCCAGGCACTCCTTGTGCACCAGCAGCCCTGGGAACCAGGGCTTGCCTCTGAGACTACATGCTGTAGGAGGAGGGTATTGGGGTTAAAGGAGGTACTGAAGAGGGTCTTTGCACCTCCCTTGCTTTCATCCCCTTGGTCTCCCACCACCTGCTCCACACTCTGCACCAAAGCCACTCTCCCTCCCCAACTGGTTGTGCTCCACCGGTGTGTCCTGCTGCAGGGGACAGAGCGTGCTGCGTAGACAGATACGAAAGCAAGAGGCAGGTATCACAGCAGTACCAATGTCTAAAATTTTCTGATTAAGTACCTTTAGATTTGCTTAGCCACTGTGATACTTCTAATTCTTTGAAAGAACAACTCATTTGAGAAGTTTGTTTTATGAAAAAAGAAAAAATTAGTTATAACATCCTATGTGTTATATGAATCTGAGACTTCTATAATTTTTCCTCTGAGCTTTTCTCTCCCTCCTGTAAGCATGCACAGCTTAGATATTCACAGTCAGGTTATTTTAAATCATGAAAGACATGTCAGAAACATATTTTCTAACTAAATTACTGAAGAAAAAAAATCTAAAACCCCACAATTTTTATTGTCTTTTTTTTACCTTTTAAATCTATTAAATAGAAAGTAATTGCTATCCTAAAAAGCGTATTTTACAAAACTATTACCACAATCATAGAATTCAGCCTCATAAAACAATCCTATCTTTTAACCGTAATAATATAAACAGGATTTTATCAGGCACAATGGGTAATAATGGTGATGGCACACTTTAGAAAATTTTACTGATCCAACATTTTTTGGTGTCTGTATACTGCCAATATATAATTTATAATTCTATGTCCTTTCTGAATTATTAATTTATTAATTATGACCAATAACTGACTTTGCCAAGAACTGCATAGAAAAATAACTGACAAATTTCCAAAGGGGAGAAAACGTATTTATTCGGCATGAACAGTTGTAGTTTAAAACATTAAAGCAATGCTACTATAAAATGAAATATATATGGAGAAATCTGGTGCTCAACTGAGATAAGAAATAATGATTAAGAAAAAAAAAACCAAACTGTGAAGGCTCTTACTCGTCATGAGGGTTAAGATAAATCTAGTAAAGAAAAAAAGCCCAAAAGAGTTTGTCAAATTAACACTGACAGTGATGTATTTTTGCCCAGCTAACAACTATAAATATGATTTCCAGGTGCCATAACATCACAAGTTCTGTGAAAGAAATCAATGGGAAAATGAAGAGAGTACTGAAAATTGAGACATTTTTGTTACAGTATTTTTCTCTAAGTTACCAAATCATGTAAGTGTTGAGGATCCAGGTAGAACACAGTCACTTCATCTCACCGTTTCTCTGTCTCACACCCCCTGTCTATGTTCCTTAAATGAACTATAAGTTTTTGGTAAAAGTATTCCTTTAAACAGGTGTGCTACAGCCGACCCCTTTGTGGGTTCCTTCGCTACAAAAAAATAGTTCAGTTTTTTGCTTTAATACTGCTGACATCTAATGTAACTGTGCTCCTTGTACCTTTGCATGTACCATTCCCCAGGGAAGCATGCCCTGGCCAGCGCCTGCTTAGAGGCTCCTGTTCCTCCCTCCTGCAGATGTGCAGGACAAGGACCTGTCCAGGTACAAAAGATTTCTAGTGTAGATTAATACCATACAAAGCTTTGATCAAGCAAACTGGGAAAGTCACTACATGCAGCTTGGCACCATTAACAAAATGTGATTATCTTCCAGCTGTATTTAATAATCACTTCCCACTACTGAAACATTACATTACAAATACTCTGGGAGAATATGGTAACCTTAATTATCTCACTACAGTTTGGACAAACAATTTTAATCTCCAGTTGTAAAAGCACACTTACATCTTGTCCTTGTTGTAGGACAGAATTTTTTACTTTTCTTTTAAGATTAACTTAATTTAATTATTTCTCAGAGGAAATAATTCAGTATCACACTAATACAGGTGTTTCAGCACAAAAAAAACCCATAAGGGCAATCAAAAATACAGACACAAAATACAGTGCAAAAGATATAATAAAAGCTGCTTTTGTATAGGTGCCTTCTTTACATGTGACAAGCCACTTATTCAAGCAATCATTTATTTCTGAATTCTTATTACTGCATACATACATTTTCCTATCTTTTCCTATTCCCCACTGAATTATTAGAGAATATTGTATTATCCCCCTACAAGGTCAAAACTCTCTGATCCGTCAGGGACCAAAGTCTCATGGAACTACTTTTACACTCTTGAATCATTACCACCTAAATATTATACTATTTCTCACTATACCCATTTAAATCACAGTTTTTGTTATCTATGGCTAACAGAAAACCTGCAGGTATTGCTTACAGGCTTAAATTTACAATGGAATTTAATGAATTAATTTTTCCAACCTGTGTATACCCACAGTTAGGACTTGCTCTCCTCTCTTCTAGAACTTTTCAACTCTCCCATCCACTCTTTTTGCTTTACTGTAAATGGGCTCACCAAGGTCTTCATCTCCTTCTTGCCCTCCCTGCAGGCTCTGCTGTATTATAGTGCTTACCTTGGGCTCCCATCACTTTGCTCATTCACTTTTGTTTGCTTATTCTTTCACCATTTCCTTGAATTTCATATCCCCACTCTTCCACCTTGTCTTCCTATCAGGTGTAAGTAGTCATTTAACATACAGAAGTTTACCAATCACGGTGTTTGAACATAACAATTTCTATCAGCTTAAGAGCTTTGGACCCTACGTGACTGCCTCAAATTCCTCCCTCTTTCAGTTAAATGGTTCAAAGATATCTTTAAGGAGCACAATGCTCTTGTAAGACCTTATTTTTATATACTTTGAGTAGATATTTTGTGTTCTTCTTCCTACACCAGCTTTAAGAAAGACTTTTTCTGTTGTTCAACCTGTAGAGTTTTTTTTTAACTGTAGTTAAGGTGTAGCTCTCCATTTTCCTAAAACTTAAGGTAATTTATATTAAAGTAAAAAAAAGCATAGCTTGATGCCAAAAGCAAAACACACATATATGCAGAAACACATTTTGCCTGACCAATTTATCAGCAGAAAATACAATATTAAATGAGATCTCAATCTTGTAGCTATCTAACTTCTTAGACATTAAAGTTACATGAATACATACATTTTTTGTACATGAAGATTCTCTGTAGTTCTGATGGAAACCTCTGGTGCTGATTTTAAAATAGTGTCTGCAAATACGTTCTCAGTGGCTTGACTAACACAGTTGTCAGCCAGATGGTTTCTGTTACAAAGGTGGATGAATAATTCATTATTATTCATGCAGTCTAACAATTTAGGTTTTTTCTGTTCATGAACTTTTCATGAAATTTTCTGCACTCTTTAGGCAGAACCACTCAAACCTCACTGCAGCATGCACTTCCTCCTCCTCATGTAGTCCTTCAGTGATGAATGCTCAGGCTTGGAGCTGTGCTCATTAACTGTACAGCTTGAGTGGCCCTGTTTCTATTCTGTGATTTATGTAATTAACCAACACCACATAAGGTTTAAATTTCAAAATCAAATAAATAAATAGAAACTTGCTTTTGGCCAACAAACAACTATTCAAGCTTAAAATTTAATTTAATCAACATTCACACCAATAAGTGCTGAAACATTTGTGGAAATTAAATATGAAGAAGTTGGTCCCCTAAGGAAATGGCATAGTCCTGCTTCTTCTTCCAGCTGTAACCTTGGAAATCTGCTTTTCCAAGGGAGTTTTTTTCCTCAAGGAAATACAGAGCCAATGACTTCTGAGAAGACAAAACAGGTTATTTTGTCTTATAGTTTCTTTCAGACTCTCTGCACCATCTATAGAGAAAAGAAGGGTGTTTATTTTCTCCATCCCCTTTTCTACATTTCAGTTTATCACTCCTTTTTTTTTCTATTATGTTATGGCTATCAAATAAAGACTAAAATACTTCACAGCAAAACAGAGGATTTACCATGCTATCCTAAATCAACTAATTTCTATCCTCCATCACTGCTTTTTTTTTTTTTTTTTTTTTTTTTTTTTTAACATAGCAAACCTTGTCCTGCTTTTCTTGGCAAGGATTTTATACCGGCATTTGATGGCAATTTGAGAGGAAGCACAGTGGTGGATCTGTAGAGCTCAATTTAAATCAACATACCAATACCCTTTATATTGACTGAAAATCTGGCTATATGTTTCTAAATCATGAGAGGAGAATATAAGGTCCTTAAGACATAGCTCCAGGACACCATTTTACACCTCCATTCTGCAAAGCAGGATATTTCGTCCTTCAGTATCTTCTCCCTCTTCATGTTTTGCATTGTTATTTTTGTGTAACAGCTAGATTTCAATCCTTGCTGAGTATGAATGGCAGTTTCTTATGTAACCTGTAGCCTCAGATCACCCTGATGCGTATGACATCTCACATCATCTAAGCAGTCAGACTGTAAGTATTGCCCATTATACAAAAATACAAGGATTTGTCCTTTTAAAGGCTAGGCTGATAGGTGTCTTGGATTTCATTTTTGTAAATTAATGAAGACCATTTAGAATTACTTTTCCACACTGATAACACTTTTAATCACCAATCTGGATCATAGTCCGTAAAGTACATTTTAAATTATTTAATAAAAATCATATGCCCCTTCATTGGCTCCCTATCTGGTTGAGATGGCATATAGAATTTTATGAAAAAATTTTAGAGGTTTTATTCAAATAGCAGTATAATCCTGCTTGCTTAAGAAAACTCAGAAGTGCTTTTAAATAATTCTCCATGCATTAGCTTTTGAACTGTAAAATTAACATTATATATATATATTTAGGTAATAAACACACACATGCATTGGCTAATATTCATCATCAATTGCAATAACAGTTTTGAGTGTTCTAATTATAAACTAAACACACTATGAATATTAACAATTAGCAAATTTTGCATAAATTGTAATATCAATACAGAACAAAAAAGAACTACAACAACATCACTAGGTAATCAGGGTGTAAACATCACTTTTCACTAATAAAACTCCATAAATTTTGGGAAAATTATCTTGATTAGTTCAAGCGTAATTTAGGGAAGACTAATCTGAGGTTCAGGAAAAGAATAAAGAGAAGGGAGGAAGACAATACATGAATTAGAATTGAAAAATGCTTTATGAATATTAATTTTGATCTATTCTTTTAAAGAAGCCATTTTTCCTCCGTCAATGCATTTTCTTATGTGGGATATGCAATATTATTTCCAGCTGTCTTATCTCTGAGTTCATCAAACCCAAAATTAAATCAATGATGGAAATTTTTATAATACGCTACCACACAAAGTACTTGATTTTCTCCGTAAAGTTTTCAGACTCAACCACTCCGAGGGCTAAATGACACTCTTTAGGCTAGGTTTTGGGGCTGCAATATATAGTTCTGTTCCCCAGAGCCAATCCCAGAAAGCTGAGTCAGACACTTGGATCTCCAATACAGAACAGGAAAGAGTCACAACCTTCAGCATGGAAATCTAAACACATGAAAGCATGCAAATATATAATATAAATATATAATAGCATGAAAGCTCTAAATTGACATTGTGTCCCACATTATTTCCAGGCAAGCTGCTTCATACTTGTGAGACCTGCTGTACTCTCTTTTTTCCTTTTTTTTTTTTCTCCCCCCCTTTGAGGGTAAATGCCTACAGCTATTATTTCAAAGAATCAAAGAAGGCTCATTATTTTCTTCCAAGCTGCTAATGTCCACTTTTTTTAAATATAGCATAATAAAGTATTCATCTAATAAACTCTTCAGGAGACAAGAAGTGGGGAAGGTTCAAACAAAGAAGCAACAGGGAAGAAAATTCTCACTGTCCTCCCTACAAAATATATTCCAGGAAAAAAAAAATCGAGGGTATTTTGGCAGGAAGAGTTCTTCAAATTGTATTTCTTACTCCAGTAAATATTGGTACACTTCCTACAAAGATTGTCAAATCTAAATTCCAGATGAATTTTGGGAGCAGGAAACCCAGTTCTCCCATTCTTGGATTAATGTCTCAGTACTAGATTACAGAACGGATATAAAGAATTCCTGGAGAATGATGCTTGCTGTCTTTCTGATGAAACAGATTTTGCACATTTCAGGAAAAGGTGTAGCAGTTTCCTACCCCTACACTTCACCTTTATACTAGAGGCTGTAGCAGTCTTTGAGAACTCAGAAACATGCAGAGAAATCACTTTGGTCATAATAAATGCTCTTAAAAATTATTAAATAATAGGTGGACAGCTCATCATCACTCCTTTAAAAAAAAAAAAAAAATCATTAATTTTGCAAGTCCATCTTCAGACATTCACCAAGAACACTTTTCACACTAGATCTTACTGGAGACCTGGAATAAATTTCTTTCTAGATGCTGTTTGGCTTCAGGTAGCACCTGGCTATGAGCTTTCTCAGCTTATAGCATGCATGCAAGCAGAACTCTAAGAAAATAGAAAACCTTTCTGTAATACAAGTAGCACCTAGCAGCAACAGGAGAGAGTTTATGGACATTATAAACTTACACATCTCAAATACATGAATCATCCTGTATTATGTCTAACTCCTTTATTAGATGTAGGTTCACAGATGATACCCTAAAGACAGACTTTGACCTTTATATATTTCCAGCACTTCAAGTACATAAAACAAATAGAGTATCAGATATTCATAATTATGCTTATTCTAGTTGAAGGGTATTTCTTTAAAAAATTTTGTAAAGGTGACAGAAGAGCATTTCCAAAACACATGGTTAGACTAGACTAGACTAGACTAGACTAGACTAGTTCAGTCGCAAGGGACACAAATGATCATGTAGTCAAACTGCCTGACCACTTCGGGGCTGACCAAAAGTTAAAGCATATTATGAAGGGCGTTGTCCAAATGCCTCTTTTTAAGGCACTGACAGACATGGGGCATCCACCAGCTCTCTAGGAAGCCTGTTCCAGTGTTTGACTACCCTCTTGATAAAGAAATGCTTCCTCATGTCAAATCTGAACTTCCCCTGACACAGCTTTGAACCATTCCCATGCATCCTGTCACTGGATCCCAGGGAGAAGAGATCAGCACCTCTTTCTCCACTTCCCCTCCTCAGGAAGCTGTAGAGATCAATGAGGTTGCCCCTCAGCCTCCTTTGCTCCAAACTAGACAAACCCAGAGTCCTCAGCCACTCCTCACAGGACATGCCTTCCAGCCTTTCCACCAGTTTTATTGCCCTCCTCTGGACATATTCAAATACCTTCACATCCTTCTTAAACTGTGGGGCCCAGAACTGCACACAATACCCAAGGTAAGGTCACACCAACGCTGAATACAGCGGGATAATCACCTCTTTTGACCAGCTAGTTATGCTGTGTTTGATGCACCCCAGGGTGCGGTTTGCCCTCTTGGCTTCCAGGGCACACTGCTGGCTCATATTGAGCTTAGCGTCAACCAGCACCCCCAGATCCCTTTCTGCAGGGCTGCCCTCCAGCCACTCCTCTCCTAATTTATACTTGTGTCTGGTGTTCCTCTGTCCCAGGTGCAGAATTTGGCATTAGTTCTTGTTAAATTTCATGCCATTGGTGATTGACCAATGCTCTAATCTATCTAGATCCCTTTGCAAGGCCTCTTGTCCCTCAAGAGGATCAACAGCACCTCACAGTTTAACATTGTCAACAAGTGAAGATACTTGACAATTTCAGATCTTCTGTGTGCTTCCAAATCCAGAAGCTGCTACCTCTTAGTGCAGCAGGTGAATTACCATGGAATTATATAAGCTTTTTTGTTTTGTCTTACTTAAAAATTGTATTTTATAAGCCCTTCTCTGAAAGCCAAAATATTTTCAAACATGAGCTGCTAAGACATCTCAGTACTCAATATATCTTCAGAAAAGAATGGGTATTCCAGAGTCTGTTTCATGTTTTCTTTTATGCTGTGCCTACCCCACTGGTGTCAATGTGGAATAGCCTAAGATCTGCACTAGTACATTACACTTGTAAAAGACATGGTTCAGAATATTCATTACTGACCATTTGCTACATATCCAATTTTTAACATGTGGGAATGTGCAGCAAAGGCAATTATTTCAGAAAACCAGAATGAGAACAAAGAATGGAAACACTCATATCCAAGCAGGCTGACAGAACACATAATGTTCTCCATACCAACTTTATGCATGACCCAGTAATTGGAGCATCCCAAAATTTTTCTTTTGGATCACTGAGAGCTTATACACAGCTTATTACATATGACACATTCACAAACCTCCCAAATGGATGGAATTCTTGTTTTGAACACCTTATTACTTTTCCTCTCTTTCTCCCACAAACACTGAAGAAAACTGCCAACACGGCAGAAATACTGTCAAGGGAGATATTTAAAGTTAGCCTATAGATGTGACAGTACTGATTAGGTTTAGTTTAGAGATAATGAACTAAATTCTTCCATGTTGCAAAAAGATAGGCCAATTAAAGTTCCCTTCTTTTTGAACTGATTCTACAGTTTAATGGGCACATGAAACTTCCATTAACAATAATGGGAGTTCTGTGCACGCACTGGGGGGAAAATAAAGCTCTGTAGAGTTTTTTCCCTTATAAACAGCATGAAGCAAATGGAGAATGATACTAATCTCAAAGAAGTCATGCAAATTGCAGTATCCTGAATGAGAACAAAATCTGGGAGAGCAGTCCTGGGGCACAGGGAGTAAAATTAAGAAGGAGTGAAAAACACACAAAACTAAACAAGACAACTAAGAAGGTCAGCTCAACTAACAGTAATGTGGGAGAGTTGGTCCAGACCACTCTGAGACTGAATATCTATAAAATACATAACGTAAACAGAGACATTAAAAATGTTTAAAGACAAAATTAAAGAAAAAATGGAAATAACATGCTTGACAATGAGCTGAAAATCAGTGATTTATAAAGCACCTGAGGATACACTGAAAGAGCCAGTACATCTGCACAGTGCAGACATTAATAAAAAAAGACACTCGTAGTATTATTTTTAGGTTACAGTAACCAATTTGTTAAGGTGTTACCTTGATTGACTGAGGTATTAATGAGCTTCCACCTTACAGATCTGAAGCTTGTTCATTCAGCTGGATCATACCACATCCAGTTCCAGTAACTAGCAGTACTCTAACTTGTAGATCAAATGGATAAAAACTATTGTTCATGTTCCATATCGTTCTATTTTTGCATTTAATTCTCTATGCTTATGTTGCAGTAAATAACTAACTGGAGAAAAAGTTATTCCCTGTGTGTGTCTTTGAGGGTGAAAGAGCCTCTGGGCTTAAGCACCCTACCATGATGGTATACTTGCAAATAAGGCTCATAGGACATGGATGAATCTAGTAAAAAACATTGAGGTAAAGACTCCAAGGGTCAGGATGAACATAGGTTATCTCAGCTCTTGCTAACACAAGTAAATCAGGAGGATTAATACACTTGCAGAAATAATTTTTGAGATGCTTATTTTATAATGGGAACTCAACATCTACAGGGATTCTGCAGAGTTTCTCTGATAGTGCCATTGGGAAGTCACGAATTAAAAATCTAATTTAGCTGCATTTTATTTTCATTTTTCTTAAATGAAACCAAAGAAGTCTACAGTCAATCAGTGCATAAAATGTATAATGTACTACATTCACATTTCATTTGCACAGTTTTTCTTGAATTACAGTTATCAGGAAAAAGATCATAACCTGAATGTCAGTTCCTGGAACCCAAATAAAATGCTTAATTGCTACAGTGTGTATTATAACTTTTATAATGTATTTCTATAATGACTTTCCATTTTGATGTATTTTCTCGTGCTTTTTAAATTCAAAAGGGTTATGACTAAAATATCAATACTAAGCAATTTGTCCTTTATATATCTCAGAGGTGGTCTTGTAGGGGCCTTTTCTATTTTCCCCCATAGTTTTGGTTGGTTATGATCCTTTCCAACAGAATTGGTTTGTATTTAGAGTTGGTATTACTGCTTACACAGTATTTCCTTTGCTAAGTGGTTATTTTTACTACAATATTTATCATATCTTCTGAAATATACAGAAAATATGGATTATAAAGACTACTTTCCTACCCTTTGTTCTTTTAAAGATCATTAGTATCGATTTTCTCTAAAACTATGGTTAAAATCCTCTTTAAAACAAAAACAAAACCAAAAAAACCCTTTTTTTTTCTGAAAACCTGACATATACTCTTTCCCATAAATCGCATGCATGCACAAATATATATTCAAAATGTACACCATATACATATTGCATATACACACGTACTTCTGCTGGGTTTTTAGACTATGTATGTTTCTGCCCTTTATGACATGCTCTTTGGAACTTGATGATTCATGTTGTATTATTAACCCCTTTATGAGACACGAAAACCA
The DNA here is from genome assembly GCF_965638725.1 of Aptenodytes patagonicus. Lineage (NCBI taxonomy): Eukaryota > Metazoa > Chordata > Aves > Sphenisciformes > Spheniscidae > Aptenodytes > Aptenodytes patagonicus. The sequence goes on along the minus strand of NC_134982.1, from coordinate 48,398,318 downwards.
TAGTCAACTGAGCATATTTATTTAAAGTATCCATTCTTAGAGACATACTTTAACATTGCTTTCATACACATCTAAGTTTAGAATACATTGAGATAGAAAGAGGGAGAAAGTAAAAAAACAGAACTCTCCCTTGGCAATATCTCATGCTCTAGATGTGATATTTGATTCTAAAATGCTTCATGCTTCATGCTTCTGCTACAAATTTTGTAATTACCATTAAGAGCTCCAGACCAAGAAACTTTTTCGATCTTTATAGAAAATGGTAAATGCACTCAAAAAGATACTGCAAAGTTACTTAAACTTACTTAACTCTGTTTTCAAAGATTGTGTGTAAGATCGTGGCTGACATTTACAGCCAGCTCAATTCCCATGCAAAAACCCATGATTCTGTATTAGAAAAGTGAACATATACAGAAAAAAGAAAGAAAAAAAAAAAAAAAGGCAACTTTAGAAGTAACATGCAAAACATTACTTTTTGAAAACCAATTTAGAAATTCTATGGACAGTACCTATGAATCAGAAAGCACAGAAAGTAAAACCTAATGTATATTTCTTAAAAGACTATTAAATACCATCTGAAGGATAATGATGAAAGAAACACTGAAAAGAGTATCACAAGAAGACAGATCCAATTCTGTGCAGGTCAACCAAAATGCTCATAGGAAGAAAAAAAAAATAGAAAGAGCAAAGACTGAAGATTTTATCTATAGCAGAAACTCCGGGCAAGAATTTTAAGAAAAAATGTTTTTCAGAAATTGAAGATTGTATCATTAAAGGGGAAAATAAACAAGCTGTATGTGTGTACACATACAGTATGACACCATGTATTACGTCTCTTTTCTTTTAACATCCTTTTCTCCCTTTACTCTTCAAAACCTTTCTGCAACATACATGCTGTTACCTTCTTTCACACAGATGCTCTTAACAAACTGACATAATATTCAACTACTAAGAGTGTCAAAGGAAGACTGAGACAACTTGTTCAAGATTCTAAGTTTAAGGCAAAAAACCTAAAACATATCTTTCTGCCAGAGGTATACTATGGTCCAGATGATGCATGAAAAACATCTGTCAGTGTAGTTGAGAAGTGAGGCTGTGGACAAGGAGAGAGGTTGAGCAATCACAGTAACCCAGCTCTTTCACAGCAAGGGTTCAGATTGCAGTATGCCAGGACTCACCTGGATGATGCACTCCTCACATATTACTGCCCTAGAAAACCTATAATCTCCATTCATGTGTTCCTCTGTAGAAAACATAACCATACATTCCTGCCACACTCAAGCTTTGCTCTAAAGCACATCATGTCCCACATTTCCTTAAGCTCTTAATAATCATATAAACCATAACTTCATTGAACACGTGTGACCACGCTCACGCACTCTCTCTTCAGCCATAGTTTCACCTTTCATAGCAATATTAATCTGAGAATGCAAAATTTTCCAGACCACAGAACTATGAGCCATCAAATCTATATTTATCCTCAGTCTGAGACTTTAATGCACTATAAAACACATCTAAATCCATTAACCAATGTCAGATGATCTACCTTGCTCTGAAGCACACCAGACCTGTGTGGACCACATTTGGGAGACAACTAACAAAGCTAATACTTTCACACTGAGTTTAAAATTTAACAAGTGGACTTTTTTTTTTTCCATCAAACAAAAAAAATTAAGAAATTTATCTTCTACAAATGCAGGATTGAAATCGTAAACCCATTCAACTGAATGACTGAATTCTGGGCAGTTTCAGTGGGACTGCTCCAAACTGGTATCTGCGCAAGGTTACCAAAGGTTCCCCTTGCAGGGAGAAGACTGATTAATTAGCAACTACTGCAGATGAAGATGTCCTGGTTTCATTTGGGATAGAGTTAATTTCCTTCCTAGTAGCTGGTACAGTGCTGTGTTTTGGATTTAGGATGAGAACAAAGTTGATAATGCACCGATGTTTTAGTTGTTGCTAAGTAGTGCTTACACTAGTCAAGGACTTTTCAGCTCCTCATGCCCTGCCAGCAAGAAGCTGGGAGGGGGCACAGCCAGGACAGCTGACCCAAACTGGCCAAAGGGCTATTCCGTACCATATGACGTCATGCTTAGTATATAAACTGGAGGGAGTTGGCCGGGGGGCGGCAACCTCTGCTCGGGAACTGGTTGGGCATCAGTCAGTGGGTGGTGATGCATTGTGCATCACTTGCTTTCTATATTGTATTATTATTATTATTATTATTATTGTTATTGTTATTGTTATTGTTATTATTATTATTTTCCCTTCCTTTTCTGTCCTATTAAACTGTTTTTATCTCAACCCATGAATTTTACTTTTTTTTCCCCGATTCTCTCCCCCATTCCACTGGGGGGTGGGAAGTAAGCGAACGGCTGTGTGGTGTTTAGCTGCCTGCCGGGTAAAACCACGACAGAAGGGCAGAAAGATTTAAGAGAATGAGGAAAATATACTCCGCTGTCTTCCTTATTGTCATTTAGAAATGAAACATTACACAACCCTTCTATAATAGTCTGCTACTGTACTATGCAATGAAGACTTTGGCCTGCTTACTCTGCTCTATTTGAAGGCAGGGGCCTCAGGAGTCATATTAGCCTAACTCTTCCCAAATCTTCAGACAGAGCAGAGTCTGCTTTGCCCCAGAGCTGCCTAATTCCATTAAAAGAATGGGAATCCCAATGATCTTTGCCTCTTGCCTCCACAAAAGAGATGACTTAGCCCTTAGCATCTTGAATTTTATAAAATGGATTGCCTGTTTTACTAGATGAGATTACCTAGCCAAACACACTCAGGAGAGATATTACCAGAGTCTCTAAACACAATGGTGGTACAGGCAGAGAAAGTACAAGGGAGGGAAAAACGTATTTAACCTAAAGAACAACACTGGCTCAAGAAATTTATCTAAACAAGCTGGAAAAGGTAAGCAAAACTAGTTCCACTTCAGGAAACACAGGCAAATAAACCAACGGACTTTAAGTGGCAAATTTATGAATCAGATTATAGGGATCTGTTGCCTACAAAATACAAAATTAACCTCAATGGCCCAGGAACACGCCTTTACAGTTCAATGTCCAATATTTCTGTCCTGATTTTCTTAAAAAGATCTTTTTACTGGTTACTAATTAAAACCTGGCATCTCCATGTGCACAACATTTAAATGAATACCCAGTTAAGTCAGTTAGACTCCTTGTTTGGGGACTATCCACATAAGATAATTATATAACATTACAGTTTTTTAAAAATAAAAATTGTAGTGGGTTTTGAGTTTATGAAGGAATTGTCAGTACTTCAAGGTCATGTCCATAACAGAGGCTCTATATCGTTTCTCAGAAGCAGCAAGTCAGCTGATGTAATAGCATTACTAGTATTTGATTCTCTTCTTGTAATTCATCTGCTGTGAAATCAGTAACTTCTGATTTAGGGTGATAGTAAATAACTGTATTGCACACATTGACCTACTTGCTCTGTCACAAAGCAAGGAAACTGGATTATCTGCAACGGGTACTCTAGGAAACACAGACAGGTAGTTTATGCCCTAAAGGAGCATACTTACATACAGGGTTTAATATTTGTGGGGGTCAAGCTGAATAATCCCACTAAGAGTTTTCTTCTGCTAAGACTTCCTATTGCATGAAGTATCATCCACTCACTTACAACCCTTATAAAGTTATATATATGTATGAAATTTGTAAATCTATAGGTTAATCCTAGATTATAACTTGAGGTTAAAATTGTTCTGGCCATATTAATTTATTTTTATAAAAACATGAACACCTTTTGGGAGTATTATGGAGTGGGAATGGGACTAGGCAACTGCTATATGACTATGCTGACTCAGAACTCATGCCCATAGGTATTGTTTCTAGGAATCAAAGAAGTTTTTTCCCCAAAATAAATGGTCACCTACAATATGGCCTCCTGGGGGGAGAAAAGAAAAGGAGAGAAAAGAAAAAAAAGATAAAGAAAAAAAAAAGTTAAACTGTTTAGGAGGGCAAATCTGAACCTGTGAGGCTTGGTAGAAGTTGTAACTTAGCTCCTGATAAAAGTTTTTTTATTGTGTGGTAGTTGTCAGTCCATCATGCAAGCAAAGCTGGGATACTGAAATGTAGTGTCAATGTACAATTTAAACTCACTCTGAAAGAAAAATTGCAGTTATTATTGACAGAAATTGTTTAGCAAGTACTGCATTACAATAATTACACTAAAACAATATTTGGGCTGATAAAGAAGTTGTTAATGGTTATGAAGCGAACCACGCGGCACAGTATAAAGCTTAGGAACACAAGAACACTGGGCACAAATGCTGTCCTCTGGAAACAGTTATGCTGATGGCCTGAATGAAAGGAAGAGGAAGAAAACTCATAGAAGCAAGTCATATATTGTATATCACAAATATCTGTAGTCTTTACATTTAAATCATTGTCGTGATTCACTCACAGCTAGAGAAGACCAAACATGGTAGTTGTGCAGGAAAAACAAGGTGGTAGCAACCATAGTATTCTACTCACTGAGAAGAAATGAAATTTCATGAAAAACTGATTGAAAAACTTCAGTCTAAAAACATTTCTATCTGGACATACTTAATTCCTACCATTTTTCCTTTTTTCATTCATTAAAAAAGCAGATTTTTACCACATGAAGGGTGCTGTGGAAAAAATGTTGATTTTGACTGAGAGCTGGATGTCTGCTCATGTTTGTTAAAAACCTATTTTCTCTCTCTAAACTGCTATCTTTCAAATCATGGGATAGCTACAGCTTCAACGCTAAGTGTATTTGACTTTTGCAAAATAAATATTAGTTAACAAGGTATTCTGTTTACAGAACTAGAGCTTAAATGAATATCTGCTTCTAGAATTACTCTAAAAATAATGATTGATATAACTTTAATAGTCTTAAGTAATGCCCTAATCCATTCCAAGAGACTCTTCACAGATGAAAGCATTACTTGTCTGGGCAAGAATAAAGAAACAGACTGACACTATTTATCGAACACACTTATAGCATTTATTAATGGGGAGAAAGTAATTACACTGACAAGATAAGAGAGAAATGAAACATTGAGTTAGACTCTTAAAGATATAATGTATGTAACAGAACCTGATAGGTAAATAGTAATTCCAAAGTCATGTCTTAACACTCCATTTATAAATCTATGATAACAAGAATTTATTTTTAAAAACTGAATATCTTATATAGAAAAAATAGGATGAAAGGAAAATGGAAGGTTATCGTCATGTAGCTATTGCACCAATGCTCTTAGTTTCAAAGTTTAAAATGTTCTTTGGCCATAAACCAAAGCTCTCAGAAAACTTTTTAATCTAAAAATAAAACAGCTTCCAAACTTGGTAAAAACAGGACAAAGAAGGAAGGATAAAAAGCTGTCTGTTCCATGGGTCAAACCTAATGTAATTTTGTAGATCTTAATGTTTCATAGAAATATAGAATCATAAAATCATAGAATAGTTTGGGTTGGAAAGGACCTTTAAAGGTCACCTAATCCAACCCACCTGCTGTGGGCAGGGACATCTTCAACTCGATCAGGTTGCTCAGAGCCCCGTCCAACCTGACCTGGAATGTTCCCAGGGATGGGGCATCCACCACCTCTCTGGGCAACCTGTGCCAGTGTTTCACCACCCACAGCATAAAAAATTTCTTCCTTATCTCTAGTCTAAATCTACCCCCCTTTAGTTTAAAGCCATTCCCCCTTGTCCTGTCGCAACAAGCCCTGCTAAAGAGTTTGCCACCATCTTTTTTATAAGCCCCCTTTAAGTATTGAAAGGCTGCAATAAGGCCTCCCCGAAGCCTTCTCTTCTCTAGGCTGAACAACCCCAACTCTCTCAGCCTTTCTTCATAGGAGAGGTGTTCCATCCCCCTGATCATTTTCGTGGCCCTCTTCTGGACCCGCTCCAACAGGTCTGTGTCTTTCTTACGCTGAGGGCTCCAGAGCTGGACGCAGTACTCCAGGTGGGGTCTCACCAGAGCAGAGTAGAGGGGCAGAATCACCTCCCTCCACCTGCTGGCCACGCTTCTTGTGATGCAGCCCAGGATACGATTGGCCATCTGGGCTGCGAGCGCGCACTGCTGGCTCATGTCCAGCTTTTCATCCACCAGTACCCCCAAGTCCTTCTTGGCAGGGCTGCTCTCAATCCCTTCATCCCCCAGCCTTATTGATACCAGGGGTTACCCCGACCCAGATGCAGGACCTTGCACTTGGCCTTGTTGAACCTCATGAGGTTCACACAGGCCCACTTCTGGAGCTTGTCCAGGTCCCTCTGGATGGCATCCCGTCCCTCTGGCGTGTTGACCGCACCACTCAGCTTGGTGTCATCTGCAAACTTGCTGAGGGTGCACTCAATCCCACTGTCTATGTCATTGATGAAGATATTAAACAGTACTGGTCCCAATACGGACCCCTGCGCAACACCACTCATCACCAGCCTCCGTCTGGACATTGAGCCATTGACCACTACCCTCTGGATGCGACCATGTAACCAATTCCTCACCCACTGGACAGTCCACCCATCAAATCCTTACTTCTCCAGTTTAGAGAGAAGGATGTTGTGGGGGACCGTGTCCAAGGCCTTACAGAGGTCCAGATAGATGACATCTGTAGTCCTTCCCATGTCCACTGATGCAGTCACTCCATCATAGAAGGCCACTGGGTTAGTCAGGCAGGACTTGCCTTTGGTGAAGCCATGCTGGCTGTCTGGAAGCGCCTCCCTGTCCTCCATGTGCCTTAGCATAGCTTCCAGGAGGATCTGTTCCATGATCTTGCCAGGCACAGAGGTGAGACTGACTGGCCTTTAGTTCCCTGGGTCTTCCTTTTTTCCCTTTTTAAAAATGGGCGTTATGTTTCCCCTTTGCCAGCCATTGGGAACTTCTCTGGACTGCCACGACTTCTCAAATACAATGGATAGTGGCGTAGCAACTTCATCTGCCAGTTCCTTCAGGACTCGTGGATGGATCTCATTGGGTCCCATGGACTTGTGCACCTTCAGGTGCCTTAGATGGTCTCGAACCTGATGTTCTCCCACAGTGGGCGGCTCTTCATTCTCCCAGTGCCTTTGCCTTCTGTGGCTTGGGCGGTGAGGCTCGGGCACTTGCCGGTGAAGACCGAGGCAAAAAAGTCATTGAGTACCTCTACCTTCTCCGTTTCCCAGGTAACCAGGTCTCCCGTTTCATTCTGGAGAGGGCCCACACTTTCCCTCATCTTCCTTTTAACCCCAATGTACCTACAGAATCTTTTCTTGATGTCCCTGGCCAGATGTAATTCTATCAGGGCTTTAGCTTTCCTAACCTGATCCCTGGCTGCTCGGACAATTTCTCTGTATTCCTCTCAGGCTACCTGTCCTTGCTTCCACCCTCTGCAAAAGCAAGATATTTAATTCTGTGAAATGCATAGTTTTCCTCTTTTTCATGTTGAAGTGGATTCTTAATTTTGAATTTCCAAGACATAGATGCATGTATGTCTGTGTCTATGTATGGATACATACATATTACACAGTGCAGAGCTACATGCAGAAGGATATGAACTAGTTCTAATACTGAAAGCAGTATCATTGTGACATTGTGCCAATCTAGCTCAGCTGATGCACCCCACTTCTCTGCATAAAAACTTAATATTAATAAAATTATATCCAGAATAGTGGGAGTTCTTTTAAAGGTCATGGCTGCATTGGTATAAAATGTGATATAGACAGAAACCCTGTCAGCCATGATCTTTGTTCCTTCTAAAGACCTCTGCAAGCAGAAAACTACCATTAAAGGAGAATTGTTTATCTCATAAACATTTTTTTAATATTACCTTTTTTTCTTCTAGAGAATTTTGTCATTTCCATTTCAAATAGATATTTTAATTCCAATTATTCTTTATACAAGTTTATTTCAATATTACAGAGTTTCAATTATTGTGGTACAGCTTATTTAAGCAATTTGTGTTATATCACTCGCTCAGTCTATCATGTAAATTTTTGTTCATGAGAAAGGAAAGCCAACGAAATCCACACACAACTTGGCTGCTCCAAACTTCTCTCTCTTTCTCACCCCTTCCACACCACAGAATGTGAGAATTCTTCCCAACTTATGTCAAACACTCCACCGTCACTTTTTAAAGACAGGGCTCAAGATCATGGATTATCCAGATAGCGCTGGTACTTAGCTATCTACTTCAGGCGCTCTGCTTCTTAAACATTTGGTTGGCATTTTTTTGTTTCATATTCATACTCCTGTGGACTCTGTCTACTTACACCTTCAGGATAGACATGCTTACTTTGGACTATCATCCTGTTTTCTGCAGAATGCACAAAATGGGAGTAAATTTATTCATCTTAGTTAAAACTTCTATTTATAGTGCAGAAAATTTTAAGTATAATCTACAAACCTAGAAATACAAAGTCACAATCATAACTTTAGAAATGGTCATGTAACGCTGAATCAAGACATGTGGTAACACCTTCAAACAGCATCCACAGGCATTGTCTTTAATCTTGTCATACTGTTTTTCTCCTCCTACTGTATATGCACTGAAGTTATGGCCTTATTATACAGTAACAGATAGACTTGCTTTTAGGCTGGAATCTGTTACACTGGATGTTCTCCATATAGAAGAGACAGTCCATTTATAATGCTCCCAAATTATGGTTAGGATAATAAGAAAGGTGTGAAAGTCCATGCCTAACTGTAGCCTTTTCAACATTTCTATTAATGAATATGTATATCTTTGTCTTACAGAACCGCTTTTGGGTGTTTATCAACTCCAAAGAGAAATCCATCAGAATTATATCTTCACATGGGAGAAAAATGGTTCATTGAAATTGTTATTCTCTGAAGTTTTAGGTGGCAACAGCCTATCACAAAATCCTTTTGGCACTGTCCTTCTTAATTATTTTTTATGTAGGAGAGAATTACATGCTCTTTTGAGGTTACTTGGAGCTTTTAAGGACCCATATTTCCCAGCAGTATACGATGCGTGGTACTTTCCACTAGAACTCATGGTTCAAACTCTGATATAAAGACTTCCTTTTTTGGTTTCGCTATGACAGCATCAGCCAGTACCCTTTGTACTGCAGTCACAACGTAACATGAGAGAAACTTTTCCTGATGAGACAAGGTTGCATTGCAAGTTCTCGTTATTCTCTATGAAAACAGTTCTGCTGATTTTAACAGAGGACTGCCTGATATGGTATGAACATGCACACCAGTTACTTCATAGGTTGTAGTAAAAGAGGGACTTATGGTTTAATATCTTTTCTTCAAAAATGTGAGTGTTAAAGAAATACATGAAAGAACACGTGTAAGTAATACACTTATTTAATCTCTTTTAAGAGTTTTTTTGTTCTAAAGTCTATCTTCAAATGATTACTTTTTACCATTTTTTACCATTTTAAAATATCCTATCAAATGAAAGCAAGACTGCATTTCTGATTACAGATGAAAATGTTCAACTTCTGTCATACTGTTCAGATCTTCTGCCTTTTTAGTCTTTTGCTTCCCACCTACTAATTCACAACTTTCTGCCATGATAAGAAATGTAGAATATATGTTAGGCATAGGAAGCAATCAGTCTGAATTTCTAGCATCATCTAGATATGTTAAGCTACTTTCTGTGAGAAAGCTTGGTCAGAAACCTCACTGATCTTGACAAGAAGGCTATGCCTTAAAGGCTGATATTGCAAGTTTCAACCTCTGGGTTTTTTAATTCAAACTCTAAAGTTTTTAATAACTCATGAAAATAGAATGCACAGGGACTTAATCACAGATTGATCCCAAAGTATTTCATAAGGCCAGGAGTTTCCCTGAGAGTATTCCATGATGTGAATATTCACACGGGAAATAAAGAGTACTTGCCATTAGATAACGAGAAGCAAAGAGAAAGGTTTCAAGATTTTAACGTGTACAAATATTTTCTGCTCCAAGATGAACTCAGAACATCTTTAGAGAAGCTTTAGTTTTCTACCTTTTTTGAAACACCAGTTTAAAGAAGGAAATTATTTTATTCAATTATATAGCAATGCACTTAGAACCATACAAAATATAAAATTAAATTACCTCTGCTTTAAAGTGTTACTTTAACAGTCCTGTTTGTGAATCTAGTTAAAAGCAATAAAATTAAATTAAGTGTATGTTATGTAAATTATTTGAACTGTTTTCAAGACATTCTTTAGTACTCTGTTCAAGTTCTGGAAACAAACACACACACAAACAAACAGACACAACCACCTTTCTACTCAAAACCAGATTGTCTTATCTAGCTAAACCTTCTACCAGAAGATTTAAAGTTATAGCCACATCCATCACATTTTCCAATATAGTGATCTTTCGAGTAAAGCCAGATGGATCATATGAAAGTGAGAGATTCTCAGTCTTGCAGTTTTTAAGGGGTCTTCAACATATTTCAAAATGAAAAGCTCCAGTGAGAACTAATATGACTTCAATGTGGTCTATTAGGGGAAAAGATTAACTGTTCTCTTTACTTTTTGTGTTTTACAAAGTTTATTATATAACATTATTTTCCTGTTGTACTCTATTTGCAATATCTAAAAAGATAAAGCAGCCTAACACTGCCAAACTTATGTTGCATTTTAGTTCCATTCTGAAATAGGTCTTAGTCTGGCGTAAGGCCTAGTATTTAAGACTAAAACATGCCTAGCTTAATTAAGATTTTGGTGGGGTTAATTCCATAGTATCTCCTCAATATTTCTCTACTTCGTTTCTGTGTTAAAGAGGAAACCTAGTCACAACAGGTGATGTGAGAAAGGTATATTGCAATTAACAAAGCCCCAAAGGCTTCTCTCCATCAAAGCAAAGCTCAGAACAGGACAGAGCATAGAAGGAGATGGAAAGTCAACAAATATTTCTACTATGAAGGACAAACTGAAAGAAACTTGAGGGATAAGGAAGAAATTACAGGTACAACTATAACTTACATACAGTAACTAGAGATGATAATTCAGAAAATCAGATTTGGAGATGTGGTTGATTGTTTTAGGTATTTTTGCTCCCTCAGCACTGACAGAAGTTTGTAGGTGGGAATCAAGTAATGATTAATTGGTTTGTATTAATATACGTTCATGTAATAAGATATTTACTTCTTTATTTGGCATTAGAAATCTAAAATAAAATCAGGAAGATTTTAATCAAGAATTAAACAGCTTATTCAGCTGGTGTAAATCAGAGTAATATGAAAATTGTTTTAAAATATGGTTTGTCTGAATTATACTGAAGGTTTTTTTAAATACATCCTTACTCTTTTCGTTTTTATGGTTTCTGAAGTAAAAAATTTTTTCTTGAGTGCATTAATGTCCCGGCTGCAAGAAAGACAAATATATTTTAAAAGGTGGTCCTCAGAGCAAGACAAAGATAAACGTGGATTTACTGTCTTATGTTCTGAGCAGAGGCAAATATTATAGTTGTTTGTTTCTTTTTTTTCTGCCATAATTCCTGAAGAACAGGAAGAAGCTGAATCTTAGGTATACATCTGTCATAACGTTAATATTTTCCTAAAATCATAAGCTATCCTGTAGGGTTGAGAAGACAGCAGACTAACTTGTATTTATGCAGCTGACCACATCCAAGTAGGCATGTTTCATACTGAACTTGGATTCCCCAGAACAAGAACAGGTAGGACTGGATCACCATAGAAATGCTTTAGACCACCTCAAGTTGTATTCACCAGAAGGACCTTGAAGCAGGGGAATAAGTGAAGAATAATAAAATGGGAAAAATCATTATGAAAAACAGAATGTAAATTATATATACCTTGATTTGAAGCATCCTGGGAAGATAATATTCAGTGTTTCTCTGGGAGCCCAGCAGTGTGCTGAGTGCATAGCTAAGGGAGTAAAAAGACTAAAGCATTCTTTCTGTAATTTTTCTAGTATACCAGTGACAAATGAGAAGAATGTTAATTTCTCAGCAGAAAGCAGTATTTCATGAAAGCTGGTAAATGAAGTGCAGGAAGCTTTTTCTGGCCATTTTCAAATACCACAAACTAAGAAATCAGGAAAGTCTGGTAGGTTACTTTGAAGGAAGATTTATCTATTTCAGCTATCATATTTTCCTTACAGAGCTGGGAGGAGATGGAATATGTACAAGAACTGTTTCTTAAAACAAGATCTGGTTAGGGTGTTTGGATCAAATTATTTTCCAATTGTTTAATTTGTGAAATTGCTGTAGTTGTCACACTGATGTTCTGTAATCAACATTTCTTAACATGGCATCAGTCATATCAAATCTGCTATTTCTTCTGTAGAAAGGTTGAACATTTCTTAAGCTTGGTTCACATACTGCTTTCTAAACATTTTCCTTAAATATTTTTATGGTTTCTTTTTCAAAAATACTTTTTTAAAATGAGTCAGTAGAAATTTTCCAAGACACTCCCTACACGACCGTACTATAAAGATGATTTTTTTTTAATCTATAAAAATCTATAGTTAAAAAAGCTTACAGTTAAACCCACTGGATTTGTCTTCTACCACCATATGCTAAATTTCATCACGGTAAAATGAAGAACATAAAGGGCATGTACTGCAGTAAGAAATAAAGCTAACCCCTATGAGTTACACCTGTTTCATTCCAACACATTTAGTTGTTTTTGCTGTGGGGGTTTTGTGGGGTTTTTTTCAATATATATTTTTGTGATGTTACTCAGTAGGCAATTAAATCAGGATTTCCTGAATGGGAAAAGGAGTTTAAAAAGAAAAGGAAGGCTGTATGAAGTTCATTTAGAGCCATACTTTTGTGTGCAGTGTCCATAGTATAGAATACCTATTTCTAGCACCACAATATCAGTAAAAGTAAACTAAATCCAAGGAATATTTATGTGCCTAACTTATTGTTCTTGACTGCACTGTTTTCATGGGTTCACTGTCATAATCATCAGCTACAGAAATTTTACTCAGGTACTTTGCACCACTTCAACTTATCCCACTTGAAATATGAGATATCAGGTAAATTTAACCTAGTTTTAAATAGCTTTTTTGGGGTTGTTATGACTCAGTTGAATGAACAGTCAATCTCAATTACACTTGCAATGTACTGAGTCACAGACACATTCATAGGATGTGAATCCATATATATATCTTCAGCAGACACAGTGGTGTGAACTGGTATCATCAACTCCAGTATAAATAGATATCTACTGCCCTGAAAATAAAAGTGATTTCCTCTAACTGATTTTTGAAAGAGTTTTATGGTTATGTTGATCTCAAAAAACCTTGGTGCTAAGCTGCCAGCCAAACATTTCAACAGACATTCATATACAGTAATGTTTTGGGGTTTTATTGCATTCATTAGAAATTGTAAGAAAAGCCATATACAAGAAAATGACCATCTGGCTAGTGTTTATTATTTCCATTTATCTTCTTTTCCCTGTCACTGTGTGTCCTTCTGTGCCTCCTCTTACCAGGACAATGAGCAGAAATAACACAGCTTGCTTGCCATAGTGCCTGCTACCGGTAGTCTTATTCCACACAAGTGGCTTACATTGAGTGATATTTCTCTCTCTTTCCTTTTGTTATTCTGAACTTCCTTTAGTGGGATACCAATACCAAAGCAGAAGATTCTTCACAGCATGACCTTATGCTTATGACTAGCTTTATTCAAAAAACATTTGGCACAGACAAGCAAGTTACTCTCATCACTTCATACTCACAGAAATCAGATGAACAGCAGCATATGCTACTTTAAAAAGACGGTTTAGAAAAGGCAGATTTTTTTCCAGACAGTTGCAGATAGTGCCAACTACAAATACCTCAACACTTGATCTGAGAACATACTCCAACACCAATTTGCAATCAGGGATGTATAAAAGTTATGTATTCCTTTGCCTTTTCTATCATTAAGGCTTTGGCTGTAGCTATACAGCTGTGCAGGTCCGTCTTCACATCATAGTTTTACCCAACCTGCACACACAGTGAGGGTTTATCTACGTCTTTACTGTGGGTTCAAACAAATGCATACCACTGCACATACCTGACGATGAAAATAAGCCCTGACAGTTTCAAAGCTAACTGTAATAACCATCCTTTATTTTGGGGGTATTTCTTGTCTTGTTCATCAAATTTAAATGTAAGTTATAATATAGCAAATACTAATATACATTTGCTTTAAATCCAGTATCTATGTTACATAAATGAAATAGTTTCTGGGGAGCTAGATGAAATTAAACCTTCTGTACTCTAGACTTCATCAATGATTGACATAATTAGCTTTCCAAATTAAGAAAAGCAAATAATAAATATTTTCTCCCTTTAACATTGTGTCTTCATACAGCTATATACAAGCTATAAACAATAGCAAGTGCCATGTCAATAAAAATAGTATGTGCCATTACATTAGATATTGCTATTTAAATAACAGTTCATGGAAGTATTTCAGTGTATGTATATCAGTATATACATAAGTATATATATGTGTATCTATGTATGTATACACAAACATACACAAAACAAAAAAAAATACTGTTGACCCTATTCACTCTTCCCTCCTCCCACTTATCTTCCCATGAAAAAATGTTATGATACATTATATTTTACTATATATTACAATAAAAATGTTTTTACATGCAGAAATACTGATGCAATTTTCTTGCTTCATCCCTGAAACTGATATTACCTCTTCTGGATATGACTCAGCTTTACATATATCTCAACATGGGTCAGAAGGCATCCCATTCTTCCCATTCCCATTGGCATCCATCAGTATGCCAAAATACAGGCTGTTGCGCATGAAATAAAGTGCAGTAAGAGAAGGCATCTTCATTGGCTGTTCAGTTATGCAGAATACAGAAGATCAGCCTTTCTGTTTCTAGACACTCCTCAAAAGTTATAGTCAACCAAACCACATTTACAGTACTCCTCAGTTCATTGCATTTATTTACTATGTGTACATTATTGTCACTTGCCTTCTGAGAATGTCTGTTGAATTCTAAACACTGACACTGCTGAATTTCCCCACTAGAAGCACTGTGTACAGTGATGGTTCCTGAATGCATATATTAGCCAGGATCCACTTTTATATTCATTTTGTATACCTCCCTCCCCCCACCTACCCTCCAGCAAAATGTAGTTTGTACAGACTGCTGACCCTACTTTGCACTGAATACTGCTCTGGCTCAAAACAGTGGGTGTCAGAGTGGCGTTTTTTCTTCATCATACAATTTGTTTTCTTGCCAGTAAGGTTAAGAGCAAGAGATACAAATTATCTGATGTAAAATTACTGGCTGAAGATAGATGTCATGCAAATATGAAATCATCTATCCTATTTGCATATTGGCAGATAACCTGCTAGATTCATGTAAATTAGTTTTAAATAGTTCAATGTATAAGGGAAGCAGCAAAGCATACCATGATAAAACAAGGATCTTGATGGTTTCTACATCATTACATTTCAATTTCGGTTGGAGGAAGAGCAAATGAAACTTGAATTAAGCTCTTCTACAAACTTGTAAGTTGGTAGAACTTTTTCAAATCTTTATTACATTTTAATGATCTGTCATATTTCCGAGCAGTGTATAGCAATAACGCACATCTAGATGCATTAACTTAGGAAAATATTTTATGAATTAATTAAAAAGAAATCTACAGACTTTCAGACTAGATAACAACCAAACTTTTTTCAGATTCTAGATATGCTATGTTAGCACATTTACTTTTTCAGGGTTTGTTCCATTCAATTCCCTCTTGTATGCTTCTAGAAGAAGTATAGCCTTGGATGTACATTGCACATGTGGTACTCCTAATTGTCAGACACAAATGAAGGCAGCAGAGAGAATTTTTTGTCAATAGAAGCCATTTTTCTAGAGTCTAATATAAACAAATATGAATAAGATTGCACTCTGAAATGGCCAAATAGTGCTATCTTGTATTTCTTGCATATACAAGTGCTGAGTGAATTAATGGTTTATATTAAACTCCAAATATTAAGAAATTAGAAAAATATTATACAAAATATATAGTAGAAATATATAATTAGAGAATATTATATATAATTAGAATATTATATAAGAATATAATATAGATAATTAGTATATAACAGAAAATATTATATATATATTTAGAAAATATATATATAATTAGAAAAATATAATACGAAACCAATAAGGTAATTACTCAGATCAGAAAAAAATCTAAGATCAGACTTTACTAGAAGTATTATTCACCAGAAATACTCTTTTGCTCTTCATTTTCTTAATATAACCACTTAGATGCAGATAATCTGGAGAAGTGCCTTGCCCAGTCCATTGCCCAGACCCAGTAGGCCAATGAAAATTGCATGTGCTGAGCCCTCTAGAGACCTACAAGGTAGAAGGGAATGACCTGTATGTGCTTTTCTGATTTCAGTTTCAACCACAGAAACATTTCCCCAGCTGAGTTAGTCGTTCATTATATGTTGGCAGCACTGAGAAGCCCTCAGCTTGCTTTGCAATGAGATGATGGGAGTTCATTTAATAGAGGAAGGAAATAAACTCTCCCTAGATCAGAAAGCATTTCCTTTTGCAAGCAGATGTTGGGACACTAGAAAAATTGTATTTTATCTCAAGGGAGTGCTGCATGCCCAGAGAAGTTGTAATTTCTACAGTCATCGCCAATTTGTTTTCTTTGTTCCTGTGTTACCAGTCAAATATAGGGTTCACCATGCCAGACACCACAGGAACTGCATGTTGCACATCCAGCAGCTACCTATCAGTGCAGCCACATACCAAGGATAAATGCAATGTACAGGTAATGGCTGGTGTAAAGTCTAAAAAGAGCAGCTTCCATCCGAGACGAGCTTAACACAGCTCCATCTGGTACCTCTGCTCACTGCTAATCAGTTGGCAGGGCAGTGGGAGCTGGCTGGAAGGGCCGCAACATCCAAGAAGATTGCTTAGCATGAATTATAAACTTGGCTACCTACAATTTCACACCCTGGGAGGTGCTCTCCGGATGATTATTGCCCTTAGCAGTTGGCTACCTCCTTAGTCACGGAATGACTCACTTTGTTATTAGAGCAAATTAAGAGATGGAGGTTTTTTGAGTGTTGAGCAATCGACTAATCAGTGCAATAAGGTTTGCTTGAGGGGAGGGCTGTATGCCAGAACTGGACCAGAATTCAATTTGAGCACACTATCTACAGTTTCCCTGGCAAAAGAGAAGTGTGCAGAATATGCAGAAGGAAAGAATATATTATCAGGAAGACCTTTCTTTTTCCAGTATCAATCAATGTCTGTGCATATGCCAGCAGAAGAAAAGGACAGGGACAGTCCTGAAGTAAAAACACAGGAAATGTTCATGATGAGGAGAGGCCCTGCCACACACTATTTTAATTAGACAGGGTCTAATACACAGTGCTGACAGCAGGAAAGGGGTCCATTTAGGTACAGTTAGGCTCCTGGAACATCTTATGCCCAGCTGAGGATCAGTCAAAACGGAGTTTTACCTTGCAAAGCACAGTAATCAAAGGACCAACTGCTACCGCCTGGTGGTTTTCAACAGAAATTTGAAATTTAATGGCTAGCAACTGCTTTCATGGGTGAGGGGAAGAATCTTACTCAGCTTTCTTAGCAATTTAAAAAGAAAATTAAAAATAGTATAAAAAGAAAAGAAAAAATAGAAAAAAAAAAAAAAAAGAAAACCAGCTAAGGAACGAGGTGAATCCTAGTATCAGAAAGCACCGAGGTGCAGGTTGGGATTAGCTTATCTCAACATTCTTCCTGATGTGAAGGCCTTCATTCTGGGATTTTTATTATCATCTATTATTACTAACAGTTTATGTAATACATGGCCTCAGTTCTGTTTATTACATTCTAAAGTTTTCACAGCAAAATTTAACACTTAACCTTGTATGTTGAGCATCCACCATATTCTCACATACTGGAGCATGACTGATAAGAAACTGTAAAAGGAAGAGGAAAAGAAATCTCTCTGTTAATGAGATAGCTCTGTTTACACATAACAGCATAATATGTGATTTTATACTACTTATGTTTAAAAGTTATATTTATTATAAACATTTACATTTTGAAGCAACCAAATCTAAACACGTAATAAAAAAAAAATGGGTTTTTATTCCTTTTTTAAAGTTTTATATAGGAAACATACTTAAGAAACTAAATAATTCATTTTCTGAATTAACTACCAAAATCTAAGAGGATAGAAACAGACAAGGAATATGTTCATATTTAGTAAGGGAAACCAGTCATCCCACATTTCAGTCCATAGAATAATGCTAGAATGAATTATTACAATCAATTCGCATGCTAGTAGAAAATTAGTAAGATTATAAAAGGCGCAGCAAATGTGAATTCATCAGGAAAAAAAGAATCATGCTAGACAGCTTTCTTTATGACAGGTCTACTGCATTAGTTAGAGGGAAACATTACTTTTTTATGTAACTGAATTAAATAGAAAATGCAGTTAAAAAAATTTAAGAATAATACTGACTTGAAATGTATTGTACGTACCTTAGAAAGCAAGTCTGGAGTTAAAAAAGATTTCAGTAAACTTGAGATCTGACATAAAATCAGTCAGATGAAATTCAGTAAAGATAAATGCAAAGACCTATATTTGGAAAGGAGTTATCAAGTGCAAGAATGGAAAATAAGCAATTACTGACTGGACTGAAGTGTTGCAAAAAGGAACTAGATGTTGAGTAGATAAAACTGAGTATGAGTCAAAAGTGCAATGCTGTTGCTAATCACCATGGCAAGCAGCTACCACTGTGGGACGTACTAACAAGAATGTTATATGTAAGACACTGATGACAGCTATTCTGATCTACTTATTCTAGGAAGTTATCGTTTGGAGTACGTGTTCAGCTTTGGGTGTAGCAGTTAATGATTCAAGCAAATGTATAGAAGAAAAAAATATGTTGCATCATCAAAAGAAACTGCATCTATAGTCTGCTTTAATCCAAAGGAAACTAGTTTTCTGTAAAGAAAGCAGAAGAATAACTACCTTCTGAGACCACAGGTAAAAAATTAAAGCCTACTACAAATACAGCAAAAAGGGTAAAGGCTGGTCCATAAAGGTTATAAAATCTTTACTGGAAGTTTTTACAATACAAAGTAAACAACAGTAGCAGGGATGATCTAAGTATACGTAATACTGCTTCAAACCAGGAAAATAGGTAACATGATTTCTCAAGGTTCCTTTCAACTCTACACTTCTTTTATCCCAAATACACATACCATACATGCTCTAATTGCAGTCACAGTGAGTTCCATTGCTGGACATGATTCAGCAAGAGTTGCATAGCTCCTCAGAGACTTCTGAACTAATAAAGTGAATCTGACTGGCAGAAAAAGCCATAAACTTTTCAAAGATACAAAGAGACACAAAATTCATGTTGCAGCTTTTTTCCTATGGATTTGAATGGTTCTATGAATATGCTCCAAAAAGCAATACACAAAAAAACAACAAGATTCAATTTCTTCAACAATAATCATCTAGACTGTAATATCTTGGGGCATAAACTGTGCAATTATTCTGTGTTGAAGAACACCACACATACTTTCTACTCTTTAATAGGTAAATAATAGCATTCAAAACTAAAACACAGTAATTTTAACTTTGAGTGTTTTATCGACACATTAGTTCCTATCTTGCCATATTTTCCTTCTGATCCCTTTTCCACATAAAATCTACTTATCCTGTGAGCATGTAAAGAAGCAGAATGATACAACTAGCCAAAGTCCTCCTTCTTGCTTTAAAGTAAATTTAAAAAGTAGTGGAGTCCAGAAGGCACCCTCTGAAATTTTTGTTTTGTTGAGAATTCACAGTTCCAGTGTTCAAAAACATGTACGTAGGACCTACTCCTAATCATTATGTATAATTACAACAGCTAGCAAGGTATCTAACTAGTGATCTACATGCGCAATTACCTTGTTTGCAAACATATGGGATAATTTAAAGTGTAAATTAGTCAGAGATTTGTATGTACAAAATTGTGCAGGTGCATTTTTTAATCCAAGTTCATCTGGATTCAGTCTCTTCTTCAAAGTGGAATCAGATTGGAGGGCCTAAGTCACACCAGTTTCCCAAGACCACTGATGTTTGTTTCATATAATGTATTATATGTGTTTTATAAACTATTCTATATTTGAAAAAAAAATCTTCAGGTGATATTAGCCATATTTTGTCTTGTGCAGGGGTTAAGTGTACAGCAGGTGGTGGCGCCCACTCTGGTTCTAACACGGATGTGAGCCATTTCTTGGCACTGTTCATTTCATATCACTGCTGGATGGTTTCACCTTTTTACCCACACACCAGCATGGGTGACACCTCTATGTCAGCAGAAGTTCAGAATTAAAATATTCTAAACAGCAGAGCACTAGTTGTTTGCAGCTCACCATTTGTAGTTGCAATACAACCCTTTTACATTAAAAAAAAATAGGTTAATGGTCTGAAACCAGGTTGCACACACATTAGGACTGCCTAAAAGGTGGGATTAAGAATGTTTTGTGAAATCAGTGAAATGTATTTACTAACTGTTGCATAGGCATTAATACAATCTTAACTCAGTGCTGGAGGAGAGAATACTATCAGTGAAACAAATATTAGTGAGTACAGACAATTAAGATGGCTGAAGAAGTCACTCTGGAGAAATACAGTGCTCATGGGAATGAGGAAAGGGACAAAAACTTTTAAAAATTAAAAAAACAGTAACTACAAATGAGCTTTCCCGTGCTAGAGGTTTCTATTTTAACATTTAGATACCAGTAAAATTTTCACTGAGCTCAGTAGAATTAATTTTTTTGAAAGAAGGATTTAAATCATGCCCTACCTGTTGTAACTCATTAATAACCATTTACAGCCCAGCAGGCAGTGGTTCACAGCTCTGGAGGTGTAAGTCACCTGTATCAAACAGTAATTCTTAAAGACCACATTTATCCAGGAAGCACTAATTAATAGCGTAAGACAGTGAAGACTGGTACAAGAGCTCTGAGCTATTTTCTGGGCTGAGTTTATTCTGTGCAGTTATATAGCAGCCCACAGGGCAGTATTTTAGGGAAAAAAAATGAAATCAGTTGTATTGGGTTTATGTGGCAAGGGTTGGTAGCAGAGGGGCTTCAGGGGTGGCCTCTGGTGAGAAGACCCCAACCGCCTGCACCGCTCATTGCCTTACCTAAAGGACTTAGTGTAACCTGCAACAATACCAAGGGAATGGAGACAAGGACAGTGGCAGGAGAGGTGTCTGGAGTGAAGCTGAACCTGCGAAAGGGAGAGGAAAGTTGTTTTCCCTATGAGTTTAAATGTTTGTTTTCTCTGTTTCCCAATATCCATCAGCAATGAAATGTTTTAAGTTAAATTCCTCAAGTTGAGCCTATTTTGCCAGCAACAGTAATTTCTGATATTCGCGTCTTTATTTTAAGCCATGAGTTTTCTTGCTCTTGCTCTTCCTATTTTCTTTTCCCATCTCACTGAGGGCATAGGGTGAACGAGCGGCTGTGTGAGTGCTTGGCTGCTAGCCGAGGCCAACTCACCACCCCAGTGTGCTCATGATTCCAATGGACGACCAGAAAGTCTCCATTAGACTTAAAGAGATCTAATAATTTAAATAAGTATCTATAGATAGAAAATGCCTAATAGCTAAAAACAACCTGTCATTTAGATGTGCAATCAGTTATATGGTTACATGCTGCCATTGCAACAGTTGGAACAGCCATCCAAGTACTGGGCAACAGAACACAAGGAAACAAACTCATCATTCAAAAAGTAGATGCACACATGAGTTCTGTTAGAAAAGCAGGCAAGAGGACTGAACCCCTAGAAAGCATAAAATATTTCTTTCTTCATTTATACCAGTTTTGTACTACTTAGGTAAATTCAAACTGGTCTTCAAGCAGCTATGTTACAAGAAAGGAATCAAACTTTTAACATATTTATCATTTTGACTCATTGTGGTTTGTTTTGTTTATAGCACCAGTCTGAAAGCTACTGTAATTGATTGTTATGATTGTCCTGAATAGGCATTACCATTTATAATTTTTTCTCTGCCAAAAAAGTCTCATTAAGTAATATTCAAATTGCAGTATCCTTAAATTGAAACATTACCTCCTTTTCAACTAAAGCAAGCAATTACATATGTTAGTAACAGAGACAGACAGGTGTAGATGGTATAGATATATCTGCAAATTATTCTTAAAGAACCCTAAAAATCTATTGAAAATGCATAAAACAGATATAAAGAAAGGCAAAAATTATCAGTCAAGTTATACAATGTTCATACCACAAACAAAATTTTTTAAAGTATTGTCATGTTCTAATGCAGCTCCCACAGTTTAATTAGGACTTTTTAATACACAAAAATATCAGGTTTTTTTCTGTTAATCCTCTCTGTTATTATTGTACATGCAAAGCAGGTTCAAAAGATTTTTCTATTTGCAAAAACACAATGTTAATGCAAACTCCATTGGTAGCTCATTTATACTGGCCTGCATTACAGATAATATCATCCAACAATTTCAAGTTACAGAGCTCCAATAACATTTTAGCACAAACTTATAGCACACCATCAGACAGACCTTTCCAACATACTATACATCATTGATCTTCTCCTTGAAAGCACAGCTGCCTCTTTGAAGGCAAAGACAGTACACTGGAGGCAATCTGAATATGATCAGGTCAATTATAACAGGATAACAAATGCAATAGAACCAATTTTCTTATATTAATTTGAAATAATATTGCAATAGCTATAAAATAATGCATACTTGCTCTAGGATCATGCATTACAATAAAATACTAAAAAAATACTGTATTTTGGTGTTAGTTTTACACATAATGTGCTTGATGATTCTTAAAATAAACAATGTTTATAAAAGAAATTATGCTTAAAAAAATCAAATATAATTTATTGCAAAGCCTGCTTTAACATACACAAAGAACAGTATAAATATGAAGCTGAATCTTCCACACTTTTAAAGCATTATTTTGGTGGTACTAACTGACCACCCATTCCAAGAATCTCCTAAAGAAACAAGCAAATTATAATGCTGGGCAAAGGAATATTATTTAATACCTGTTTATTGTAAAATGTTAGATTCTTTCCATTCTACTATTCTATTCAAATTTTAAGACAACAGCTCATTCCAGACTGAATTCTTATACCATGCATACTACAGCTGCAAAGGAAATTTCTGCAGTTCATACCAGCAACTGTCTAAAGCTCATTTGCAACATCTGTGTTTTGAACAATTTAGTCATTATTTGAAAGTACATTTTATTCACTCAGAATACAAATATTAGCTTTATGTTGGCAGCTTCTGCATGGAGACCACATACAGGTTTGAGAGACCTCAGTCCGCTTGTCAATTTTGTTTAAAATCTGGAAGGTAAAATCTTTTATCTTTCCATCTATATCATCCACCTATACCATCCTATCATCAGGTCACAAGAGATTTAGTGTTAGATATCAGTGTTTACAGGTCACAAGAGATTTAGTGTTAGATATCAGTGTTTACAGGTCACAAGAGATTTAGCGTTAGATGTCAATGTTTAAATGTCAAGTGAAAATGCAGTTTGCATGTCCTTAGAAGGTGTAAGTAAATATATACAAAAGTTACAAGTAACTTGTATACATTTTAACATGTTTACAAGTGGTAGATACTCTCCAGACATACAAAAGAACAGTAACATTAGTGGCAAGGTGGTTATACAGTAAACGTAGAGCAAAGATTATAGATAATCAATACATAGGTCAAAACCAGAAAAAAAATGCTTCACTCTTGTTTTGAGGGGGTGTGGGTTTTTAGAAAGGAAAGTGAATGTACTATAAAAGTAAATACCAGAAAGCAAATAGATTTGAGACAGCAGCAAAATAAATTGCAGTCCAGTTTTATGTACTCAAATTAACTGACTACAGAGAAAGAAGGTATTTTCTTCCAACAGCTCTGAAAAAACTAACCCATTACGTTGTACAATTATTAGCACACTTTTCTAGCAGATCTGTCAAAACTAGTAGCATATGACCAGAGAACTACAAGGTGCATGCAAGAGGAGGAGAAGATTAGTCAAGTATAAACCATTAGGCTGATATTACTAGGGTACAAGGCTTAAAACCAGATTTGAAAGAATTAAAAAAATTGAAGTTAAGGAGAGGAAAAAAGAGCAATAAAAAAGGGGCAGAGGGAGCTGTGATAAACTAACCCTGATAGTTTTTTGTTATAACCGATTTCCCAAATTAGAGAAATTCAGTAGGCATGTCTAACTGAACTTCAGGAAAACATTTGATATGTTGTTACATCAAAAAATAGTAGTCAAACGAGAAAATGAAGGACTGGTACTAAAATTATAAGGGGAACAGAATCTAGTTGAATCAATGCAATGAAGCTCAATAATATAAAAATGTATGCAAAGTCATGTACCTTGAACCTAATATTTAAGATTTTCTACATTTTGCTCTGAAAATTCATCTCATTGATGATAGATATACATTTGATTATGCCTAAATCATGAATGAAAAATAGCTGTGATAAAGACAAATCATATCTGTCTCCCTTTGAAATGTAAAGGGTAAATACTGTTTCAGAAGTCCTAGGTAAGAAAATACCTTGCTCCTATCACACCTAAATCAAACCTTCAGTCCAGACACCTCTTTTCAAGGAAGGAGAAGTTCAAACTGGAGTAATTGCAAATGAAGTTTACTAGGATGATGAAAGGAAACTCTATGCCCAGGGAAGAGACAAAAAGAGCTTTGCTTCTCCATTGTTGGCAGTTTGTCTTGTTAAAGCAAATGTAGCAGAGACACTAGAACCAAGGAGGAAGGAAAGTTATTTAAACTCAGTAACAAACAAATCACTGAATATGAATTGGCCATTAATAAAATTAATTTTTATTCAAAATCAACTAATAAAGTTCCCTGTTAAAGCACAAAAATTACTGTCATCCAGAACCTCTTTGACTCTTCTGTTCCTATTGTAAGATACTCTGCAAAAGCAAGTATGCTGTCTTTATAGAACATCTGACATCATTTGACCAAAAGTGAGTTACACTAGTGAAAACAGTAAGCCTACCGGAATCTGCTGAAGGCAGATTTTGGTCCCTCTATTACAATGTGTCTTCACTTCACTTCACAAAGTACTTCAGTGTCAACACATCTGTGCGTACCAGTACATATACATGGTGTCCGGCTGTGGCAGCTGCCCTTCTTGATCCCCTACAGCCTCCTCTCCATGAACACTGTGCAGTCAGCTGTGTGTGCTGCAAACCACCGCACACTCAGTACGTCAGCTGTAGGAACAAACCACACAAGTAGAATTGGTCTTTATTTCTTGTTCTCCAAGAAGCATAAGCATAAGAAATCATGATTTTATGTTTAAGTGAACAGGTTGTGTTAGATATAAACGTTTAAAGGAATATAGTACGTAAAATGCCTAACTATTACTTAATTTCTGAAAAGCAAACATTCCTCATGAGCAAAAATTAAGATAGATACATCAAATTTCAAGTTCATTTTCCATCTACGAACTCTATGGAATTACTCACCCTCATGAATACTTCCTAACCCATATTAGCCAGTTGACTAACAGAGCATAGTCAGGCCCACCACTGGATTTTCTGACAGGTTATGGGAGAGTGGGGAGAAGAAGTTATCATAATTCACTGCAGGTAGAGATTCTAAACTCCCAGATCTCAGCATACCCCAAAATATGACTTACCAATATTTTGTTTTAAAAAAATCCCTAAAAATAAAGTTCCAGGATTGAAAAGCTGGTCAGAAGCAGACCCATACAAAGCTCAATCTTGCAAAAACTGCCACACAGCTTAACTTTATTACTGTGAGCAGTCCTTACTATTCATGGTGGTAAATGTAAATACACGCACAAGTGCTGACAAATTAAGTTTTTATTTCCTGGATAAAAGAAAGATTGTATCTGACACAAACTTATTACTCTAGCTTTGTAGGATTAGAATGAAAGTACTTTTCTTTCAACCTAAAAATTCAATTAAAAATCTGAAACAATACCATAAAGTGCTTCTTCACAAAAGGATGAAAAATTATGACAAGAACACATTCGTTTTAGGCAAATGAAACAGTTCAAATGCTGGAGTTATACTAAAACTTTTTCAATGAGAAAACAGCAACACCTTAGGTAAGAAGTAGTCTTGAACACTGCATAAAAAGAGACAAAGGAAAATTTTTGCTGTTGAAAAATCTTAGTTCTACTGAGTAAGTGAGTGTGGAGTAAGTTAAACAAGATTCTGTTTCTCTGATACAAATCATTATATAGCTGTCAGCAACCTAATAATAAGCATGCTTAAATATTTAAGAATTTTCCTTGTTAACCTAACAACAATATGGTGATTTTAACAGGAGAATAACAATAGTGAGAATTAACAGAAGAAATAATTAGTGAGCTGGTAAAGCTGTCATCCTAGATAGGTTTCTATCTAAATTTTATATCTCACCAGTCTCAAACTCACCAGCTCTTTTAAGAATAAGAATTTAAGACTGTGGAATTATACTCAAGTGGAAAAAGTCTAGTTTGGCCTCACACAAATGTCATAGACAATACAGGAGGTTTCCCATAGGTGAATGTTGCAGCTGTATGCCTGTATTGTTTTTAAACCCTGCTTATAAAATCTTTTCTAAAATATTATTGCATATTGGAAAATCACACTTTTCCCTTGTCCACCTAGATCAAATTACACTAATCCAGGTCTGATTTTGTTCTGTATGAAAAGACACATATGATAAACCTGAACCAATCTACTGAGCAGAAAAGCAGTCAGGAGGAATGAGCAGAATTTTTTGATCCAGCTGCTGTATGAAGTTTGAAGGGAAGTTTGTTAAGCAAAACTGAGAATATGCTCCAAAGGAAAAATCATTCTTCAAGGAGGTAAAACAAGGAGGATCAGACCAGGCATAGAAGCAGTCAGGAAAATCCCATTAATCTGTTCTTCTTTAATATGAATGATGAAATTATTAGTACTTGTCCTGTGCAGATAGCACCAATGGTTTAATTATTGTGGAGAAACTGAAACCTCTAAAATTCAGCACAAAACTAAACACATTTAGACAGACTAACATATTAAGATTCTAAACTGTACTCCCAGGGCTTGAGACCAAGAAGCATATTAATGTCTTACTTTTTACCCGTATGCAAATATTCATTAGAAAGTGTAAAGATCCTTATTTCACTGTAAAAATCCCAGTAGGTTTCATTAGTCCTGACAGAATAAATTGAGAAAAAACTCTCTTGCATAGGCATCTATTTTCTTTATCAACAATACTTGTAGAGCTGGCATTCATCGGTATGCTAAACCCAGAGAAATGGTGAATGTGACTTATGCAGGAGAAATCTGCTGGTATAAAGGTAGAGGAGGCCTTCTGCCAACTCAGTTGTCAAACAGTTGCCAGTTCCTCTCTTCCTTTACAGGGAAATACTGACCTTGATTGAATATATAATGATGAATAACACTCATTTAAATTAGCTTTGCTTGTACAGTTTTAATTTTGTAGGCTCCAGTTCTCTTGCAGCTGACCCATTCTGTTCCTGTCTTTTCAAAAGTCTCTAACAATGTCAAGGTTATTTGACTACAGATAGTCTCATATTGACTAGTAACAATTCTTTCCTTAATTCCTAATGACATCTACTTTCAGCTACACTTTTACGTTGCCCCATGTTTTCAACGGGTGTTAAAATAGCTACACAGTGTACTCATCAATCCTGTTACCATCTTTAAATAGTAGCATAATGTTGAGTTGATCCAATCTTGTATACTAGGAGAGATGTATAATGTGTGGGAGAGGTATTAGGAAAAAAAATAGTTTTTTGATATCATCACAATTGTGCCACTTGTTTCCAAAATTCCCCTTCAGCATCACTTGTTAAGACTTTCTGCTTCCATTTAGTCAGTTTTCCTACCCATTAGTCTGAAAAGACACTGAAGACTGTTTTTGTCCAGTTCACAAAACAGAACCAACCACTGAGATTGTCCATCCTTGGGTAAGTTTTAGTTGCTGTGTTTCTATTCTTGAATATGAAGATGCTCCTGGACGGAAAATTTATACATCACCTAAATATTTTCATCTATTCTTTTAACCATAGGGTAGTTATGTTAGAATCCATCAAGCGTTAGCCCTACCAAGTGCGTAAGACATTTCCTTGAAGCCCATCTGAGCATTTGAAGGCTTTCCCATCCCAAATGAGATTGTGCTATGTAGATGAAACCCATCTGCATTCCCCATCTAGGTTCTGGGAGTTGGGCTGGTAACAACTAGGATTAAGGTAGCAGTCACAGATGCCTTACTCTGTTATATACAACAGATTTATCTATTTCTTGAAATATTGCAACTGTATTCTGCATCCATATAAACAAGGGAAAACTTATTTCTTTGTACCTGACTATTTCAACAACAAGGCCAGGAGATATTTTTAGATAAAGATGCTGTGGCACCTCCATTCCCGTGGTCTATAAATTCTCTGCTTTCCTTGTTGCAGTGTGAACTTCCTTGCACACAATCTGCCACTCATACTTTCTACCACCATTTATCAAAAAGTATAATGAATAAGAGAGAGTAATTACAGATGTAATATTACTTCCCTCTCCCATTTAATATTCAGAGGTACATTTAGCTCCATTAGCAAGCCATAGTAGTAATAATTTTATGTGAGGTATACTCAGAAAGAAAATGTGAACTAGAAGAACTAGTAAAACTGCCTGCAGTGAGAGTGTGTCGAGACTTCTATAGTTCAGTGAGCATGTTGCTGTTTTTTCTTTAGATCTAGTCAGCTTGGATTTTACAACTTAGGAAAAACAAGCAACAAAAAGTTTTCATTTCTTGTAAGTTGGAGCATAGCTATGGTGCTAACTTTTTAATACAATCAATGAACTAAGCAGCTAAGATCTTAAAGACAGTTCATTTGACTGATTTCAGTAAAGAACACAGAAGAATTGCTTGGTACTCTAACCCTCTAGCAGCTGGAGCACAGATGCTATAGGCTATACAGGGGCAGAGGTTATCCTACAGACTTTATAAATTTAAGCCACAATTTGATTGTATCACATGGTCAGAACCCAAAACTAAATATTTATACAACATATCTATCCTTGTAGGTTCAGACACAAAATCACCTCTACAGTACGCACAACTGAGGCACCTTCTTCAGAGCTGATCAAGTGATTGCCCCTCTTGGTTTACCACTATAGCAAAAATAGGGCCACAGCTACCACACATCTCAGAGAGAAAGCTACAAGCAGCAGTGGAAGACAGGCAATACTGTTACTTCCCAGTTATGATGGAAGTACAAGATCCATCTAGCCCAATCTGATCCTCACTTCTGGTCAACACTGGGCCATTAGGAAAGAGCAAAAAACAGGCAAGCCTACAGTCCTACTTGCTCTAGGTCCTCCCAAAACTCTGCAAGGAATTTCTCTTAATAGAAGTCTTTGTTCTTCTCTGTTCTGCAGTGTGGGGCCACAAACATGAAATGCAAGAGAAAAATCTGAACTGATGATACATTACTTTAATGATACAATGTGATTTACTCATTTTCTCTTCCAAATAAAGGTGAATTATAAGTAGGATTATTAGCACCACCCATTACAGAAGTTGTCAAAATTTTCCAGAACACATCCTTGGTTATAGTTTAACACTTTATTCAACTACGATTGTGCTGTACAGGTCTCCAAAGCTTACGTTTGTATAGCCTTACTCCAGGCTTGGGCTGATCAGGTCTTTGCTTACACCACAACTTTTCCAAACCTCCCTGGTCCCAGTGAGATATTCAGACCAGATCATAGAATCATAGAATCATAGAGTAATTTGGGTTGGAAGAGACCTTTAAAGGTCATCTAGTCCAACCCCCATGCCGTGGGCAGGGACATCTTCAACTAGATCACATTGCTCAGAGCCCCGTCCAACCTGACCTGGAATGTTCCCAGGGATGGGGCATCCACCACCTCTCTGGGCAACCTGTTTCACCACCCTCAGCATAAAAAATTTCTTCCTTATATCTAGTCTAAATCTATACCCCTTTAGTTTAAAGCTATTTAACCATTACCCCTTCTCCTGTCGCAACAGGCCCTGCTAAAAAGTTTGTCCCCGTTTTTCTTATATGCCCCTTTAAGTACTGAAAGGCCGTAATAAGGTCTCCCCAAAGCCTTCTCTTCTCTAGGCTGAACAACCCCAACTCTCCCAGCCTTTCTTCATAGGAGAGGTGCTCCATCCCCCTGATCATTGTTGTGGCCCTCCTCTGGACCCGCTCCAACAGGTCCGTGTCTTTCCTATACTGAGAGCTCCAGAGCCGGATGCAGTACTCCAGGTGGGGTCCCATCAGAGCCTTCTATTCTTTCCATAGCCCTATCTTTACTATAGAGTAGGGCTTGCATAGAGTTCAGCAAACATGGTCTAGGATCCCAGATTCATCAACAAAAAGCTCATTAACTGAACCCCATTTATCCTGTACAAATAGGGCAGACATCTGGCAGAAAAGATGATACAGTATCTTATATTTAAGAAATTATCTTTACATGTGTACAAATAAAATGGCTGAAACAAGGTAATTCTAATTCTGCATCTCCCAGCTTTTGAGTGATTGATTTTTTTTGTCTTTAATAATGCTGTTCTCCTAACTTTATGCATGTATTGCAGGATACTTCCAATAAAAAGGAGTAACGTGGGCCTTAATCTTAAAATACATTCCAGATATGAGTAACTTTCTCAGCCTCCTTCGTGGTAGACATGCATGATGCTCCTGGAGGGATGGGTCAGGAAAGAGGCAGGGATCTTCTACATAAACAAAAGAATGTCTGTTATTAAATTTATAGAGATGATCTGGCCAGTCTTAACTTCCAAATTATGTTTTAGTTTTTGGAAGTGTGTCAAGGGCATTTCAGTGCATACTGAGAAGTATTTTGGTAGAACAGTTTTAAACTTGTTGGCATAACAATTTATTGGCTATGAAGGGTTGTGTTTCTCATATTTGATCCACAAATGTAACAGAAAATGCAAACAATAATAACAAATCAGTAACTGAATTCACACTAGAAATATTGTGAACCTTAGACAAGTAATGAGATACTTAATTTTAAATATTGCCAAAGTCAGAAATAGCCAAATGCAAGTTAACTATTAAAAATATATATATATATATATATATATTCTGGGTATAGAGAAATAGCATAATTGTTTTCTATTGCATGATATATTACAGGCAAAAAAAAGGAGAGATGAGAACAGCAAGAAATGTAGAGCATAAGTTTAGATTCCTGTAATCTCCCTGAAGCTTAAACCTTTCCACATTAACAATAAACTAAAGCAATTAATTTAATCCTCAGGTCTTTTCAAAATCAATGTGACTTCACCAAACCCAATACTACACTGAAGCGTCAGTTTCAGCATTGATAATTAAGAACTGAAGTAAGTTTGCTGGACATCTGAACCCAAGGCTAAGAATTAGGAGCAAGCCATTGGCCTCCGCCCATATTTGTATGCTAATAAGTATGAGATAGAAGCTGGTCTGAAATATCTGAAAGCTTTAAAATCTGTTTTTTCCAACCTCTGCTTTCAACAAAACATATGGATCTTAACTTCTTATAAGATCTTATATCAATTAAAACTCATTCTCTTTGAAAGCTGCTAGATGCTTTAATTAAACATACATAGAAGAACATAATTTCCAGTTTTTCTTACTCTCATAATAGACAATATCATTACAAAACATAATTATCAATTTTCAAGGGTGATCATTGCACATGTGGGAAATGTTTCCTTTTCATTGCTATGTTAATTGGATGCAGATATTTTGTTTAATCTGTTTTCTACCCATAAGGGATGAGGATTATGTTAATGGAAAGCCAAACTCTCACTGAGTTGAGAAAAATTCATTGCAGAGCTTCAGACAAAGCTATCTTCCTTTTTTTTTTTTTTATCCTGGGATAGATGGGGAAGAGTTCGGGCTTCCTTTCTGTCTCGAATATTGTTCTAATATCATTTTCATAGTAAAGATATGGCACTTTAAAAAAATTATTACTATAACTACTTCTCTGTAATTCATCCAACAAAGAGAGTTCTAGTTCAACTAACAGTGATAGATACACAAGGAACAGTTACTCAGCTGCACACTCCACTACCCCTATAAAGTAAGCAGTATAAAGCTGTTGTCAAGAATTTGTCACCTAGGAATCCTTCTTCTCTACAGAAAGTCTACTTTATTTATATTGATTATTAGAAAGTCCTGAGACAGGGAGAAAAGACCTGACTCCATGTCTGTAGTTTAGATGAATGAAGAATTTGACAATTCTATCTACAGACAGAATTCCTTTTATCACAGATCAATTTTTATATGTGTGGAATATGATTCCTGTACCTTGAAAGGAAAATGTATGTAAAAATAAATGAACAAGCTTACTCAAGAGGAGCTTTTTGACCTCTCAGATTAAAAAGTGTCATATAAATACACTAGTTTTGATAGCCAACAGTGGAGAATTGTAGTTTTGACAGCACAAATGCCATTGTAAGAGAGGGTTTCATCAAAAAAGTTTGGGGGATCAAGGCCCTACTACCTGAGTAAAAATCAAGCCCCAAACTAATATCGTTCTACTAAAAAGTCAAAAGCAGTGATTTTAGTTACAGTATTTCTTCTCCATGCTGAAACAAAGACAAAGAACATTTCATTATTTAGGATCAATTAGAGACAAAAGTAATTCATCTAACAATTTAATTCCTTTCAGCAATGTTTAAGATCCTAAAAACAAGGTAATCAATTCTACTCCTAACTCCCCAAAAAGCCAAATCTATTCACTAATTTCATTCTTATTTGCAATAAAAACAAATTAATTAGAACAAGCTCCTTTGCAAGACATCAGAAGCAATTCCTTCAATTATTTCTTTCCAATCTACAATAAAAAATTCATTAACCTCAGCTTCATTCTGAAATTTCAAAGCAATTTATTCAATAACTTCATTTTCATTCACAAACAAGTTAATTACCCCATGTCCTGTTCCACAAAGTTTTTCTAAGACAACTGCCTCCCTTAGTTAAATACACACACCTTTCTCCATTTTGAGAAGATATAAATTTGTCTCTTGCATCATTTGAGATGCTGGCCATGATCAGACAGCTAGATCCTGAAACAGCACTTGCTGTGCACCAGGCGATTTACAAGCATCAGTCACCTTTCAGGATTAGCCCCAAACTGAGCTGTTCCTCACAGCTGCTGTAGTCTCAAAGCAAAATGTATAGCAATATTTGCTCTAGGTTGCATGAGTAAACAGCAAAGCAAAGTTTTATGTTTCTATCTCCAATTCTGTTATATTAGCATTGGTGATGTGCAAGCATCAGTGCTGCAAGTCATATTGAGATATTAGCATTAAGTATTACAGGTGGATTAATTGTCCCTCTCAAATACTTCACAGAAAAATTGAGTGTATTCATAAAAGTTACAAGACCTTGTAATGTTTTTGCTATTTAAGCCTGATGTTACATATACCCATTTCCCTATCAAAATAAAGCTTTTACAATTTCCTGTAGATTATGAAATTAAAATTTTGCCTTTCAGAAAGTCATTCCTATTGCCTTAATATAGGTTTAATGTCATTAAGATGATTAAAGCATATAGAAAGACTGAAGCCTTGAACTGCATATTTATACCCTTGCCTGAAAACATCCATGATCCCTCAGGCTAATGTTTCAGGACCCTGCAAGCTGTCTCCTCTTCACAGCTGACCATCCTCTTGCTTAGGAATGGCAACACCTTACCATGGAAAATTTCTACAGAGGTGCAGATTGAACTAACAAATGTTTATGGAGTCTGGCTTTCTTTGTGGAGCATGATTTTCAGAAAGTACTAACTCTACAAAGACTAGCCTACCAATACATTTGAAGGTAAGAAACAAAAATCACCAGTCACTCTTCCATTTTAGCAAAAGGTTAGTCATGGACAGTTTTAGAAGAACAGGAAAAATAAAGTCATTCTAAGATACAGTGTAATGAAATGGAGAAGTCAAAGAGTATTTTACTTAACTTTTAGGCAAGATTATGATAAGTAAAGAATAATCACATTAAATGTTAGCCCTGTAGATTCTTTTTCCCATTCCTTTAACGTTCACCTTTCTTTCAAACATATATGAGCTAGTGTCATTGTGCGAATAGGAAGGATTCAGACCTCCTTCCTTCTTTACTCTTTTAACTTAGCATTGCCATTAAATGTTTATCATCCTGGCATCAAACAATAAGGGATCTAAAAAGTAGAAATAGCAGAATCAGTAAAACTTTCCAGCTGCAGGCATACCCCTTGAAAAGCTCTGCCCACAAATATTTTTATTAATGCACTTCTCTAACAGGGCCAGAAAGCTAATATATTCCCAAGAGCTATTTTCAGTTTATAGACAATTGGCATTAGGTCACCAAGATCTAGTCATTACAAGGTCAAGGAATGATGAATGTCATGCCCAGACTCCAATGACTGACAATTCATGTCCATACCAAATCTTTGCTCACAGGCAGGTCCAGGGACAGGACCTGCTCACTGCTCAGCAAATTAAGGGTACTCACAGTCCTTTGCACGACTCTTGAGGCAACATGCCTCCCGAATGTTACGGGTTTACAGTTTCTCTGTGGCTTTAAACACCTTCCTGAGTATCTTGGCTAATAAGAAACTTGCCTTTAACCCATCATTACTGAAGGTTATTCTGAAGTCATCAGAGAAGAAACTGGTTCACTATGATAAAAAACCTTAAGATAAATGTGACCTCTCAGGCAAATTGATTGATGTACGGAGCATTATTCTAACTGAGAATACTAAAAACTGTAATGTGTTGAGAAATCAAATTGATAACCTAGAAAAGAGATCTGCTGCAGAAACAAAAGCTTGATGGGAGTTTTTGGAGGCATGACAATAAGAAAAACTAATTTTTATTATTTGCACTGTATTACAATGTTTTGTAATATAATATATCAAAACTTTCTGATGAAGTTGCACTCTCTTCCTACTTCTACGGCCTTGATTGAAAGCCAAGGTTACAGTGAATAGGTATTTATGACATTGCAGTGCCTTTTACCCAAACTCTTACAGTGATTGATGAGCTACCTAGTAATCATTTCACCCAGCACTGAAATCTGGTTACTTTTTCTGCACAAATCAACAGTGCCAGGGCCCAGACCCAAGATGTTGTGAAGAGACGGCCAAGACCTGCCCAATTCTTTGACTACTACCTCCTGCTGTTCTTCCATGTGGGCACCAATGATACTACCAGGAGCAACCTCGACAACATCAGAAGTGACTACAGAGCCCTAGGGGGGATGGTTAGGGGTATGGGGGCCCAGATGGTGTTTTCCTCAATCCTGCTGGTGAGGGGAAAGGGTTATTAAGAAGAAGACACTGATACTGTGTGTCAACAATTGGTTGCAGAGCTGGTATCAGCAACAGGGTTTTGGTTTCTATGACTGTGGGATGCTGCTTGAGCATCAGTGTCCACTTGGGAGAGATGGGATCCACCTCACTAAGTGGGGCAAAGGTATCTTTGCCAGCAGGATGGCTGATCTGATCAGGGGGGCTTTAAAGTGGGAATGAGGGCAGGGGAAGTGTTATCAGCAGCCCTCTGATGGAATGATGGACAGGGTTGACAAGCGAAGACCCTGGAGCAACGTGAATGAAAAGAAACACAAGATCAACAAAACTAGACTTAGGAGGGATGACCTCAAGCATTTGCATATAAGCAAATGTGAAGTGACTACAAGACACCATTGGGGGGGGAGGGAACAACAAAAAACCACCAAACCCAAAACAGGCTGTTTCTGGGAAATCAGCATGCTGGAGTGCCATTTTGAAGTGCCTGCACACTAATGCATACAGCATGGGGAATAAGTATGAGGAATTAGAGATCTGTGTGCAGTTGCAGGGTTGCAGTCTTGCTGGGATCACAGAGGTGTGGTGGGATGGCTCATGTGACTGGAGTGCTGCAATGGAGAGATTCAGTTTCTTTAGGAAGGACAGGATGGGAAGTTGTGCTTTATGTGAGAACAGCTGGAATGCATGGAGTTCTGCCAGGGTTGGATGAGAAGCCAACTGAGAGCTTATGGATAAGGATTTCCTGGATACACACCAGTATGGGTGACAATATAGTGGGTGTCTGCTATAGCCTTTCTGATCAGGAAGAACAAGTGGATGATGCCTTCTACAGACAGCTAGAAGTAGCCTCCTTTTCACAGGCCCTGGTCCTCATGGGGAACTTCATCCACCCTGTTATCTGCTGGAGGAACAACACAGCAGGGCGTAAGCAAGCCAGGAGTTTCCTGGAGAGCATCAATGAAAACTTCCTGAAGGAAATGTCAAAGGAAACAACAAGCAGATGTGCTCTGCTGGACCTGGTACTCACAAACAAGAAAAAACTGGTTGTGGATGTGAAAGCTGGTGGCAGGCTTTAACAAGAGTATTTAACAAGGCTTTATCAAGAGTAGTCTACCCCAGTGAGCAGGAAATAAGGTAAAAATCTCATGAGGCCTACATGGATGAACAAGGGGCTCCTAACAAAACTCAAACATAAAAAAGAATTCTAAAGAAGGTCAAAGCAGGGACAAGTAACCTGGGAGGATTATAGAGGCACTATCTGAGCATGCAGAAGGATGCATGGCTAGGAAAGCCAAAACTTACCTGGAACTGAAATTGGCAAGGGATGCCAAAGGCAACAAGAACGGTTTCTCTAAATCCTTAAGTGGAAAAGAGAAGATGAGAGAAAATGTGGACCCTTTGCTGAATGTGGCAGGAGGCCTGGTGACACAGGATGTGAAAAAGGCTGAGGTACTGATTGCCTTCTTTGCCTCAGACTTTACAAGCAAGCTTGGCCTTCAGCAATCCCAGAGTTGGACCAGATGGACTCCAGAGGTCTTTTCCAGCATCAGCCATTCTGTGATTCTGTGATTCTGTGAGTGTTAATGCAGTGAGGTAGAGATCAGGGAGTTTGGCCTGGCCTGGTTCATTTACCGTAGGTTCTAAACTGATTTTGGAGACCTAAGGGGTTAGCTAGAAGTGTGCATACCAGCTATATAGGGAACAGGGTGACAGACTCCCTGGGGTGCAGTTGGACCTAAGAGAGTCCTGAAAGGAGATGCCACGTAGCAGGGCTGCCAAAAACTTGGCAGTTACACTACATGTGAAACACATGGTGTCACTGGCCCCAGGTTTCTTTGCAGTAGCAGGAGCTGCTGCAAAACCTGGAGTGAACTATATCATCAGAGACCACCTTACTGATTGTAAGAAAGACTGCCTTCTTCAGTTTCTCTCTAGCTTCTAAGACCCATGCTATGATCAGGCACTGAGAGCCAGTGTCTGACCAATGTAAATCAAATTACTGCTTTGCAGGATTCACTGCTGTAATTTTGGATTAACCCTGGTGTTAATGGAGTGAGAGGGCAGCGCAGCACATATAACAAAATCAATGTGTATTCCAGACATTAACTTATAATTTCTAAAAGCTTCTGGCGCAGTAGAAACAGTTACAAACCCAACCTACCAGGTGTTGCCGGTAGAAAGGACATGACAGGACAAGGTATAGGAAAAAACAATCCACGCAAAGAAAGTGTGCTGGTTTTGCACACCTGACTGATAAAACTATCTTTTTGCCATGGTGGCACATATGATTATTATCATTTAATTTTATCAGCTTTTTCTCATATGTACATCCTAGGCCAGAAACTTAACAGAAAACTTCTTTTTTCTTTATTTTAGCTTTACTAATGCTGCAGCTGTCAGTCACAACAGCCTAAAATCTAAGCATAGAATGCAGCAGCAGTTCTTGTTATTTATTGATAGTAAAAGAGAAGCCAGAGACCTAACCTTGTTAAATCAGCATTCAGCAACTGTCTTTCTTACCTTCTGATATTTACTCTCAATGCATATTCAATGGTGACAAGCCCATTTTTCATCCCTGTGTTGAATGATTAGTATTTATGAAAATGAACATGTAAGATACACAGTTTTTCTGTACCTGACCTCATTTGTCAGGAGATGAGATCATTCGATGCAATTAGGGTGATGACAGAGACAGATGGTAAACGATCATACCAATGGATTATTATAGTTTCTTTTTAGTACTGACACACATTATAGAGTAAGATGCATTAGCTTAAAATGTCTTTGGGAATTACAATAACAAAATGTCAGTTATATGGAGTTCACCATCACCCTGGTTTTCTTATTACGAGGAGAGGAGAGGAGAGGAGAGGAGAGGAGAGGAGAGGAGAGGAGAGGAGAGGAGAGGAGAGGAGAGGAGAGGAGAGGAGAGGAGAGGAGAGGAGAGGAGAGGAGAGGAGAGGAGAGGAGAGGAGAGGAGAGGAGAGGAGAGGAGAGGAGAGGAGAGGAGAGGAGAGGAGAGGAGAGGAGAGGAGAGGAGAGGAGAGGAGAGGAGAGGAGAGGAGAGGAGAGGAGAGGAGAGGAGAGGAGAGGAGAGGAGAGGAGAGGAGAGGAAGACACCCCAAACCAACATTCAAAGTGAAATGTCAAGGGACATTCATGCCAGTTATCCTAAAACAAATGAAAATTCATGTTATCACTTGCTTGCAATACCTTTAACTGCTTATTACCTTGTGCAAACACTTGAACTTTTCCTTCTTTTTTTAGACTTACTGTTTTCAGTTCTGGTGGTTTGTCAGGATCAGGATGGACATTAAAGGCTGATGATAGCATTAATCACAAAATAAACCAACTTTTGACATCTTTAGTTTGAGAAGTAAAGGAATAAGTTCCAGAGATTTTCAAATAAACTAAACATTGTCAAAGCATACTGAATGATTTTACATAGCAATCAAATTAAGTTTTAATTTTAGGTTCAGGTATAACCTGGTTAGATTTCTGGTTTTTTTTTTTACAGTATTTTTTTCCATCAAATATCTGTCAGCTAGCCTACATCTTTGTGAAAGAAATATGCTCAGAATCCAACATTAATTGTACTACAGTGAGTAGAGGGAATAAAAATTGTGGTGGGTCCCAAAACAAAGCCCATAATCAAGCATGAAATACCATTGTATTGGGCTTCTGTATGTGAAAGTACACTAAAAATTACCTGAAACACAGTTTAGTCTCTCTCTTTTGCTCTCTCCTACTTCCTCCTGGCAATTCCAGTGTCATCTGGTTTTCTCTAGCCTCCTGAGTCTTTGTTTCTTTTGCAGCATGACTCCTCAGAGAGGATACATTTTTTTTCTTTCTTTTCATGGTCTGGTGAGTAGAACACTTTCTGTGGGAGGTAATAGGACAATAGTTATTTTAGCAGCGTTTAAAGAAAATGGGTTAAAAGATACCTTTCCCAAGATTCAGAGCCCTAGTGGATAGAGTTACCTCCTTCCCACCCTGGCTAAAATTGAGGCTTACATTTCTCCTCAGGTTTTACTTGTTGGCAGTAGCCAGTTACATGCTGATTTTGATGAATAGCTCTTTGGGGAGGGAGAGTTGTCTTAAGCATCACGGGACCTATTTCTGGAGTTTTGTAAATGCATGTCAGCACAAATTGTTGTTTTGAAACTTATGCTGTTTACTAGATATTCCAGAAAGGCTTCAAGAGCTAGTATGGATGGTATGTGTTCCTTACTGTACTTTTCCAGTGGCTCAATCATGAGCCCATAACAGTTTCTAAAAAGAAAGTTTAAGACTGGTATCTATTTTAAATGATGAAATTATATTTTTTGGCAAGCTGAGTGTCTCGAATGACAACTAGGAAGACTCTGCCAGCATGATTATTTTATTCATTAAAAATACAGATAAATTTTGAAGTACATTTTTAAAATGTCCATCTGGGAGGATCCAAATGAAAATTTCATGATTCAGCCTTATGACAGCTGTACATAACAGTAGGCCTTCCATGTCCCTGCTGACTTGTCTTGTTTAAGAAAAAGTCAGAAATACTTGAAGAAAAACCTGCATGTGTATATGTACAGTTATGGAGCATTTTTGTTGCAAGCTATGTTGGAACCATGTAACTTGTGGAAGACAAACAAAGGGAAAGATGGGAAAAAGTGTTACTAGTATTATATTATGCCAGAAATCATGAATGGTGACAACATCGTCAAAAACAGCTTAAAAGAGAACCTGTAAGAACTGGAAAGAACAGAGGACTTGGAGGGGGCGGGGGGGGGGGAGAAAAAAAAATGTTTTATAGTTGACTACAGTATATCACGTAATTATCTTATTTAATCATTAAATTTTGTGTCATCATGCACCCAAGTATGGTTGTAATCAGACTGGAAGTCTGCTAGTTAATCTGATAACAGATTCCCATAAATATTTCCCCAGCCAATATATATCTTCCTATGCTAATTATGCAGAGACCAGTGGGACTTTCTCTATTCAGCTTCATTGTTGGTCAAAATATTCACAAATATATAATCATTTACATTTACCTTTTTGCTCTCCATTTTTACCACATCTTTAAATGTTTACGCTTTTAACCATGGAAAACTTACACCTTTTTGCTATATCTCCACCTATATATGCTTTCTATTTTAACACAGAATTCTGCACTCTTGAATGCAGCAAAATATTTAGAAACACCATACTAAATCCCTATGATTCCTGTGATTTGCTCCTAAATTCTCTAGCAGTTGTAGCTATGCCTGATTTCCAGGCCAGGAAGTTCTTAATTGCATTCCTCTGAGCACAGAGGAAACACGTGAAGTATCAGCCGTGATTTTATACTTTTCTGCAGTATAGACAACCTTTTCTTACAAACTGTTATTATAAACTGAGCCTTTCCTCTGGATGCAGAAGATGAGGGTCCACACTTTAATATGACTTTAATAAGTAGTCGCTGTCCACATGACCGTGCTGCCTGTGGAGTCCCTCATGTTAGACACAGAATGGACTTCTATCTTTTCCTTCCTTCTCCTGTTAGAATTTTACCTTTCGTTCAAGCAGTGTTCAACTTACCGACACCAAGTTCCCTTGTCACCTTCAGAAAACTTTAGTCATGTAAATAAGCATTAATCTCTTCTGTTGTAATAACAGGCTTTCCATGTTGTGGTTTTTTTCCCCCTTCCCTATTTTGTGTAGCACCTGATTGTATTTGGGACATGCTGAAAAAGCAGCTTGTTATTGTTCAGAATTTTTCAATACAAAATGTTCAGAATTTTTCAATACAAATGTTAAAATAACAGCACACTACATATTTATAGTACCATATACACTTTGTAAGCAGTTTTCGTCTATTATTAATCAATTACTCTCTTTCTAGAAGTGCTTTCATATTTCACTTAATACAGATAACAAATAATTTTTAAATGGACGTTTTAAGATTGTAAGAGACTTAACCTTCTTAAGTTGTCCTTCAGCTTCATGTGTCTCTACATACTCAGATGTACTTCAGAAGGTATGAAAACCCTTGAGGTATGCAATGCCGTTCAGAGGGACCTGGACAAGCTCCAGAAGTGGGCCAACATGAACCTCATGAGGTTCAACAAGGCCAAGTGCAAGGTCCTGCATCTGGGTCGGGGTAACCCCTGGTATCAATAAGGCTGGGGGATGAAGGGATTGAGAGCAGCCCTGCCAAGAAGGACTTGGGGGTACTGGTGGATGAAAAGCTGGACATGAGCCAGCAGTGCGCGCTCGCAGCCCAGATGGCCAATCGTATCCTGGGCTGCATCACAAGAAGCGTGGCCAGCAGGTGGAGGGAGGTGATTCTGCCCCTCTACTCTGCTCTGGTGAGACCCCACCTGGAGTACTGTGTCCAGCTCTGGAGCCCTCAGCACAGGAAAGACACGGACCTGTTGGAGCGGGTCCAGAAGAGGGCCACGAGAATGATCAGGGGGATGGAACACCTCTCCTATGAGGAAAGGCTGAGAGAGTTGGGGTTGTTCAGCCTGGAGAAGAGAAGGCTTCAGGGAGACCTTATTGTGGCCTTTCAATACTTAAAGGGGGCTTATAAGAAAGACGGGGACAAACTTTTTAGTAGGGCCTGTTGCAACAGGACAAGGGGGAATGGCTTTAAACTAAAGGGGTATAGATTTAGACTAGATATAAGGAAGAAATTTTTTATGCTGAGGGTGGTGAAGCACTGGCACAGGTTGCCCAGAGAGGTGGTGGATGCCCCATCCCTGGGAACATTCCAGGTCAGGTTGGACAGGGCTCTGAGCAATGTGATCTAGTTGAAGATGTCCCTGCCCATGGCAGGGGGGTTGGACTAGATGACCTTTAAAGGTCTCTTCCAACCCAAACCGTTCTATGATTCTATGATTCTATGAAAACAGGATTCAAAAAGGAGAACTTCATAGGACCTCTGATTATCATGATGGTGGTAAAAAGATTCCAAAGACAGGTAAGAAATACTACATTAGTGGACATTCTGAATGTATGAAAAATGTATGTCTTCCTTATATTTACTAAAACATTCATCTGCAATCAAATCTTTTAAGACAGTATCTTCTAAAGAAGCAAATAAATTTCATTAATTTGCTATTGAATTCATTTTCAATTCAGAATAAACCTATCTCAGACTGGGATTCACTTAAATGCTATCACATAGTGTGATAAATAGTGTGTTCATATGTTACCTTTGAGAACTTGAAGCAGCTATTTTATCTGCATGCTGTTCAGAAATTTTTTATCGTGATTCAGAATGTCCGCAGTACTACTCCTTATGACCTGTTCAAAAGTCACCTTTGGCTGTCATTGTATCATTGTATTGTTAACCTGAATTTTGTCTCCTAATTATAGATCAAACCAAAATGTTTTCTTTTCTTATACGGAGTATATAATTTTATTCCATCAATTACATTTTAAATTGAAAAGCAGCTTTCAACTGGCAATGTTTCAACAACATTTCAGAACTCCTGTCTAGAAACTAGTTCAATTTTGATGAAGCTGTGTTTTTCTGATCAAAAATTGTGT
Organism: Aptenodytes patagonicus; assembly: GCF_965638725.1. NCBI lineage: Eukaryota > Metazoa > Chordata > Aves > Sphenisciformes > Spheniscidae > Aptenodytes > Aptenodytes patagonicus. The sequence continues at coordinate 48,355,518 of NC_134982.1, read as the reverse complement.
CAAAAGAATTCTTTACTAGTACAACTACATAAGGCACCTCAGGCCTGGCTTAGTTCTTTTCTGATTTAGGATTTCTCTTGATCTTACAAATGATGAGAAACTTTATGGCATATAAAAGGAACAAGAATGTAGTATATTCTTCCTTCTTGTGGAGACTATGCAGTCTAATGATTTGAATGAAGGCTAGAGAAGAGGGAGACTAGAGTTGGTCTCCCTTCCTAGCAGAAATAAGCCAACATAACGGGAAAGAAATCTGTGTAATTTATTACTGTATTCTGGTTAACAGCAGGGGTTACATATGTTGTTCTAAACTTTAAAGAAATGACTTAACATAGCCCTTTCATTTGTTTGGGTTGTTAACGTTAAAATGAACACTATGAGTAGTAGCTACTAGGAAAGTATACTAGCCATCTCTTCAAAACCTGTATTTATCAATAGTTACCAGAACCGAGATGTCACCACAATGTTTTCATACCTTCATAAAATTAATATTTTTCTATAACTAAGTCTGTGATGGAGTAACTTTTCACTCTTCTTAAAAAGCTGCTTTAAGCATTATAGCAAAAAACTTTTTTTTATAATTTTTCATCCATGTGAAAATGTGTGTTCAACCTGTATTTATATTCATTTATATTCATTAATGACCATATAGTCAGCTAAATTTTTATTCAATTTATTCAAGAGCACAATAAACATTAAAAATTGAGCCTGATTCTTAGTTAGAATCAAATGGATTGAAATAGCTTATTGCATATCTATTATCTTCTAATTTTAAGTCATCTAAATTTTGTCAATCGACCCAAAACTTGCCAGTCAGATTAGTAAATAAATACAGTAAACATCCACTGTTTTCACTATGCATTGCTGGGTGAATAACCTTGTCATGTCCATACACATTTATCTGCATCAGCTCTAAATTTAGTTTGTCAATTCTGTATGGCAGGTTGTATGGAAAGGTCTATCTAACACAATGCACAGAAAAGTGTATCTCCCTGAAAACAAAGAAGGAAAAAAAAAAGATAAAAAATACTACTTCCTTCTTCAGAATTAGATCTCTTAATCTTGATTTTGAGCCAGTAATGCTGAAGTTAAAACAGAGCTGTAGTATCACTAAATAGTCCAAAACAGATCATTTTTGTTGGTTCCAGAGGTATTTATCTTAATTTTACCTGATTCTTCAAGTCACTGGGTTCAAATTTGGTATAGTCATGTAGACATACAGAGAATCAAGAATGAAGTTTTATAATCCTGAACCATCTCCAGGTTACCCATTGCAATGTAAAGCATTTGCTATAAAAAAAGAAAAACAGGTAAATCACAATGATCATGATGAGGCTGGTTGTTAAAGTCATAGCTTTAGCATGGCTTGCAGACAAAAGGAGTTTGTACACATTTGTGCAGCAGAAAGATATGGGTGAAAGCAGTATGAAGTGTTCTTAAATTGCATCCATAACCTGAATCACTATGACAATATGGGGGGGGGGGGGGGGGCACTTTTTTGTGTTTTCTGTGTTTGCAATGTAATAATGAGGAAATAAAACTGTAGAGAATTATGACTAAAAATAACTTGATATGCAGAAGGTAAAACAATATCAGTCCCACTTACGTTAGAGAGGAAAGTTATCAGAAATATAATAGCTAATATGTTAAAAGATCATCTGAGACAATATTACGCAATTACAAAATTAATGAATAAAAAATACTCCATTATTAATACAAATATATAGCCTTTCAGATTAAATTAGGTGTGGGTTGCGGAGATTTTTCTTTCCTCTGAAAAATGAAGAATGTAAGAGCTGAAGGAAAAATTAGAAAATGACCGTCTTGTAACAAGAAAATTTGGAGGTATATGGTAACAGACTCTGGCAAAATGCTGTGAATTTTTTACATTTTGATTAAATGTAATATAATATGCTTTGAATAAATTAATTTAGATATTACAAATATTATTCTCTGTATGACATATTAAAGAGGATTTCATATAGAGAATACTCATTTTTAAATTAAATGTTGATTGCTAACATATGACACAGAAATCTTCCAGTCACCAAAGCATCCAGTTTACAATCTAAAGTTTAAAGTGCCAGAGCAGTAAACCTGATGATCATGTCTCTACAGACAATATGCTCTCCTGTAATTTATAACTTACTGCATTTCCCACTTTTACGAAATGTGAGGACCGTAAGCACAACCAATCCAACAGATGTTCTGCATTTCCAGCTTTCCCTGAATTAAAATGCTCACACTCATGGCTTCAGGGCAGAAAGTGTTTTCCAACTTAACTTTGTTTCTGAATGTAAATGATTAGCTGGATGTCGTTGCATTCTGATTTTTATACCGTGTGCCCACATTGTTCTTTAGGTTTTCTTATTATTTCAGAATGTTCAAATAATCTCTTAGCAGTTCAGTACTTTATGCTGGTTTTAAAGTTATAAAACTGCAAAGAATTTTGTTCATATTTATGAAAAGGTGACATAAAATTAACATAAATACATGTATAACAATATTTTCTTTTATTTCTGTTGGTATAGTATAGGAAATACGCTTTTAGTTTAATAAGTGTCTCCTACTGTATGTTAAAATAAGCACATTCATGGGTTATGTTCTAAACTACTCTGTTTAATTTATATTTTCACTTTCAACACACACCATGTACCATAAGATATAGCAATCTCTGCCCTCACTAATGACACACAGTGCCATACCTGTTATTGATAAGAGAAAAAGTCTGAGATGAGATACTTTTTGGGAAAGGTAATCTATGGCGTGATAAAGAATATTCAAAAAATGGAAATGTTGGGCTCAAATTTCATCCTGAAATGACTAATACAGTGTATCAGAACTTCAGAAGTCAAATCATAAAAAGGTTTTGATCAAACGATTACCTTGGAATATATATGTTACTATGGATACCTGGTTACTAAGGTTACAACCAAACCTGTAAAATAATATAAGATCATGACATACTTGATAACTCAAAATCACAGTAGGAATCTACAGTTCTTTGATTTGAACAAAGATTTTTCTTCTTTGACTACCATTTCAGTCTTTCGACTATTATTCTTTTTGTGGTGGTTACTCTAGCTTTTAAAAAAGAATGAATTTATAAAGATGCCTTTAAATGTGTTACCTAAAACTCCCATTTATTATAATGAATTCAACCTTTAAAGAAAATTGTACAGTCAAAAAAAGTATTTAGTTCCTTGATACAGCCCGGGCTGTAAAGAAAAACATTGAGGTGAGAAACCCGAGTGTCAAGCCCAAGTAGAAGGCACAAATACAAGGAAGACAACTTTGGTCCACTGTTTAATTTCCTTCTGAAAAATCCCTTTTCCATCCTTTTCTCTTAAGATTTTAAAAAATGTGGAGTAGATGCATATTTTAAGGTTTGCTAAGTACTGCATGCCACTGAGCTCACAAAATTATAGAACTATAGGCGTGTTTTACCGCACCCAGCTGGTACTGTGAAGAAGTTGGAACAGATGCAAGCGGTGGAAACAGGCATGCCCATAGATATGGGGTCCTTTCTGTTGTCTTCCTTCAGAGATTTTATATAGAACAGGCTTTAAAATCTAGCCAGATATCTGTATCAATCACACGGTTTAAAATGCCCAAAGAAAGAAAATTTCTCATGCAGACTTGCCCAATACAGAGCTCTTCTCATTATCCAAAAATGTCTATTATTTTCCAGGCAATTTTTATGTTGCTCAGGGCCTATTGGCAGAAGGACAAGTGTGACTAGATTCCAATGCTTGTCATAAACTCTGTTAGACATGAAGCTAGATGTTATCCTAAGGGCTCTGCTGCAGGTCCTAAACCCACTTGTATAACACATGTCAATTTGAAAAAGATCCTACGTCCCTCTAATCTCTTAAGGTGTCTAGGGTCAGCCAGTAGTTTTATCACTACTTATGCAAGGAAGTGTGTGCATGGAGATCCATGCATCTTTATCTGTTTCTGTTGTTGTTATTTTTAATATAAATTAAAAGGAAAATTTCTTTTTTGAACTGTGGGTTCTTTCAAAACTAAAGATCTGGTGTTCACGAATCCTTAAGGATGAAGGCCAGACAAGTTTCATAATATCTCAAGGAGGAAAGGAAGGTTCCTCTCAGTTAACAAAGTTTGTTCAAAGTTTATTATGACTAAAGGGAGAAAAGAAAAAAAAAAGTTAAGCAATTATTTTTAAAGGAAACACTTTAAAAATAAGACTAGGAGTCTGGTCAGCTACCCAAAGTGTGAGGAAATTATAATCCTTATTTGAAAATCTTCTCATATGAGCTATAACAGTTCAAACTGTTCATTTTTAGAAGTCCTTTATAAAGTCTGAGCAAATGTAAGGTCAATTTATTAAAGTGAGTTGGAATTTATTAAATATTCTTAATCATAATTAAGCCTTAAATGACATATGAAATCAATGCAGTTGGTAAGAAAACATGAAAAATTGCTTTATACCACAGCTTAGGTATTTAAATATTGGTAGCCTGTAATTTTATGGAACATTAAGCACTAATTATTTGGGACAATAAGTATAATATAGCCTTGCTAATATGTATAGAGAAATAAAACATGCAAAACAAAAATTAAGCAAATTATCATATCCCAGTAATGGAAAACAAACTGAATATTCAAAACCCTGAAAAAAGAAACTGCCACAGAAAAGGAAAATTTAAAAGTTAAAAAAAAGTCCATAGTGACTAAACTTTAATGGGAATATGATGGGAATGTCAATATGAGCATTGGCTCCCGCTCCATACCATGCTCAGCTCTGATGCACAAATCAATTTCTCCTTATTTTAGACAAGAGGTGATTTAAGAAGTGAATAAAGTTATTCAGAATTTTCTTTATAATCAGAACTCTCTTGAAAAGAAATGTGTCTTGGAGACTGACCCTTTAAAGCTTTAAAAAGTTGAAAATATCTGGCTTAGATATCTGAGTTTCAATTTCCAGTCCAAAAATGTTATTTTGTTTCAAAATGCAAATTTCTATTTAAAAAAGTTACAGAAAAGGTCATAAAAGTAATTATTTTTTTGTCTTCCTCTGAATTCAGATTGACAGTTTTCAAAAATTATTTGTCTTCACTTGAAATGTACTCACATAGTCTCATGTCCAGCTCTGCTAGAAGATGAAGAAGTATAACAAAAGTCAGAAAGCAGGTTCTATTCTCAGCTCTTCTGAAAACTGCCTGTGCAACCCAAGCAAAGCACAACTTTTCCCATTCCTCTCTTTACAGGTGTGAATTGTAGAACTGAAAGGAAAACAAGAACTGTTTCCAACTTCACATGAACTCTAGTAATAATCCCACACACAAATGGACACCTATCTTTGAGCAGCTGGATCTCACTCCACATGGCATCTGTGGAGCGAATGGCAGTGCCAACCTAGACAAGTACCTCAGATGCAGACATCCGTGTTGTAAACACCTAAGTTTGGTGACATCAGTCACAAAGTTCCTGTCACATATTGCTCACACACAGAGTGACCTCAAACACTCTCTTCTCCTAGAGAAAAAACATTTATTTAATTTCATTTATTTATTTACTTATGAAAAATAAGTGTAGATTTGAGGTAGTTTAGTTTTAAGGAAGAGTGGAAATTTCTCCTCGTGGGAAGAGGAGTTCGTTTTTGCATGAAAGCCCTTTTCAACAAGTCTGACAAGACAGTCTGCTTCAGACATGACACAAAACATGAAATGTTTTGGTTCCTGCTCATGTAGATTCTAAAATACATTTTGATAAAACAGTAGAAAAGTAGTGTAATGATCCAAAGCCTAAGAAATGATCAATCCTTTGATCCTTTTTATGTACACATACAAAATTTTTAATACACTTTCCATCCAGAAATCTACATTGTCATATCATATTAAAACTCTTTATATTTTGTAGTCTACTTGCACCAGAAACAACACTATAAAAATAACAAACCGACCTCTTTAACAACTAATTGTAACTTCTACAACGTGACTGAAAACTGATTACTTCAGAAAAATATATGCAATCAGAATGACTTTATTAACTACCATATTTTATTTCTTCTTAAAAAAAAAAAATTTGAAGAGATTTTTCAGTAGCCATTTCATAGCACATGATCTTTTTTTCCAATCACTTTTTAGGAATAATAATTTTTTTTTCAGTGTATCCATTTCCCATTTGTAAAACACAGTCAAATTCTCTTAAAATATGCTGTGGAAATGTGCTAGGTGGTAGTATCAGGAAGATTCAGAAGTTACTATCAATAATACACAAACTACTAAGCTGTAAGAATAGCCTGGGATCCATATTTACTGCATCCTCAGTCATCAAATTCTCATCTCTTGATATGGCAAGAAAGAAACAGAAGAAACTTGAAAAATGCCCAAAATATGGACAAATCTGAAAAGACAGGTGTATGAAGGATAATAAGTTAGATATCATAGAGGTTAATGAGATACATTGGAGTAATCCAGTCTTTAACAAGCTTGCTTAAGATCTTTTACACTGTATGTCCTAACATTAAAATCCTGCCTTTTTCAATCATATAGTAACTGTACAGTAATGCCTGAGGGAAGAGGAAAAAGGAGTGAAGTAATCAAATTTGGAACGTCAGTGCTATTTAATTGATATGCTCCCCATGTGCCACCGTATCTTGTTTTCTGCCAGTTAACCTCACATTAGACTTTTGTATTTTTCCTCTTAATAGAATGGCAGGGTAGGAGCAAAGGAAGGCCAACTTGCAGACAAACTAATAGATATCATTAGTGGGACTGGCTTTTATGCACTTTTTCCAGTGCTGAGCAAATTTGACTATAGAATCAGCAAATGAAAAAAATCCTCTTAGGACAAAGAATTTCAGACATCGGTTCCTATCCAGAGGACAATAAAATTGCCAAAGTAAGTATCGAGCCTGGCTTCAAGCTTAACAGCTGAGGAAAAGGAAAGCAGAGTAAGTCATAGTGTTAGAGATAGGAGGGCTAATAAACAGCATAAGGTACCACACAAAAAAATCTGTGCTGATGTACTTGGATTGTCATTTAAAGCTACACTGAATGGTCAAAACAATGCTGTGCGTACACAGAGGCAAACACAGAGAAGTAGGGGGAAGAGGTGAATGGCAAGGAGAATGGCAACATCCTTCAATCTTGCCCCATATTAAAATGGAAAGTGTTATTTTCCCTCTTGAAGTGCCAATACAACATGCCAAAAACTTAGAGTGTAACCATATTATTCCTATAATTGAAGTACTTGAGTCAGATAACTTTAGGTGATACTAAATGTGATACAATAAGGACCAAATTCATTTGTATTCAGTGGTTACATTGTTCTACCTTGATTTCATAGCAATAGTTGTGAGCCTTGCCCTGATATTTTAATTGCTCAGAGGTTCATTAGAAGTGGACAAAATTGCATGGGCATGATAGTGCATGTCAGATACCCATTTAAGTTTTGCTTTGGAGGAGGGAGGGGTTTTATTCTCCACTTCTGTTTTTTTCAGTCTGGTGGTCAATATTTTAATCTCCGCAACAGGTAATCACTGGTTTGCAAATAGTCTGTAAAAATTAATCTATTCTCCCTATTTCAAAATATCAAGTGGTGATGATCATAAATATGCAGCTAGTACATTAAGTGGTGAAGAACTTAACTGCTTTGGCACTCTTGATTAAATCAGAGTTTATGATTCGGACTTTGGCAAATGCAACACTCCCTTATGCCAAGCCTAGCCTAATGTGATTTAACAAACTTTAATTACAGACGTAGTTTACAGTGCCCCTCAAAATATTATCATTAGCAAAGTATAAAACTCTGAAATTTGCTAAATATCCTAGTGATGCTTAGATAATGTGACCTACTTTCTGCTTATCAGAGACTGTTGTGATGCTAAATGTGCCCTTAAGCATAAGTAAATTCTAAACATCTAACATTTACCAAGAAATATCCTTGCAGTGATGATTTCACATGCAAAATAGTTCTATTTTAAAATAATCATACTCCTACAAACATATGGTAATTCAGAGCCAAGCACAAAAAACAAGTAAAAATTGTATAATCAAAGCAGGGAATAAAAGTCTTTTACTTGACACTGAAAAAAGACAATACACGATTGTATGAGTGGGGCTGAGCTAATGTTGAAATTTTCCACACTCACCAATACCCAGTGCGTAAGAATAATAGCAAAAGTTGATTCTAGAGTACAGATTTTAACGACTACAGAGGGTTATCTGCATAGCTTTTAGGTAATATATTCATATGTATGGAATGTCTCCTTAAAATTTAATCTGAACTGAGAGTAATAGAATCATAGAATCATAGAATCATTGAGGTTGGAAAAGACCTCTAAGATCATCGAGTCCAACCGTCGACCCAACACCACCACCCACTACACCACGTCCCTAAGTGCCTCATCTACTCGTCTTTTAAATACCTCCAGGGATGGGGACTCAACCACTTCCCTGGGCAGCCTGTTCCAATGTTTAACCACTCTTTCAATAAAGACATTTTTCCTTACATCCAATCTAAACCTCCCCTGGCGCAACTTGAGGCCATTTCCCCTTGTCCTATCGCTAGTTACTTGGGAGAAGAGACTGACACCCACCTGGCTACAACCTCCTTTCAGGCAGTTGTAGAGAGCGATGAGGTCTCCCCTCAGCCTCCTTTTCTGCAGGCTAAACAACCCCAGTTCCCTCAGCCGCTCCTCATAAGACTTGTTCTCCAGACCCCTCACCAGCCTCATTGCCCTTCTCTGGACACACTCCAGCACCTCAATGTCCTTCTTGTAGTGAACAAAACTGAACACAGTATTTGAGGTGCGGCCTCACCAGTGCCGAGTACAGGGGCACGATCACTTCCCTGTGTAGGGAAGTTCCTACACTGTTCCCTGTCCTAATAGTATAGGACCTATAGTTTAAAAACTAGTAATCCAGTGTTTTGCCTCTCTCTACAGCCATTTGTCCTCTCAGAAGTGAAATGCCGTTACTTCAAAAAGGTAGGTTTCTACAGAGATAATAGACGCAGGGTGAGGCAATAGAAAATACTGTCAACAGTATTATAACACAAGTTAAACATCCTGGTGCAGCATGATAATGAAAGCTCCCGAAGCTTACAGATACACACACACAAAGAAATAAATAACTCAATGCTGAAATCAATGCACGTAGATTAATTGGAAGCCAAATCTCCACTTTCCAGGATTTAAATCCTCAGCAATGAAAGAAAATCTGAGAAAAACATGGCACTGCTACAGACTAATGTCAATATTTATTTAAATAATACTTCACACTAAACACAACTAGACCTATTCATTCCAACAATATAACCAATGTTCGTGAAGTGAAGCTATACTGAAGTGAGAAACTGAACTTTGCCCTGTATCAAAGTAGGCTGGATTGGAACTTTACCATTTAAAACACACAGGAACGTTGCTAAGAAGCGCCCGGAAAAAATGTGAGTAAGAAACATTGTATGTTGTTTTTTTTCTTATCTTACAGGGTTTTCTTAAATAGTCTTATAATTAGCTATATAGCCATTATCTGATCACAGAAGGTTATTTACATGCAAGTCAGGCTTAAAGACTGGTTGAGAACACATTCACTTTGTGTATTCCAGTTAAAATGAAATTCAGTTGGAAAAACCTAACCACCCAGCTCAAATTTGCAAAGTCAAACACTAATAATCTTCACATGTATGCAGATTTGCTGTGTAACTTTTATTTCCTCTTAAGTATGTGCACATTATCTTGGTAATCTTCATTTATATTGTCGCACACCATTGTTTTCATATGGCCGGCCTCTTCAGTGCATGGGCATATATATATCCTGGAAAGTTTTCCCTTCTTAATTCTAGGGAGTAGCTCCCAGACCAGAATATATAAACTCCAAGACTAAATACTGAAGGGGGGGTGGGGCAGGAATCAACGTTTCTGAGAGCTACTTAAACTGAAAAATGGAAATCGCAATGGTTGCTGAGGGGTAGTAGTGAAACCAAGTTTCACATGCAGGGAAACATGCAGTGGAGCAACAAACCCCTACAGTGGAAGTAGAATCAGAGGAAATGGGCACAGGTAATGTGTTCATAAAGCTCAGGGAAGAATGTAGGGAGTAACTGACTGTTGCAAGGAAAACTAAAAGTATCTCAACACAAAGGGGACTGGAAAGTGGGCTTTCTTTTATATAAACTTCTGTATAAGTGGATCAACTGGCTATATCACTTGAGTGGCTCAACTGGTTGTGTAATTGACCTTCACTGAGTTAATCAATAGAGAGTATTGCCTCCCTGAGCTAGCCAAGAGCAGCATAGGGAAGTGTATAGGTGGCTCAGCCTAACATGGAGTACAACAGCTAAAAAAAAAAAAAGAAAAACAAAAAACAACAGAATGCACTTTGAAGAGAGCAACAAGTTTGAACTGAGTTCAACCCACACATTCCTTCCTGACAGGTGGGGATGTCCAGCATTGTGGTGGTGAGCATATAGATCCCGGTAATGAGAACCATATTTACATTGTGATCCACCTGCATATTGCAATTGCTACATTGTGCTGTATTGTGATTTCAGTACACTTCTGTATCACTCTGCTAAATCAAAATCCTGGTGTAACATGAACTATTTACAAGTGAGTAAATTTGATATTAAACATTATATCCTCCTCATGTGGAATATCTAAAAGAATCTGGCCAGAGAGCATTGGACTCTGACAAAAGGTACCATGATTTGCATTTGTCTCCTACTTGGAGACAATTAAAGAACTCTTTGGGGCTGACATCAGAAATATTAATGTATGGCTAAACTGTAGGATCAATGATTCAATCACAGTACAGGTGATTATCTTAACTAATAAGGAAAACTACCCTGCTTACTTCATTCCCAGCTATCTGGCCAAAACTTCAATGTAACTTGTGCTGGCAGAGGAGGTCACTAAGCAGATTCTACCAGAACCACATCATTGACAACACAAGCAGAAAGATCAGCCACAAATTAAGCTCTCTAAGTGTCAGGTTTATTTGTCTCTACAAGGTGCAATGCAAAAGAGTGTTGAAGTTCTGCTCTCTTCTTAAATTCATCAACATAAAGCATAATCCTTAAGAGGGTGTTTTCTTTTCATGTTTTTGCGTCTCTTTCATGTGTTATGCAAAACTATTGCTGAGACAGCTGCAAAATCAATTCCAGAGAAGGATCCTTCTCTAAATGGACATCACCCACATGTCAATGACCTGAAAAAACACCGGAAACAACTTTCATACAGAAAATTCCTTCAGTCCCTCAGTATAGGAGCAAAACCACATCACATGATCAAGCAGTCTCAATTCAAGCAAGATTTCCAAACTTCAAGGGCTTTTTTTGCATTTTAAATATTTTGATAGTTTAAACTGTTTTTACAGCACTATAATAACCATAGAATAAAAGTAGGTTCATTATCTTTTACCATGTCATTTATCCACACAGTAACATTTTGCTTGCAATTATTCCCAGGTTGCATGATATCTAAACCAGGACTGTGGTTTAGTCACTCAAGTACCCAGAAACCTTGTTTTTGTTTACTTCCTCAGAAAGCTTGCTGTTTATGTAACAACATGGATGAAAATAATAACTCTCCTCATTCAACCCAACATGGAGTGATTCTTTCTTGTAAAAAAGAGATGCTAGCCTTTAAAACTGATGAGGGTTTCTTACAAAACCGTTGTTTTGGTTTTCGTTTTTAAAGTAAGTGTTACATGGTTTCATCTCAACAATCTACATTTTGCATTGATTTTTTTTTTACCCCTTTTTTGTTTAGAGGTGCATGAATAGTAGTCAGAGAGCTAATTTTTGAAGGAGAAAAACCCTACTTTTAGAAATAGCAGGCAGCTTGTGCCGGTAGGAAGTACAATACAAAAAAGCATAATATTACAATACATTTTATTGTTTAACCCTATGCATTTTTCATAGTGTTTGACATGCAGAATACAAATGCCATGCCAATGCCAGTGGCATCAAAATGGTAAACATCATTAAGTTATGCCTAAGTGTTTGTTAAAATAGTACACTCTGCAAGGTTTTATATTTTTGTTTGTTTGCTACCAAAATTTAAAATCAGCATGAAAAGATGTTTCTATGTCTATTTGTAATAGAATGGTTTTGGTTTCATGGTATTTAAACAATTCTAAGAGTTCTTGAGCCACTAGAACTGGGGCTTTTAAAAAGTAAAGACATGAACATTAAAAAATGAGGCTAGAAAACCAATATTAATCTTAGTTATTCCACAAAGACACTGACATAATTCTGTTATTTTATTAGATTATATGAAGAAGTTATTTCACTCAAAGCGTAAAGAGATCCAAAATAAAATTAATACCATATCAATAGATATTTTAATAACTAGAAAAATAAATTAAATACAAACCCCACATACCTTATAAATTGAAACTACAGGACTGATTAAGAGAGAAATATTTATTTCATTCTTTTTGGCATAGTATGTAGGTGATATGAAAAAAACCCAAAATGTCCTTCCCTCAGTAGATCAAATTTAGGCTTCACTAGAGAGACAAAAATGCATCCAGTCCCAACTCTGAGATATCCAAGTTCAAGTAAGCCCACAAGTAAAGCCTGTGGACTTGCATCCCACTCCTTTCAAGGCAGTTAAAGTGTGGATCTAAATACATATTTATGCTCTTCTACACAGTATACCTGCCGGACTGGGAACATCAAAATACTTTTAGGATATAGGGCCCCCAAGAAATTTTTTTAATTTTTCAATAGTGCTCTCAAAAAAAGATAAGGGAAGTATTTCCACCACAATCAGTCATGATTTGTAAAAACATTTCTCACATAAACACACATTCATCTGCCATAACGTTTTAGCACAACATGAATACTTAGAACACTAAACACATTCTGCTTCTTTCTGTCTTGAGGTAGTCATTGCAGTAGTCATTTAACCTGGCAGCCAGATGAGCACATACTGATTTATGTATTTATATACACTTAATCCATTTTCTTGTTAGCTACACACTCAGAACATACTAGATGTTGTTATATTTCTAAACAAAACCACTAAAAAAATCATGAGCGGATAATAACTTAAAATGAAATATTTTAGGATGTTTGGGTAAATATAGTTAGTCTGTAAACTTCAGCCTTAAAAAAATACATTGTCCTAGAAGATTTGATCAAAATAAATATTAACAAAATGCCTTGTAGCACGTCCCAGGTTTCCAGCAATATTGATGTGAAGACTGCTGTGCTAATGCACAGCATCCTTTTTCAAACATATTTATCATCTATCACAAGCAGTTTCATAACATTTCCAGCAGGTACATGCTGAACCCGGATGTCTGAGCGTATCTCTAAAATTAGTTTCATAGATAGCCTACAGCACACAAATGCTGAGGAAGAAGACACAATCTTGAGGATTTAAAAAAAAACAAACTCTGACTGTTATAAAAAAAGAGAAACTCAGGTCTTAAATTGGTAGAGGAAAATATTCTCACTTCTGCATTTTCATTTTGGAGGAGTTTAAAGTGTCCATCAATTTTAAAGCAAAGAAGCAAAATGATTGACATATTTTATAAATGTCATAGAATAAATTAAGTTGGAGTGGACCTCTGGAGGTCCTCTGGGCCATTCTGCCACTCAAAGCAAGGCCAGCATAGGTCAGATTGCACAGGGCCTTCCCTGGTAGAACTTTGAGTATGTCCAAGGATGAGGTTCCGCAACCCCTCTAGGTAGCTTTGTCCAGTGTTCGACGACCCAAATTGTGAAATTCTTGTTAATAACATCTTGTCAGAATTATAGTAAAAAATGTAGGAAATTGTAAACTCAAATCTTCTCATTTCATGAGACATTTATAAAAATTATACTGTAACTTTTTCTAAATTTAAAAATTTGTAATTCAAAGGAAAATTATAATTACGGTATAAAACCAGCTCCTTCAGAATTTTTAAAATCTTTATGTTAATAGCTCAGATCCGAAACCTCACAGTCCTTCTTCATAGGTTTCAGGAACAACATAAGTACAAAACTTAGCAATATTAAAAAATAATACAGTGACTTGGCCTTTAACATTTGACCTTTAATGGTTTGAAACCAGCACTGACACAAATGAAAGGCATGTAAACTACAGATATGTGATAAGAATAATGATAATCCAGAATTTCTAGCTTAGACTTAAATTAGATTTAGAGTTCAGACTTAAATACTGTAGACAATTTTAAACCTTTGCAGCTTACCCTCTGACTAAAACAAGGTCTTCATCCCTACAGCTGTCACTGCAGCCTCTTTCATTACCACTGACTTCAACTTCAAGAATGTCCTTTCAATTTCATCTTTGCAACCTGATTTCTCAGATTTTAACTTTTTTTCCCTCTAAAATGATCCTGCAGTTACCAAAATTAAAATGTATTATACAGACGCATGTTAACTTACTGTAAAATAAGTAAACTGAAAAGTAAATTAACAGTATTAGATTACTGTGACATATATTCGTATCACAGCTTTGGTTAGAGGTCAATAAGCTTTAAATCAGTCAAAAAAATGTTTGCAATGCTGCTGAATTTAAAAACTCCAGCAATCCTACTGACATGAAACCAAAATCCATCTTGTGGTTCCACAAAGTCTGTAGCTTCCAGAAATCATCTCCCTTTTCCTATTAAAATGCCCAGCAATCACTGCTTCCAGTTTTAATTTTCCACTTTGCTTTCTGGGTGAATATAAGATTGATAATATAAACCAGTCTCTTTTTCTTAAATATTGTCACTATTATTATTAGGAGGACCTGCCTTTGGGAACTATAAAATCCACTGCCTAGACACTCTCAGATGAATTTGCAGCTATAGGGAGTTTTCACAATTACCAACAATCTGCCTGAAGCTAAACCCGCTCCTCTGCTTAATGGGTAACATGATCAATCTAATGTAATAACACAGAGGAATGTCATGGTGCCCTGGAAAACGTACTGGGTGGATTGAAGGAAAAAAAAAAAAAAAGAAAAATTTATCTTATTCTCTGCTCTCACTTTCTCTCCCTGCATAAGTCATTTGACCTGGCTGTTTGCATATTCTCATCCCCTGAGCAATTATATTCACACTTAACTGGAGCACCTGAGTTTACAGCTGTTTAATGTTTTGTCAAGAGCTGTTACAGACCTTCAATAACACTCAAAAATGTATCTTACTTACACTTAAGAGAAATATATAGTCAAAATATATTTCTAAATGTCTTTACCTCTTCACAGAATCAAGTACAAAGAAAATTTCCAGTTTTCCTGTAGCAAAAAGATGAGAGCTTAGAGTTATTTCAAACTTTTCAAATCTGCATTAGAATTTCAGTGTCTTACATTACCTGTTTAACATTGTATATAGTGCTATAGTGTCATAAGACAAAAAAAAAAAAAACAACCCCTCTCTTCAAAAATGTGAAGTTCTGCTACAGGTGTTATGAGGAGCAGTCCTAATATTTGGGCTAGAGTATGCACAGGAGCTTAAATACCTTCAAATGAACTCACTGATGACTCAAGAGAATCACAAAAGTGTTGACTAATAGAATTCCTATTTATCCCAGGAAGATTTTGACACAGATCTTTTTGACTATCTGTACCCTAAGCACGGCTGAAAATGTCTGTTAACTACACACGTCCTCAAATACTTTGAAAATTCACCCTCCTCTGTTTAAGACTAAGTTTTGCAAAAAAAAAAAAAACAATAAAAACCAAATTAAGAGGTTGTGGGTTTTTTAAAATCATCACAGAAAATACATAGATTTTAACTCTTAAAATTCTGAAGTATTTACATATATCCACAAATCCATAAGTAGATAAAAAGAATGCAATGTCTTTATAGCATGTGATGGAAAAGGTATGAGCTTCATTGGGCAGCAGAATAGTATCATTTTTCCTCTGGCTCAGTTAATATTTCAGGACCATAATTTCCAGCAAGATAAAACAATATACCCTAGACACCTATGGATAATGAAACACTGATCTATAATAGTGAGTAAAACAAAACAATGAGTTAATATCATTACATATTCTAGAGTCAAGAAATTGGTGCTTTTAGAAAGAATTTGGGAATGAGAAGCATTTTGCATAGAGGCCCTGAAATTTCCAAATCAGTGATGCTGAGTTATAATATTATCACTGATTAATTCTGTTTACATAATAAATCTGTCCAACCACCAGCTGTTGGGACAATGTGAAATTTAATCAAAAAGGATCATAATAATAAATTTTAGGTAATAAATCCCCAAAATGCACCTGGTGTCCTATCTGTCTGCATTGGGTTTACACACAAATACTTACAACCACATTGTTTAGTCATGGCTACTGCTGATTCTTGACAGATTGCATAAATAAATCTTTTGAACAGAAGAATATTGGTTGAAATACTTGAAGAAAATATTGATTGCATTATGATTTGGATATTTTAAATGTAGAAATATTTCTACAGACTTGGAACTTTTTTACTCTTGAAGGGTCATTCCCTTTTAAAAAAGGAATTATTTTCCATTTATTTATACCACATGCTGATAAAAATGTATTACATATACAAATGATTATCTGTATTTTTGTGGAATGACAATGTAGAGTTAAGATACACACAGACTCTTGCACTCAGTTTCCATAAATACCTGGATGCTGCTTATATGACAGCTAAAACTCCTTAAGGGAAATGTTCCACACATACCTCAACTTTGGTGCAGTAAATATCTTTAAAATTGTAACCATTAGAAGTATTTGCTTAAAGTGATATTTTAAAATTCTTTTTGGCACCAAAACATTTAACCACCAACTCAGCAAGGGATTTTGAGTCTATTTGATATTCCTTAATGCTATATAAATGTCCATTTAACACCATTTTCCATCAAAACCTATTTGGGAAAGCATTGCTATTCAAGAAGTTACTTAACTTCAATTAAGAACATTTCTTTGCAATTCAGTGTTGTTTTCAAAACTCTTCCATTTCTTACTTGCTCACTGTACTTTCATGGAATAGATTTCTATTAGTGTCTTCCATCTTAAAAATTTAAATAGCATTATTTTCCTCAACAGCTTTCTTAATTAGCACTATGTGGCCAGAGCATCATTTTACTACTAGGGTTTACTTTCAAAACTATTGCTTCAATATAAGGATTAAATGATTAGCATTCTCTCATAGATTTTTATATTTTCCACTAATAGGACCAAACAAAGTGGGTTTGGTACTACCCACGCATCTGTTATATTGGGAAAGCTACACACATTAGAAAGAAATGATGGCCAGACAGTAAAATTTGTTCAGAGTACTGCAGATGTTTCACTATCATAATCTGGAGAAATGGTTTTCTTGTAAAGATTGTGTTGTAACTGGGGAGAATAAGAAAGAGTGACAGATGAACAGAAAGAAAGGGAAATATACATTTTTTATTGTATTTATAGAATAAGATCGATAACAAAATGAAGCAGATAAAATAAATCTTATGGGGTTCTCATTCATTTAGAACAGAAAAAAGGTTGTAACATTTTGTGAGAAAGCATAATTATTTTCTATTATGTAAGCAGTATTTGCTTTCTTCAGTCAATCCACTATTGCATTTTCTCAGAACAAATATGTTTAGAGCATGAAACAAATATCAAGTGATGAAATCTGCACTGCTGTTTATAGAAAGGCAACACATTTAATAAAATGTGTATGTATTCCTCTCATTTCTCAAAAATTACACAAAAGATGGATAAGAACTGACAGAAATAAAAAAAAAGAATAATTTTTTTTTCCTGAAGATAATAAAGATACAGATACAGTTACATTGAAAATATAGTAAAACTATTTCTTTGCAGAAGGATGCAGTCAGCAGATTGTATAAGTATAAACTGATTTAAGTTTCTTCGTACACGTGGTACCATTTATTGGCCAACCCATCTTCTAAAAGCCTCATGACCTTTTTGATTTTTAACATAAATTTCAACTTTCTTAATTTAGATCCTTTTTCTTGGTCATTATCTCTCTTCTGTTACATTCCCTTTCCTTGAATCACATTTTTATAGGTTTCTATTATAATAGTTTTAATCACATGATTCTAAGACCTTTGAAATAGTAAACATAAGATCTCTGGGTTTGGATTCATTCTTGTATAGTGCATACAATTCCACCATGTATCTTTGGCTGAAAAAGAGCATTAGTAAGGCTTAGCTGTTAAAACAAACCTAAAGAAAGAATGTATCTATCTCTTCCACATATGCAAGTTATAGTTGTTGCAAATACATATCCTTCTCACATGGCTCGTTCTTCAGTATGATAATTCTGATAAGCAGAATTACCAATTGGTCATCAATAATTCATAATTGCCTGTCATCCCAAGGTTTCCCTTGCTTCTCTTGATCTGACCCTTATGCAGGTATGTCTCCAAAATAACAGATCATAAAACACCAAGTCTGACAAGAGATATTAAAGTCTATTTAGTTTATCGACTGGGCATTTCTAATACCCTTATACACAAATTTCATTATCAAGTTGGAGGTTGAAGAAAGGCATGTGCAATTAGGGCATAAACAACAATTTCATTTCATGTCAGGAAAGCATTTCTAATTTGCGTGGTGGCTAGTACTGAAACTATGCAACCTGTTCTGAGCATATGGCAGATTTCCTAGAGGATGTGCTGCTGTACATTATTAAATTGATATCTTTTGCTGGCATTTTTAAGATACCACTGATGCTTGAGACTGGCAGCAGCAAAATGAGAAAGGCTATGTAGATATTAAGTGGTTCAGGTGAAACCAATCTTAATGAGTCTTCGAAGAATGTGTGAGTGATTCACATTATGTTCTTAGCTCACGGACTAGAGGCATATAGATTTACTTAAAAAGAAACATTTTATTTGCTATTTTTACACACATCCTACCATAATCACTTCATTAGAAGCCCCTTGTGCCTGTGCCCTCAACATCTACTTATTTATTTATTCATTTATTTGCAAAGCTTTGCTTCTGCTGCTCAGCTCCATTCCTCTCTCACTTCCTATCTGTATGCCTAAAGAATCATTGTCTCCTCTGCCAGAGGGTAGCCAGAGTAGGTTTCTGAGTTAGAAGGGTTCCCACTGATGGTTGCACTAGCGGGGTGCACAGCCACACGCAGTTGACAAGCAGACACAGAACCTGGAGCTTTTCACGTCCCAAATGCAGGGAGATTAGATAACCCACCACCCACAACAGACACTCCTCTGCAGAAGGAGCTCTTCTAAGCTCATCTTAGCAGATTTCAGAAGGGAGGTCTAGGACATCTCCCATCACTCCTTTCTTCTGTGGCTTGGCATAAATACTTTTCAAAAAGTAAGAAAGATTTTTTTTTGCATGAGGTCAAGAACAGAATTACTTTTGAACTAGTAAAACACTCCAGCATAAAGACAGACAAAGATTCAAACACTGACACCTGCAGCTTCTGCTTTCAGTGTTCACATGCTTAATTATTTTTTTGAATCAGAGTTTGCCAGTCTGCATTTGGTTGTTAGCAAAGTTTTGTGGCATTCTTCTGAAAATATGATTAAATTGTGTTTACAGGGGTTTGATGTTCCCCTACTTTATGTAACTTTTTACTGCAGTAGTCGTCACAGGTGTTAAAATCGAGACTTTCAGACCTTCTGCCTTCTATAAAGGAAAATTCCAGCCAACTGAAGATTTAGTTTTGTTTGCAAAATGTGATGATGATAGGGAAACTGGAGGAAGTGTCCCTCTGACCTAGTCAATAAGAATTGCCTACCTCCACAAACCAGGATTTCTGACGCCCAATAGAACTGTTGAATGTTGAAACCCAGCTTTCACTGTGTATCTAATAATCTCTGGAATCACTAGAGGTGCATGGTTTAAGCGGCTCTCAGCATTCCCAGTATATCTTCCAAGGAAGAGGGATGTTTCCCCAAAGGAGTAAAGCATTTACTGTATGCTAACAAGTACAATTTTAGGAAGGGAAACTCCGAAAGTCCTGAGGAAACAACAGTAGTGTCGCAAGAATTTCCCCTTATTCTCTCCCACCAGCCTCTCTAAATGTAGATTCCAATTGTAATCAGAGACACCATACATCATTCAAGGTGGAAAACCCACTGCAAGGGTTTTACTAACCATATAGAGTACTGGTAATGTATAAGCATGTTAATACAGAATGTGTAATTTCCTCATTGTCCTGTAAGAATTCCAGAAAACAGGTCAGATGGCTATACTTCAAAATACGGAAATAAGGATTAAGCTTAAGATAGTGTTAAGTTTACAATGTTGCCATTTTTCTGGATAATTTCTCTAAGCAACATAGAATTATTTTCTGGATCATGCCTTGTTAATGTTTCTGTGTACACAATAGTTTTGGTAGGGATAGTTGTGTTCAACCAAAATTCCCACTGCAACAACAGATCCAGAAGCAGGTCTGCCTTGCAAATGAGCTCAATCAAGAAGTCGGTTGTATTGGTGGTTTCCTCTCATCACCCAAAAAGGTAATTACATTGTATTTCAGAAATGCTGAGAAAGTCTGTATTTCACGTGCAGCTTTGCTTCTCTGCATGGCCTCCTTTGTTGCTGGTTGAGGTTTGCTCATACTTTGCCATATGCTAATAAAACTTTGGTTTTAGGCTTCAGTTCTCACTTCCTTCCCACCCCTCAGACACTGTGATAGAGTTTAACAGTATTTAGTTCAAGGAATATATTTTCCCATCACTTCCCACATGTCAGTCCCAAAATAAGTTTTTGAGCTCTCAACAAATTCCAGAAAAATGCTCCAGAGGATTAGCAATACCACAGAAAGATGCTTAAATTTATAGTTCATAATAAAGATTAAGATAAAGAGTTCAATTTCCCCTTTGTTCTGCTGCTCTGAACCCAGCGAGCTATAACTTTGATTTAACAGGGGTGGGCAAATTGCAAATGATAACACAGCTATTCATAACATGAAACAATTTGATTTTGCATAACATTTTCTGACAGCAGTGCTGAATTTGGCAGCATAAGCCATCAAAACCAAAATGAAGAAAAAGTAGATATGACATGCATAAGCCCTGTTAAGGACTGTGTAACTTACTTTTAATGTGCATTGCTGAAAGCTAATAAAAAGCACTCTGTCCAAAAACCATCATCCAGACACAGAATATTGAGTATTTTCACAGCAAAGCCATCAGAAGGGAATCAGAGGTGGATTATATGCTGTACAAAGTTTACTCCTAACATTTTTTGGTATGCTGTTTTTCATTTTATGCATACCAGCATACCTTGCCTACTAAGGTCGGAACACCAGATCGAAAGGTAATATGCAGGTTTAGTTTTAATGCCCACAAAGCAGTACAGATTTTATACTGTGTCATGAAATGAATCATGTCGTGGAGAATTTCAGCAGAAAATTTTTTGAACATACAAGCAAAGATTTTTTTGCATGATCTGTTGTGTGAGACCCCTTAACAAATGCAGGCCATACAGCACGTAAGCCTAGTCCAGCAGCTACCAATTAGATGTAAAAAAAAGCAAATGGGGTTCAGACTAAAAGAGAATTGAGCCCAACTTGCATATTAAATTAAACATCTAATTTTTTCATCCTCTTCATCCTCCTAAACTGGAAGTGCCCTGCAAAAAATTTCCAAGTTTCACATTAGAATTCCTTAACAGACAGGAGTTTGTCTGACACACTCTACAATTATTTAAACTATTTCTAACATTTATCACTCCTTTCAGCGCAAATATGCATATGACACATTCAAAACTGTGAAATGAAAAGAATGTTGTCTTAAAAACCCACTGTCCTCTCACTGTGTCTTACTTTGGTCTTCTTAGGATTTTCTTCATAATTGATATGCTGATCAACAACAACAGTATCAAAACTTATCTGATCCTGTAAATATACTCACGACAAAGAAAATGTTGGAGTGAATCTGTGTTTGGGGAATGCAAATAATTTTAATAAGAAAAATTAAACATATATTTTTAGAAGGGGATGAATTTTCATCTCTTCAAATATGCAGGGTAGTTTCCTCCCCAAACTCAGGCCCTATTTTTTTTTTTTTTAGCTAAAAAAGTATGAAGAGTTAATAAATGATCATCTGGCTGATACATGTTTTATAAAGGAAGTGATGACTCTTCAAAATATTCATCAGTCTAATATTTTTACATATATGAAAGAACAACATAAAAGAAGCACAAAGTATATCCAAATATTTTTCTACAAACAGTTATGCTAAGAAAAATTTCCATCATCTTTATTTTACCTCATGGAAGTGTGTTTCTCTACAGCCCATTGAAAGCATTCCTGTTTTACATTGTCATGCTTACTCAGTCACCAGATTTATACAGAAAAGCTCAGAATTTTTCAAGAGAAGGCTATTTTGGAAATTTAAGCAACTGCTACTTTTGAGACCATTGGAAAAAATACAAGAACAGCATTTTTTCTATTTTCATTTGACACTTCAGCTTTATGGTTTTCTTTTTATCTTTTTTTTTTCCTTAACTTGGAGTTCTGAGTAAAAGAACTCAATACAAATACTGTTCTTAGCTTTACATGAGGTATTCTGCAGAATCCACTATCAGTGGACATAAAAAATACTAGTTTGGGTAGAAAACAAGTGGAACAATTGACTTTGGCCTTTTTACAATAGGTAGGTAGGAAGGCACTACGTTAAATGTGCAGATGTAAAAGAGCAGAATCTTGTCCTGTCTTTGTACAAGAAATCATCTTTCTGCAGGAGAAGTCTTGCTTTTGTTTTTTAGTTTAGACTCTTGGTTTTCTCTGGATAATTAAAATTTTTGCATCCTCCAAGAAGCCTCCATGAAAAAAAGTAATTTGAAAAATTGTACTGTTTTGATTGGTTGCAATCATTCAGTCATTTCTGCTGGTTATCTTGCAGTTTTGTACTAGCTTTGTGAACTTAAAGGTGGTTCCTGAGACCAACAGCAAAGATGACTGTCACTTAATAGTTCCTGCTTCTTGTGGAAACAAAAATTACTAGAACACAGGTGCCCAATCCTTCCTAAATTTTCATTCTACTCACCCCTAGCCCCTATTTAGAATGGTTTTTCAACATGTGGTTCTTACTGTGGTTATTTAGTAAAGTGCCAGATTGGGGGAGGGGGGTGAAATATGTTGGAGCTTGGTTAAACCAAACATACTGATTACTCAAGACTAAGCCAACTGAAGTCAATGGGAATATTTTCTAAACAGTTCAGTGAGCATATACCAAACCTAGTATCTACATTTTAATTGGTGCAAGCCAAGGCTATTCCCAGCTCATGTTTTAAAAACCATTTACTAGTAGAATTCTGTCATCCAGAATGAAAAGTAAAGTTATATCAAAGTTACGTTATTGATTCACAGCCAGTTGCCTGCAGCTAAGGAAATCCTAAAATCCTGCAGATTCATCCTACTGCTTAGGAATCTGGAGTTTCAGACTGTACAAGTACGACAAAAGAACAGAAAAATCATTAGTTTGACTAATGTGTTTGTCATTCATGAACAGAGATGGTTGTCACTATCAGTGTAAATTATTTAGTCCTTAATTAGAATGAATCTGAGGAACAAGTAGCATTTTCTCAGTTAGTCAAACTAACATGCAAGTTCTCAATGAAATTACAGTAAGAAAGGTCACTGTTGACTGAGACCTAGCTGCAGATCAGAAACAAGTCAATTAGTCCCAGGTATTACTGTAACATTAAAAGTTAACTAGTGAGGAAGCACAGGATGATGAAAAACCCATATTTATAACAGACATTGCAATGAAATTACCTCAGTGGAGAATACTGTAGTCTTGATGGATGCATACTAGTAGCAAATGAGTGAAACTTTTTCTGTACTCTAAGAGCATACTGTTCTGTTTCTAAAAGATTCTTCTTAGAACATGATATATTTAATTTGATATGGACTTCTCTAAAGAGCAAAATGGAGGTAAGGGGGTTTGCTATAGGAAAGGGGTTTCCCCACACATACAACCTGAAATTGGGTGTTAACCCTTTCACACTTTTGTAATACTTTTCAGATCACAGTTTTTAAAAAAAACATTATCTAAAATTAACCTCTTTTCCCTTGAGGGAAACTGAAGACACATCTGCTGAATAAATTGTCTTGAGATCTCTAGTGCATCTATCAAGCTGAAAACAAGTGAGACTTTCCCCCACATGGCCAACATTTTATGTTAAGATTTTATTTATATTAGATTAATTGGTTTAACACAAAGCAAGAGATACCCAAAATTTTGGAAACAACATATAAAATGGCATGGAAGCATCCCAAAAACAATGGCAAAATCAGAGCTAAGAACAAAGCTAAGAACAAATCAGATATAAGAACAAAGAAAATGCATGCAGAGAGCTGGACAAAGTCACCTAATGCTTCTCCAGTATGATCCTCCTTTATTGCATTTTGCCCTAAAACAAAACAAATAAAAATAATAAAGGAAGAGCAAATTAAAAAAAAAAAAAAATTGAATATACCATAATAAAGACAAAAAAGAGGAAAAACATCAAATAGTATATTCTAAAAGAACTAAAGATTTTTCTAAAGCACTTTGTAGCCATGTATGAGGAGTCTGTAGATCTTTAGCAGTACCTAGAAACCCAAGTCACAGAAGAAGAATCATTTGTACTACACGCTGTGTAAACACAGAGTAAAAGAGTAAGTAGAAAATGTATATGGATTATGCTGGAATTTGCAATGGCAATATACAGAAATTGGTACTTGCTGATCTTCAACCCAGAGCAATCCTACAACAGAGGGATCCTCCAAGAGGCCTGGCAAGGTAGACAGCTGTTTAATCTTCTCTGTATCCATGGTGGATACACCAAAAAGCCATCAATACTCTTTTGGGTCCTCGAAGTAGTCTCTCCTGAGGTAGTCTATGCCAAGAATGCATGGGGCCTCCGGGTTGGTCACATAAAATGCTTTTTCCCCCGTTAGGCTCACCTCAGCCTCCAACAGAGACAACTGTTGGTATCCCCCTGTCACTCCAGAAATCTGGATGAGTTCCTCCCCACCATATCCTGATGGCATTAGGGTACACTGTGCACCAGTGTTCACCAAAGCCTTATGCTTCTGTGGACCTGATGTGCCAGGCCATCAGATAGATCCACACAGTCCAGTAAACCCAGTTATCCCTTTCCTTCTCCTGGCATAAGGCAGAGACCCTCTGTTCCTTGTCAGAGTATTCACTGCCTGACCATAGCATTGCCAGCCCAGAAGTCCTTTCACCACAATCAAGTGAGGCACTCTCAGTCCTTCTTCTATGTCTGGGGAATCACTGGTTACCTTCTATTGTCTCAGCAGCAGCTGGAGTGACAGCCTTCTTGGATGACCCCTTTCTTAGCAGCTGTTTTCTCCCCCAGTTTGCGTATGTGGGCTTCTAGCTTCAAGGTAGGTTCACCATCCCACTTCCTCATGTCCTCTCCCTGGTCACACAGGAAAAACCAGAGTGCCACATGGTGTGGTTGTGATGGAGCTAATTTTCTTCAGAGCAGCCAAACCCAGTACAATTCCACATTTGTGTGGGTTTTTTCGTTTCCACCAACTTGCTGCAAGGTCACATTAGTAAAGTTATTACAACAGCTGCAATTTTTTTAAAACCTTTCCTCATAACAGCTCTAAATATAAATATATTCAGACAGTTTCCTTCCAAGAAGGTAAATCAATACACTTAAAGATATGGTCACATAATAAATAGAAAGTGCATCACTGGCTATAATTTCATATCTAACTTGATGAACTAAATGATAGTGTCAGAAGAATACTATGTATTCTAAGAAGATAAATGTGCCTAAATCCATTTCTCTTCTATTCCTTCCTCGTCTCTCTCATTGGGAAAACAGTAACAAATATAAACTACTTTCACTACCCTATGAGAAAATACAGTGGCAGTTGACGCTGTCCAAAATCCATACAGTACTACTACAATGTCTAAAAATAACTTTCATTGTGGACAATGTTATTCATTTTACTTAAAGACAATAAGAATAAAAATGTCCAAGAATGACGATGCAATTTACTACCCTGTTTATCTTCAAAGTATGTAACTGCCTACTGAAATCTACAATCATGATTTAAGCATAGAGAGTTTTAAGATGCTAATGAATCCTGCAGACACATCTACATTGTACAGTCAAGATCTTAGGCTGGCCTGTAAGAAGGCTGGAGAACCTACATACTGGAGCTGCACCATGTGGGGACTCGGGTTCTTAAACACTATTTAGTTTTTTCATAATTGATCCAGACTAAAACTTCCATTGTCTTCACCTGCACAAGGGGGATATGTTGATGGAACAGGAATCAAAATACAGATTTCTTTAGTCAGTGTTTTGCCTTTAGAATAGGGTAGTCTGGACTCAGTAAATACATCACTGAATCTCACTAATTACATTAGCTTATCCCACTTTGCATGAGTTATATGTATGGATTTGTTGTGTCAGTGAGTTCAGCAGTGAAAACATTCAGCTGTGAAAGTGAGTGCATAACTTCAGACCTCTGTTGCACTTATTCACTGAGAAATAAAATGGAATCCAGGTTTTCCTTCTTCTCAGAGAAAGTTCCCAGACGTGAAAGGAAGTCCCAATATAGTCACAATAGGATGATTTCACTAGTACATGATTGTGTCCTGTGTTGTATCACTTAACAGGAAAATCTATTAAATGAAGCAATTGTTTGAAATACTGCATTTTGATAAATTAATGTAGGAATTTTTTAAGCTACATAAAATAATTTATTTAAAAAAAAACCCTTATTAGGTAAGCGTGATATAAACATTTACTTGTTTGGTGGCTTTAAAAGAAGGGTTCATATCTTCTCTGTGAGAGAATACCTAAAAACTGACCACACTCACATCCATACCAAAGTATAACAAGAAGTAAAGGAGAAAAGAATTTACAAAGCATACACTTTGGAAAAGTAAGATATTTAGACAATACAGGAAATTACTCTGCTACCAGGAATGAGTAGTAGTGATGTGGAAGAACCCACAATAGCACCTGTCAGAGTCTAGAACACAGGAACAAGCTAGCAAGATACAGAACAGATGGAGACGTGGAAATTAAATCAAATGTGCAAAAGTCACACCACAGAGCAGTGAACTGCACAGATGATCCTTTAATGGTGTCTGAAGAAGAGTTCACAGCAAGTGCAAAAGGCATGTAGGGTTCATATGCATGTGTGTATATATACACACAAGTAAACAAATAAAGTAGAAACCAAACCTCATTAGGTAATAGCCCCAATAATTTTTAATATCGTTAAAAAAAAAAAAAGCTGAGCACAGTGAGTATTTTTGTCATTGCCACATACAACACTAAAATAAATAGATAACAGTTTTGTAAACCAAGTAAAGACACTGAAAATCAGGAAGCTAGCTCAACAGAGAAAACCAAAAAATAAAACCTTGCTTGCTATAGAGCATTCATTAAATATTTTTAGTACATTTAATTTTCACTTTCCTTAAATTTTGCTGTACATATGTGGAATCATACAATGCTGTCTTGTTGTATGTAAGATAGGCCTATATCTTGATTTTGCTGGCAGCTATTTGTCATAGGTGAAAAAATTTCTTAGGTTATGAATGATATTAGGTAGCAGATAATTGGGTGCATGTGTGGGAGACTGTCGAAAATTGAACTTTTGAACTCATGCAGAAGCCTGCTACTTGCTAGCTGCAACTGGTACAGTTTGGTTGTAAATTTTGACAACACCTGGGCTAAACAGAAGTGGCATGTCCTGAATTGTCCAATTAATAAAGAGAATGAGACAGAACCACCAATTAAGAAGCTGATCACCTGTTGTGCTTCTGTACATAGACTGTTTACATTGGGAAAACTGAAGGTTTGGGGACTTCCAGAAAGATGGCCCAGTACCAAAACCAAGAGTTTCCAAAAGGAAGAAGTGGTCTTTGAAAAAAGAAGGTGAAGACCTTGGCTGGAGGAAAGATCCTGGAATTGAGAGAAAATGCTAAAAGTCAGAGACCTACGTGGAGACGAATGTCGGGGATGCCCAGGGACCTCAGTTCCAAACACCTAAGACTGGGAGCAGCAACACAGCAGGAACCAACACAGCTTTCTGTCCAGCCATCACAGGCCAGCAGTGACCTTCCTGCTGGGCAGGGAAGTCAAGACCTCTTGGACGTAGGGGTGGTTGGGCATGAGCAAACAAGTTAATCAAGTAAGGTAAAAGCTCTAATCTCATTATTTAAATAAAACCCAGTATCCAGATTCCCTATAAGTTGTTTATTCTGTCTCACCCTTAACACTGTTCAATGTCTGACACTGAAAGATGTTGCAGAAAAAGCTTGAAAATATGTAAAAATGAGGGAGTTATATAAAAGTTGATTTTATCTGCTGGAAAATGAAATAAGCTACTGGATGAATAGCCTTTGCTTGTGTTCCTTGAGTTTTGCAGTTGGATTCCTTCATCACATATCTAGTCTTTCATTTAACAAACTTTTAAAGGAAATTAATAAATCAACAAGCAGCTGGCTAGAGGCATAAGTGTCTCCTATTCATAGAAGTTGCATTTTTAAAAAAAAGCACAGAAGATGTGGATTCAGCTGAACTACAGCAAAAAAATCTTGCAAGATAGGAACCCTGAGATCCTCAGCTTTCCAAGAAAAAAAAGGGCATTTAATCTAAAGAAAATTCAATAGAGTCATCATTTCAGTAATCATAGCTCAAATCTCAGTCTGCATCACCCTACTTGACCTGTGCTATAATCTGGTTTCTCTTGAAACTGAAAGGGTTGCACCTGAGCTGAAAGGAGTTGTAAATCCTACTTGGGGATAATGTAACCTTATTAAAATATATACATCTTCATTTTTATCTTTTCAGTGACCCACCAGTTCTGTGCACAATAATCAGGCCCTCCATACTTCTGTAGGCTTTGCATTTTAAAGAATCTCGTATTTGCATAAATAGTAATAACTCCCATTCAGAATCCTGTAGCTTATTTTTAACACTGTTTACCATCAGTGCACCATTCAAAAGGGAGGAAAGTCATAATTTAAATTATTTCAATGAGAGAAACTTACTGACTCATTTTTTATTTTAAACAAACCACAACATAATGTACTGATCACTTACTGGTAACTAGCTTTCCAAAGACTTGTTTTTCCTCTGGCTTCTGGTTTTTCCTTTATTTCAGTTTTGCTTCTGATTCCATGAGTACTTCAGGTTCCACATCTGTAGGTACACTCATTTCAAATGACACTCAGAGATCTAGGCAAAGATAAAAATATCATTTGGCCTCAAGTTATAACTTTTAGAGTCAAAAGTTGAGGGGGGGAATAAAAAGAGGGAAATGTTTTTAGAACACATCAATAAGTTGTTCTAAAAATGCATTTTCATCTTTCACATCTTTTTTGCAGCAAAGAGAAGGGCACTCTCTAAATTTAATTTTGTTCGTACTTATTGCAATGAATAGAAAAGCAAAGGGATTATTTGATAGCTGAAAACAGAGGAACAATCTCCGCTGACTAAATTGGTGGCTACAAACCAGATGACTATTATTTAGGATGGTAAATGCATAAAATAGAAATTCTGTGTTAACATTCTTGATTAATTTAGTAGCGGTTTGACAGCCTGGGAGACTAGGCTTATCCATCAATAGAGCAGCTACTGCTTGGGGAAAAGGTGTACAAATTTCTCCATGCTGATGCACCTTCAACAGTTACAGAGGTCAGCACTGAAGTCTACATTTGTTACTGTGTTATGATATACTAGACACTATAATTTTGTGGTCACTCTGAAACTTGTCAGTAAATGCCAAGTTTATAATGACAATCACTGTAATTCTCTGTGGGTTACTGCTGTGGAATAAGAGCATATCTCAGTCTCCATTCAGATAGTGCTTTCTCTGTTATTGCTTCCATTCAGCGATTCTCCCATTAAAAAGCTATACAAACTACACAAATCTCTCAGAAGCTTTTTTCTGGTAACATTTTGATCAATATTTATCAAGATTTGTTTGAGGAGTTAAAGATATTAAAAATCACTGTTTTAATTGCATACAACACACAAGTTGTGCTAACAATTTATGAGAACAGCAGTATTTAAGAAAAAAAAAAAGACTTACTCATGGCAAATAAGTTCCAATCACTTCTTGATGGGGTTTCTTTTTCTACCTGTTTTACAGCTTCAAGTATATTTGTTTATTTCTATCTTGAATAATCCGGTCACTCATGGTCCTGTATTTTTATGATATCAGAGAATAAAACATCTCTGGCTATCAGTTAATTCTAGAAGGTAAACTTTAGATGACAAACAGACTAAAACTATTTCCACCCTGTTCCAGACAGAATGATGCTACAACAAATATACACTTGGATATTATAGTTTTCTTGAGAATTGCACACCACCCAAAGGCTTGTATCTCATGAACGCTGCTCACTGGCACATCAAGTGATTTGCAAAATTTACGTTACTTTAAAATTAAATTCATGCTGTCTTCCTGTGCACCTCACAGTCAAACACCAGTAATTGCTCCCCAAGTGTAACTGCTTAGATGTTAATTTTAGATAGCTGAAAGACAAACTGCATATTGTTTAACTACGTATGCCTATTTTTAAAAGACTGTTTCACTAACTCCATTATTGGGAAGATATGATGAACTGGTCAATAACAAGAACCAACAGTGGAGTTGTAATTACACATTACTTTGGATAACTGTTTATTGTGTAAACTTCTTTTTCCCCTTTCTTTTTCTTTCTTTGGTTGATGAAGAAAGCTTATCAGTTACGTACCAACTCCTCAGCCTCCCTTGCACACAGAAAAAAGTCTAATTTATACATATATATCTATATATATATATGTTGGTATTTACAGAGAGTGGGACAGAAACTTGAGGTCCATTTGCCTACGGGGAACCAACTAGGCCAGTTCCTTCCTAACCCATTGAGGCTAACATTGAATACTGGGTTTGGCTGGGATAGAGTTAATTTTCTTCATAGTAGCTGGTATGGTGCTGTGTTTCAGATTTGTGACCAAAACAGTGTTGATAACAGAGGGATGTTTTAGTTATTGCTGAGCAGTGCTTACACAACATCAAGGCCCCTCTTCTGTTTCTCACACTGTCCCACCAGCGAGTAGGGTGGGAGTGCACAAGAAGTTTGGAGGGGACACAGCCGGGACAGTTGACTCCAGTTGACCAAAAGGATATCCCATACGACATTGTGCCCAGCAATAAAAGCTGGGGGAAGAAGAAGGGAGGGGTGGATGTTCGGAGTGATGGCATTTGTCTTCCCAAGTAACTGTTACACATGATGGAGCCCTGCTTTCCTGGAGATGGCTGAACACTGGCCTACCGATGGGAAGGAGTGAATGAATTCTTTATTTTGCTTTGCCTGAGTATGCAGCTTCTGTTTTACCTATTAAAACTGTCTTTCTCTCAGCCCATGAGTTTTCTCACTTCTACCCTTCTGATTCTCTCCCCCATCCCACCACGAGGGAGTCAGTGAGTGGCTGCATGGTTCTTAGTTGCTGGCTGGGTTTAAACCGTGACAGTCCTTTTTGGAACCCAGCATGGGGCTTAAAGGGCTAGAGATAATGACAGATTTGATTGGAGTGTGCTCGATGAAATTCATAGCTGTTATAGCTGTGTAGCTATTAATTGGCAGACTCTTGTGCTTGCCATAGGGCTTGTTTACCTTACTGTATATTAGAGTCTAGTGCTCGTTAGTGGCTGCTTTTTGCTTTTGCTGCTTGCTGTACTGCTTATCACCTTACTCTGCTCTGCCTGGGAACGCTTTGATAACAGCAATGGCCATGCACCTGAGCTGCCAGGTGGACAGGGCATCACTGCTGTGCCTGTGCTGCTGTACTGGACAGATTGGAACTCCTATGTGAACTTGAGTCAAAGGGAATTTGACCTGTGGATGAGTCCATGTGGGAGCAGGACACCCCAAAGCGTCTGTGGCTCTGGATGAGTCCCTTTCATGGGAAAGGAACCCTAGATGAGATTATCTAGCATGCTGTCCAATTGCATCTTGAGAACCTCCAGTGACAGGGACTCCACCACATCCCTGAGGAGGTTGTTCTGGTGATTGATGGTTCTCACTGTAAAAAAATGTCTTTCTTATATTAAGATGAAACCTCTCCTGGTGCAACTTGTACCCATTTCCCCTTGTCTTCTTCTCGTCTTTTTTTACGCAGGTGTGCAGAATGATTGGGAATGGATTAGACTTTAGGGACAGATACCCTTATATGCCAACAAATGTATTTGGTTTGTTGCAGCTTAGTGAGAAACCACGGTGTAATCACTACTACAAAGCAGCTTTTCCATAAATAAATCTTGAAGTCCTGTGCACCACTCAACCATGTCTACAGCATCACCTTTTCTTGTGTAATGTAGAAGTATTTGTTGTAGGAAGCAGTCAGTTACTACCTCCAGAAAGCTTCACCTCTACATCAGCAATGTCTCACTAAAGACGTGCATAGTCCCAGAGCACCCAAACAAGAAGGGCAGAGTGTTTAATGTGACCATGATCAGACACAGCCACTGGGTGGCCCATGGGGATGGAGACAGTGATAGGCCGAAGCCTGGCTGGAGCATCAGTGCATACGTGGGGGTCAGGATCAGGCCCAGTGAAGGTACCCAGGGTCAGATACATATGTGGGATGACCGGGCAGGGCCACGGGGAAGGGGTGTGCTGTGCAGTTCAGGTAAGGCCCATGGACAAGAATAGAATAGAATAGAATTTAAGCCAAGAGCCTTGGCTTAAAAAGCTGCTCCCAAGTGAAAGGGTACAAAAGAGAAGCTCCAGCTGAAGCTACTTTCAGTTTTTTCTTCACAGCTGACTGAACCAAGATTAGGCACCTGCACTGTATCAGAGAGCTTGCCTTGAGTGCAGGCAGCTAAAGGTTTAGGAGGAAGGGGAATGTGTCTAACACCCTTAACACTTCCTCATCTCTATCACCATCCTAGTCAAACAGTTGATAGTATCTCCCTAACATTGCATTTTTGCTATTAGCATTTAAAATCCCAACCAAAGATTCCATTACTATATCTGGGGATCATTGTTTCCTTCTTAATTTCAGTGCCATTCTTCTGCTGACATGTTCTGCTCCATAACCCCAACAAAGCTATCTGCTTGGCAACATTAGCCCACTGATTAATCTTGATCCAGCAGGTTTAGATCACCTTATATGAAGGTTATGGTTTGACAGAGCACTTTGGTGCCACTTTAGATTTTCAGTGTTGGTGAAGAAGTAATTTTGGCACTTGCAATATTGAACTACAAAGCAGGGGAAATCAAATAGCATTTCAGCAATCTAATACTCCTTTCCTATTTTTTAAGTTTACACTATTTATTTCCCTCCTAGCCAATTCAGAAGTTTCTCAACATCTCCCTCTCAAGGGCCAGTCTGGACCAGGTCTTTCTGTCAGCTTCAAACACATGCACACACACATGCACTCACACAGGCAGAGCGTTGTTTGGGTTTTTTTCGGAGCCAGTAGCCTGTCTATTTTAAGGTGCAGCAACCCTTTCTGTACAACTTCTTATTGTAAGAAGTACCACAGCTGCCAACATGCCTAAAATGCTCTTCTCCACACCACTGACTCACTTATACATTTAGTAACATATAGCTGAGATTGGAAGGCACCTCTGGAGGTCATCTTGTCCAATCACCCCAGCTCAAGCTGGATCAAGAAGAAACAGATATTAAGAGGCAGCAGACCTCTTAACAGGTATTACAGACTGTCTGCCAAGACTGGACCATCTTAAATTTTAATCCATTAGCTGTAAATGTTTTCAGTGATTCCAAGGGGAAGGAATTCAGAGAGTGATGAAGCTGTGTGCAAACACACTGTCTTATGTCTCTTATTGTTCTGTTGGAGACAGAGTATGTGGTTAGGTGGATTGTGCTCTGAGGTAGTATAGCATTTCTTATGTGGTAGGTTGCCTAAAATAAGCCTTCATTTTAAAGCAGTTTTGCTCTTTTCCCTCAACTCCCTGTAAGAAACAGAAGTGGCATCCATCAGATTCTGTAGGTGCTGCTGTCTCTTTTTAAGAATATCTGGGAAGGTTTCTGTATTCAGTCTGGCATTGCTTATAGTCTAGCCTCTAGTCCCATGAAAGCAGAGTGGGATAGGATTTGCCAAGTGACATGTCACTCAACTCCCCCACATGAATGTATCTTGAACACCATCATAAGGAGGGGCCATAGATGAGCATATTCCCATTTCAGGTGTCAGGACCCTCTCCTGATTTGAGGAGAAGCCTCATTAAGCCTTTCATGATTCCCACAAACTTGGAGCCTTATTGATACATTTGGAGGAGGTAAACAAACGACCTGTATTTGAGACATAAGCATCAGTTGTGTGTAGAAACTTACTATACATAAATCTTTGAGGGAGGCAAGTATGTCTTGTATCATTTATGTGCAAGTAATACTATGCATCAAAACTGCAGACAAAGTCAAGGGAAAACTCAGTGTTATATCTACGTAGAGTTTAATCCTTGAGAACATCACTTATTACATCAAAACCCAATTTGTCTAAAAGCAGTAGGACAGCCATCCTGAAAGGAAAATTGTATAACCTGAAGCCCACACAAAACACCATTGACTTGAGTGAGAATTTGCAAACAGAAGCTTAGGGTTCTCCTAATAAGGTGTTCAGAGTTTAAAACTAGGCAGCAGTTTTATGGAGTACTCCCTGTTTCTTTGTAATATGGGTCTTTTCTTGGGCTCCTTTCAAACTGCCTTGTGTTGAAGGCAAGATATCAAATCTTACAAGTGTCCCTTTATTTATAAAACCAATTTCTTCTACACAGAAGGACTGTGCTCTTTGAAAGATATGTAAATAACTATAAAAAATGTTTATCATGAAATGTAAATAGTTGAAATAGTCAAACATTCCAGCCAATGAATATCAAAGAATAAACATTGGATCATATTAATTTATTTAAACAGTGGTGAATTAACAATCCTTCACTAACTTGTATCACAGAATGCAAGGATAAAAATAAGGCTAAATGTGCCTATTTGTAAATAAAACATGTTCTTGTTCAATTCAAAATATGTAACATCCACTTCATTGCTCAGATAATGAGCAATGCTGCATATAAATCAGTCCAATTCCAGACTAATGAAAAGCACATAGGAGAAACTGACACAACTTAAGAGTTAGGTGATGAATGAAGAAATACTAGTTGAATAATTTACTAGAAAAATATCACAATTCACTGAATAAATTATTTTGTGAATATTATTCAGCTGGCTTTAGCAGTGAAACTTGTGCATCATAATCTGACACTGAAATTGACTGCTTCAATGAAAGTGCATACTTTACCAAGTACCATCTCTACCAACTGAAGAAGTTTCTGCTTAGCAGGTTGCAAATCAAGATGATCCATGTGAAAAAGAAATTTCTCAAAATACCTTGATGGTAGCAGTCTATTGGAGGTAAACTCTTTAATATTAATGAAATTGCACGTGTCAGAAAAAGAAATGAGAGCTCAGGAAATAGTAACAATCATCCATTGACTAATAACAGAAACATTCAGTAAACTAACTTTTTAAGAAGCCAGATGCAAATGTAACCTATTAAGTCTCTGACATCATGGATTACCCGGTCTCTGAATGACCCTAGTCAGAAGAGTATGGATGCAATTTGAATGCTATGTATGTATAACTAATGCAGATATACCATCCATTACATTTTTAAATTATCTTCTAGGTAATGGGAGTAAGTGGGTTTAAAGACGACCTACTTTACTTTGAGATAAACTAACAAGACTATGATTGGCATATACAACTTGTCTAATGCTTTACCATCATAATCTTATGAGACTACATGAACACCACCTTCTACGGTGGTTTTTCTCTGTAACAAAAGACTTCTTTGGTTTTTATTTCTGGTTTTAGCAGGTTTTTTTCTCTGCATCAATAATGACGCAAAAGTGTTACTTCCAAACTGCAGACTAGGTTTCCAAGTCCAAATGCACTTGCTGTTGTTTGGTCAATTACAGATGCAGGCTTGCTCTCAGAATGAAAAAGCCATCTGAATCTCTTTGCATGATAAGAATTTTGATTATGCAGAATGCAGTAATCTAGACAGACTTCTTAAAAACAATGTTTAGGACACAAGTTTCTTACAGTCCTTGACAAACATCCAAACAGTGCAAAATGGCATCATCTGTGCAAGTGAAAAGATATATCTTACTACTGAAGTGGACCAGTATCAGATGACAGAAGATAGGTAAGCTGCCAGGCATTCATTAGCAATACTGGCTTGTGAACAAATGTTCTCTCCTCAGTAGCACAACAGCTTTGTATGTTCGGTTTTGGAAAACAGATCACACCTTAGAAAAATGTAACTCTGAAATTCAGTGTCTTCAATGGGTGGTGGTAATAGACAGTAGAATAAACTTTGCAAAATTGGTGGATTTTTTTTGTCCTTGCTCATGATCTCAAACCCATTGTGAGGGCATACTGAAAGGAGAAGAGGCAGATAGCTGCCAAACTTTTGTTAATGTCCAGAAAGCTTTCGGACAGCTTTAGTTAATGCCAGTGTAGTCACATTGCATGAGCAGAGTGATCTTCAGGACTCAGATTTCCACGCTACCAGATGAAATAAGTGGATCCGTCTGAAACTCATCTTTTGTGTCCTAGAACATAACTTCTATCAGAGAAGAGTGTCATAGGCACAGGCAAATATGTATTCCCCCTACCCTGCTGTCCATCTACCTGCTCTTGAAGGTGTTTAATGTCCTAAGATATTAAAATGACTTTTCACAGCTGATCATAAGGTACTATGAATGGATCAGCCAATTAATGCTGAAGGAGAGGAAACAACATTAGTTTCACAATTAGGGTGGGCAACACTGGCCTTAATATGAATGTCCTTCCGGGGTGAATGCTGTTCTGGATAATAGCTAGACTCAAGATCTTACAGAAGAGGCCATATGCTAGCAAAATACCCAGTTTCCCACTCCATGGTTCCTTTCACAGAATCACAGGATGGTTGAGGTTGGAAGGGACTTCTGGAGGTCCAACACCCCTGTCAAGCAGGGCCACCTAGAATGTGCTGCCCAGGACCATGTCCAGATGGCTTTTGAATATCTCCCAAGGAGGGAGACTACACAACCTTCCAGGGCAACCTGTGCCAGTGCTCAGTCACCCTCACGGTAAAAAAGTCTTTTCTGATGTTCAGAGGGAACCTTCTGTGTTTCAGTCTGTGCCCACTGCCTCTTGTCCTATCACTGAAAAGAGCCTCCCACCATCCTCTTTGCACCCTCCCTTCATGTATTTATATACTTCAATGAGATCGCCCCTGAGCCTTCTCTTCTCCAAGCTGAACATCCCAGCTTTCTGTATATATGGCTGTACTGGTATATGACACTTACTGAGGGAGTGCAGTTCAGTGATCTTGACTTTATGTCAACTTGAAGAACATTCTAGAGCTCAACGTTGGTACTTGCATTACTACAGTAAAGGCAGTGATGTTCAGATAGTTTTGATGTCAATGTCAGTAGACTCAGCCAAAGTTATTTCATGTACTTTTTGTTATGTTATAAACTTGATGTCTCTGGCATTGACTTGCTACCTTTAAGCATCTATTCAGATAGTCTTGTTAAGGGCATCTGGTAATATCCTGAGTAAAGAAGGTAATAAAAGCAGCCAGCTGAAGCATTTTACCTAACAATACCTGACTTTGGATGGTAAACAAACAAACAAACAAACAAACAATAAGAAAAAAATACCGCCACCAAAAAAATTCTATGCAAGAAATGAAAGCATAATAAGCTCCTGTGGATTTGAGAAGGTAGTAAGGAAGAGGTGTGTGAAGAAATATGTTTATGTTCTTACTTAACCTGTCTTTTCTATAAGTAGTATGAAAATAGTGAGCTCTTCTCCACCATATTTGATGTACTTTGAATTCTAACCTAAATATTATTGCTACCATCTGTACTACAAGCATAATTTAATTGCCTCCATAGCAGAGACCATGTTATAAGGTTCGCCCTGATAACTTCTCATGCATTCAGAAAAGCCAACAGATCAAACTTGAGGGATGCAGAATATTTCTGTCCTTAAATGTTGAAAGGCTCGAAGCACTGAGCAATGTCAGGATTTCAAGTAGAAAGCAGAGCTGTTCTAGTCTGTTTGATATGTTCGATAACTTTTAAGCAATTTTTTTGAGTCTCAGAAGGTGGAATTGGGTGAATAAAGGAAGCTATATAAATAAATACCTAGTCAAGAGTAAAAGCCCTTTTGAAATTCTTAACACCTAGTTTAAACTGCCTAGTCACCGCTAAATATGTAATTTAAAACTCATAAAACATATATAAAATTATTTACATTGAATAATAATTACTGTACACAAATTATCTGGAGACCAGTAATTCTTTACAGAAGAAATTAGCAAATTAGTTAAAATAATAAAGATCTAATGGTTTAGTGAACTAGTTGCTGACAACCAACAAACCACGCAAAGTATTCTGAATAAGTTATTTTTGAATTATCATCAGCTTTTATGTTTGGTTTGATGGTTAAGTGGAACAGCTGTATTTACAAAATAGTTTTTCTTTACAAATGGCATAGAAATAAGAGAAGTGACCAAGAATCCTCAAATACTTGACTGTTTTCGGGATGACACAAACTGAAGTTCTGAAGGAATCATTAGATTCCCTCGCTGTGATATTTTTGTTGAAGGCTCAAGCTCAAATTTGATTTGGTGGTATTTTTCAACAACCAAGTGGTGGATACCTTATGATTTCAAATAGTGAGATACAATGTTTAATAGAAGTTTTCATGAAGTTTGAAAAAAAAGTCTATGCATTCTAGCTATTGAGAACTGTTTGCAGTACTCTTTCAGGAGAAAATATGTATCTATTACAGAGCAAACTCTGACTGGGTTACTAATGTGAAAATCCTTCTTAATCCTGTTTCACAAAAATCTTTTGTATCGCATTATTGAACATGATTTCCCACTCCTATTATGTTATCTATCCAACAAGATTAAATAAATCTGCTTTCCTGAGTTACTACAATTTTAGGACAATAGAGCACAGTTTAGAGACCTGCTTGTTGGCTATTATGTCTTCTTACGCCTTATTCAGAACTGCTTTGATGGTGGGCACTCTAGAAATATATGGATGGCTCAACAGAAAATTATAGTCTGTCAAAGATAACTATATCCAAATTGACTCTTCACCAAATGGGCAGTATTGCTCTTACTTCTTCAGTCATTTCTTATCAAGAAACTTTACAGTAAGTACCTCGTAACAGTAAGAACTTATTTAATCTTTCCTCAGTGCTGTTTCAATAGGATTGAGTGGCATAAGAGATTTCTAATGAAGTTTGTAAAAGAAACCAAAGGAGCTGATACTTTGTCACTTTGATGCTTTTGTATCTGCTGTTTGTACTTTTATTTGTAAGACTTTTTTAACTGGAGACACACTCAGGTGGATCTCTTCCCTAGAAATTACAGCCTATCTGTATTTCCTGTGTGACTGAGAAAGCAATGGTTACTCAGCTTCAGCTCTGCACAAAAAGAGGGAAAAACTGGACTTCAGCATATCAATCTAATATGGTAAGGAGTCTCACTGGAAGGGTACATCCGCCTTGAAAGAGGCTATGCAGTAGCTGGAAGAACACATGGAAGAAAAGGTTCAGAAGGCACTATTGCATCCAGAGCAACAACTTTTTCTTCAGCTTCAGGGCTGCTGCATGGTGAAGTAGTCAAAGTGGTGGAATGAGCAAACACCAGACCCCTTGTTTTTCACAAGGTAAACCATTGCACAATTGACCATGGAAACATTGCTCTCTGCATAGAGTTTCACTGATGTCTCTTTCACAGAGACTGAGACTGACCAGTAGTGATAGCTAGCCATAATATCCAAAAGAGGCAGCTTATAAACATTCATCTATAGAAGTAAACTCTGAGGGAGTCCAGGGAGACAGCAAACAGGGGTTGTGCCCTCACTGACCAGGGGTGCAGTCTGACAGCACCCAGACAAGAAGAGCAAAGCAGGTCTGGAGACAGTAACCAGAGTCAGCCATGAGTCCCATGGCTGCCAGCCGAGTCCATAGTGACAAGACAGGTCCAAGAACAAGCCAGAAAGATCAAGATCAGCAGGTCCAAGACTGGCCAGAAGCGTAACTACAATATAGCCCAATACCTCAAGCAAGGAGCAAGAGCAATGATCCTGATGTAAATGCAGCTCCCAAACTAGATGGAGGGTGCATGGGTGGTTTTCCTAGCTCTTTCTCACACAGGTTTTTTCTCACATTAGCTCTTTTTCAAGCAGTTTGACCCCAGGTTTCACAGCTGCACCATATCAGAGCTTGAGCACAAACCCTGATAGGTGGGCAGAAGTTGTCGCTGGGATTCTTGGTGCACTCAGGCATAAACAAAAGAAAATACACCATTAGTCAGCAAAGTATGCAAAAAGTCCTAATTTATTAGCTTGTTTGTTAGGCTACAAAGCCTGCGGTAAATTCTCTTCAACAGAAAAAATCCATAGGTTTGTGTGCAATTCCTCTGGTAAACTAACCATAGTCTATAATCTAGGAAGCCTCCTGACTCTCCTTTCATGACTTTCTGTCCTAATCAACCTGCCTCAGAACAAAACTCTAAGTTTCATTTTCACTTTCACCAATGGATTTATTAGCTGACTATTCAACAGTCTAACATAATTTCTAACAAATGGATTAAACTGTTGTGACATAAATGCTTCCATTCTTCTTATTCTACACTGGCATATGACAACCACGTCCAAAATATTCCACTTCAAAAAAATCTTTATGCAAAATATTTTAGAGACAGTAAACCTTAGGCCAGTCCTTGTGCTAAGGAAAGCAATAAAATCTGGAGGTCATTTAGCCCAATCCACTCTTCAAAGTCAGCAAGCCAGATCAGATTGCTCAGGACCTTCTCTGGGCAGGTTCTGAAAATCTCAAAGGAAGGACATTCCACAGGCTCTTTATGCAACTCTTTCCAGTGCTTAATCACACATTGCAAATATTCTGTTTTTTCTCCTATATCTACTTAGAATTTCCCTTTTTGCAGTTTGTGACAGTTGCATCTTCTCCATCTGCTGTGCATCTCCAAAAAGACACTATCTTCTCCACACCTTTCCTTTATTGAGAAGTGACATTACGGAAAGATCAGACAACATCCCACAGATCCCCTCTTAACCTCCTGTTCTTCAGGCTAAACAAACCCACCTCCCTCAACCTCTTCTGTACATCAGGTGCACAAAGCCCCTGACATGTCTCACTGGCCCTCCACTGAACATGCTGAGCTGAAGACTGGACCCAATACTCCAGATGCGGTCTCATGAGTTTTGAGCAGAGAGAATTAGCCACTACTACTGACCCACTGGTTACAGTTCTGCCAAGGCAACCTAGAGTTTGTTAAACTTTATTTGTCAAGGTATTTCTGGTTTTTATTGATTGCTAAGAGAAACTACAGCTTGTAATACTGACACAGTTATTTCTGCTAATCTTTTTCTTTTTACTGTTTATCTAGAAATGCAGAACACTGAAGTCCTCTGTGTTCCGGCCTTCAAACTGGTATATGCCTTACCTAAAGAGGTAGTCACTATGCAAGTAGAGAAGGTCAATGAAATATTTGATGTTATAAATATTTGGAGGTTGTTTATAAAGCAGACAACGCCTTCTCTTTTAACTAGGATAGTAGGCCTCCTTCAGAATTGTAACTCTGAGGTTGTGTGTCCATTTGCTTTAGTTGGAAACAGAAAAGATAGGGGAGGATAGACCAGGTGTATCCAAAAGTTCAAATACATAAAGAATAATCTAAAGGTGTATTTATTATGAAAGATAAAGTCGTACCAGTGCTATTAGTTGATGCAGTAGTTTTCTCTTCTTTCAAATGCCAAAGATATTGGCAGGAGAAAGGTAGGATATATTAGCTTAATTAAAACCCCCTTTTTTTTCTAATATACATTGGCAAAGCTTCTAAAAACTGTACTGTGTTAGGATTTCCTCTGTATGCACAAATCAATGTGTGCAAAAACCTTAAGTAAAATTTAAGCTGTTTATAATAGATCTGTATGTTGTTTTTTCCTTATATTTAAAATTCTACCATGCATCTGTTTCTTAGAAATTTCTCAGAAAATTCTTGCCAAAAAAGAAATTTCCACCTATTTGCATTTCTTTCCCAATGCTGCTTTCAGTAAGATATTGTTGATCATTGTTTCTACCTACAAAAGAAACTAGAATGTTTTCTGTATGAGTCATTCTGGACAGAACTATAATGTGCAGGGAACAATGCAACAGATTATTTTCCTACTAGTGACATCCACCTCAAAAAACTTCTTAGGACTAAGAAGGAAATTTCTAGTTGTAGAAAGAAACCACAGTTTAGATAATTCCATTGGACTAGCTGTCCGAACTTAAAAACAAATGAAAAAGAAAATAAAAGCTACTTCTGCTTTGAAGGAGGAATGGCTGAGAAGAGCTATCATGAAAAGAATAACCATTTAATCTTACTTATACTCTATGTGCATTCTTCATAAAAGTCACTCTTTTCATCTGGATGGGGATGGAATTTTTTTTTTTTTTAACTTCTTGTCTGTAAATGTATTACTTTATTTTAAAGAGCCAAAGGAAGTGGAGAGACTAAGGAGAGAAATGAGAGAAGTCATGATCATGATTTGTGACAGAGAATACCATCACAGGAGCACATAGATCTAGATAGAGAGACAAATAGGGAACTTCTAAAAGTCTTTCCTTCTGCTCTCATAGAGAAAGTGTAGAAGAAGCCAAGAGAAATTAAAGCACCAGAGTGTTTGGGGTTGGGTTTTTTTTGTCAAAATAGTGAACAGTAAAATATCCAAGTGATGAAATAGAAGCAACAGAAATCTTGGTCAAGGCCTAATCCTGACACATTTTAGTAAATTAAGTATTGCAAAATATCATATTGAATCCGACTTCATATATAACCACATATGGAACATGGGACGCTGAGAATCGACCAACCAACCCCTACTGGCGTTACCAATACTATACTTCTGCAGAGCGAGCAGTTGAAAATTGGTTCACAAAGCAAGAAAAATTTTGGCTCACTGCCATCGTGGACTCTGGCTCTGTATTTTGCTTCCTAATCACCTTGAGAGAGTGATTACCTATCTTTTGGAGCCTGACACAATGCCTAAAGGAAATCATTCCATTGACTTCAGTGAACCTCAATGTTCCTTTCAAGGAAGTCCTATCGATATTTTCCTTCCTATATAATACATTATGGTGCACTTAGAACCAAAATAAAACAGTAAATAAAGTAAGACACTGATCAATACTACAGGAAAACAGAATCTGTAGCACCCCTAACAAAAGTTAGTAAGACTAATCATAGCATTAACCTGGGTAATAGCAAACACAGGATTGATCTGGCAATTTTAGCAACAAGGATTCTGAGTTCAACAATTTCTGCAGAAGTTGTCCCACACTGCAGAAAGCAGTTCCTTGTTCCTTTGCCAGAAAAAGAAAGCAAGGGTGCATGTGATACTGTGGTCAAGTGCTTAGGCCTCTTCAATCTGACAGTGGTGATACTAGGTTGCAGTCCCTTTTCCAAGGATTTCTGCAGTGCTGACTCCAGAGCAGTTGGACAAGGAATGATTCAGCCCTATCAAGTCCAAGACACTTCTGTGCACACAAAAAAAAAAATAGGTATGTATAAGCCTGGGGAACTTCAGAATTTGGATATATTAAGGTTTAAGAACACCGATT
Organism: Aptenodytes patagonicus; assembly: GCF_965638725.1. Taxonomy (NCBI): domain Eukaryota; kingdom Metazoa; phylum Chordata; class Aves; order Sphenisciformes; family Spheniscidae; genus Aptenodytes; species Aptenodytes patagonicus. The sequence continues at coordinate 48,311,927 of NC_134982.1, read as the reverse complement.
TCAACTCAGGTACCTAAATTCTGCTGTAGTTACACTTTAGGTCCCTCTGTCGTTCTTGGTTTTCCCATGACTGACAAAGTCAAATCCAGATGGTCCTACTGAGGCTTTATCAAGTCGAGAATGTAAAATGGTCATAGCTTATGAACATATATCAGACTTTCTGCCTACTGTTGAAATTCTGGATTTCAACAAGATACAGTAATAGGTTTGAAAGGTATGTCTAGTTTTCTTATTTAACTGGCTAGTTATTTTCAAGAATGAGAGTAATTTGTTTCAAAATCTTTAATAAAACGTGTCTCCATTTCTCTGTTTTAGCTATAATTAATAACTATACAATTTTCAAGGGACACATTCAACAAACTACTTATACAGCTGCATTTTAAACAGCAGAGTAGTTTCTTTCTGTGGGGAAAAATGGTCAGTATTCAGTATTTCTGCCATGTCTGGGGTTTATTGTATGGTAGAAATCATAAGAAATTACAGTCTAGCTGCTGGCTTGTTTAGGTCTCCAAAAATGTAAGCAAGTTTAGGTTTCGGTGTTGCAAGGGGAATCATATAGATAAATCTCCTTTTCTATGGGAATTAAATTAAAATATGTAAGTAACCTTGAATGCTTCTAAGTGCCTTAAGAAGTCTTTTAGGTCTTTGGAAATCTCTCGATTCATCCTAGGGACTCCCAAGACACCCTCTTGTCACCAGTAGTCTTTGCCAGAATGCAGTCTGTCAAACCAGCTACTTTATATCTTTAGAGCCAAGTGCCATATGGATTAAATGCAACTCTTAACAAGTATATTACTGTCTGAGAATGCCTATTACAAAAGTAGTAACAACACTAATATTAGAAAAATACCTTTATTTAATGATTTTAAATATCTACCCATATATTACAAATGTGATTTCTTTCCTTGCCAGCCTTTCAGGTTCACTTCAGTGTATGCTGATTGCTTACCCATGCTTCACATTGACAGTTCTTAATAGATCTCATGGATTTGCCAACATGATTGAGGGGAATAAATCATGTTGAGTCAGCCCAGCAAAACCTATCAGGATCACTAAAGCTTTGTCCTGCAATCAAAATATTTTTTAAACTGGAAAAGAAATTTTAGGGGGAGGAGGGCTAAAACAACAAATCTCTTTTTTCCTAGTCCTGTAAGACTTCTCAAATGTGAAGCAATTTAAAATGTCATCCATTACACCAGCCAATGGGTCTACTCAACTCTTTTATAATAAATGCTGAAGCACTTGCAATGGAACTAATCTGCATTTTATAATCCTCCAGTTTACAATCTAAACACTGGGAGACTATAATGAGCTGATACATGTTAGGGGTAGCTATGCATCTGGTAATCGTGTAGTCTATGGCTACACAGACTGGTGCAGCCAGTCTGGTGTATGAATATGCTCTGCAAGTAGCCAAACTGGCTCTCCTCTACTTCACTGAGCTGAAAGAAGGAGAATAGTGAGTCATACTCATTACTTTCTAGCCAAGATATTAATTAACATCATTGGGTAATTTTTAAATTGCCCTATAGGCATTTCAATACATTGTGTTGCCATACATTTGACCATATAAAAACAGTGAAAGACCTTTCTAATTTAGCTCAGCAATGAAAACTGTAGAAATCCTTTAGATAACAACTAAGCATTGTTGAATCATATTGTAGTAAGAGCTGAGTAATTTTACAGCAAGAGCATGGTCTTTTACAGCATGATAGAACACTTCTTACATCTGACTTCTGACTAGAGGCACTTTCTTGTCTGGGGCACTAACATTTAACTGAACGCAATCTCCAGCTACTCCCCAGATGCATACAATACAAAACAGGCTTTGACAATAAACCTGATTAGAAAAATAGAAGGGGAAGGTGGGAAGAGAACATGAGGAAAGACTGCTATTCCTTTAAAGGTTCAGGTGTTCTATCCAGAAACAAAACCTGCTGATACATCTACAGAGTCTGTAAGACAGGGGAAAAATAAGCAGCAACTTTTCATGACTTAAATGTTTCCACTAGAAGACCATCCAGTTTCCTGGGGGTAAACTCAGCATATTCTATTGCCACACTCTTTCATTTAAACAAGACCAACACAATGCTAGCAGTAACTCTCTCTTTCAAATACTGTCCCATAAGAAAAAAAACCTTCTCACATGATCTTCAGACTTTTATACCAAGATGAATGTAGAGTCCTTAGAGCTTTCAGTATAGGTAAAGCTTTTCATTGATCACCTTCTCCAGAAAAAGCTGCATCCCATTGCTTCTCCGTCTCTTGGGGATGAAACTATTATCAAATAATTTTAAAAATTCAGGATATCACTGGGATACTGAATGTATAAAACCTATTTCAAACACCTTTAATGTCATCACAGAACAATCTTGCCTGAAGATTCCTAAAAGAAGCAGTGAGAATCTTTTATTCCTCCACTGCCGCATGCATTTGCAGACAACAGAATTATCCTGCAGAGACAAGTGGCTAATCAAGCAGGTCTATAATTCACACATCAGACAATCACCAGCCTCCGTGAAGACATCTCACTGTTCTTAATGGAAAATTAGTGCCCATCCTGCACAGCTTTCCCCCACCCCACAAAAAAAGCAGCAAATCACAAACTAACAAGAAAATGTTAATGATCTCAATCCATGACCATTAGTTTCCACCTTCACCTCACCTGAAAAAATGCAAAGTGTGATTCCAGTTGCTCTTCCCAGTAGTAAGCAAACGCATCAAAATTCAAATTCCTTTAGAAAAACAGAAGTGAGGCTTCCTGAAAATATATCATAGCCCTTTTTTTCAACAAAACCAATGTACAGAATAGGCAAATGTTAAAGATTTTGTAAATCAAATTTCAGTACAGTGTTCTGACTGTAAACCTATGGATCTTTTGAATGCTTAGGCTGAAGAAATTTGCTTATTCTCAATCATTTCCCCTTCCCACCCTTAACTTTTCTTTTCAGATCCTTCAAAGAGAGAGAGAGAGAATTTTATTAACTGTCACATACAGTGGAATACACAGAGATTCAAAGATTATCTTACTTGGATTTTCTCTTCTATAATTTCTAGCTCTCTAAATGCAGGGCCCAATACTTTGTATGTGAATAATGGACTTCTGAAGCCAGCTTCTCTTCAGAAAAGAAAAATTCAGAAAACACACCCCAAAAAAATTAATCATCTTCCTCTATTATTTTAGGGCTCTATCTATCCCCACTGCTAGGCAGCCATCAGAAGTACCAGAGGGGACTTTGGCCCCAGTTGTCTGTACAGAAAAGCTTTTTACCTACACTTACAGTTCTGTACATTGACATAGCTAAATGAAATCTTAAAAGTCATTATCTTTATTTTAGCTCATCATATCTTAACTTAATTTATTTGATGATAAATGAGGTATGTTTTTAGACTAATTATTCTATAAAAATCACTTTTCCCAATCAAGGTTACAAACAGAATATTAGAACTATAAATGGGGAGTAAATATGAAACTGATAGCCTGCTTTGATTGAGTTGTGTATTGTAGGATTCCGAAGGCATTTATTTCACAGAGGTCTGCATATTAGTTAATAACTGAATATTCACATGGTCACATGCTTCAGAGAATGAAAAAAAAAATTATTATTTCAGTCTGGCAGAGATTTTGTGCATCTAATCAGGTTTAACTTCATGTTTATATACATTTGTGGGGTAAGAGTGCTCTATTCTATCACAACTTTATCCCAAAGGGTAAAGGGAGGTGTTAGCTTTACAGATAAATACTGCCAGGGTAAGTCAACATGAAATTTCATTTTCCAGCCCACAAAGGCACTGTGATTACCTCTGTAAGAATTTCTCTCACAGAGATTCTGGCTCATGACAACTAGCAGGATAGCTAGAGACTCAGAATAATCTCAGAGTAAGGTAATGATTATACGTTTCCTCTTGGAGAGAAAATACTTTTTTTTCAAATACCTGATCAAGTTATTTAAATATTCATCTACCATTTTTTCCACTCCTTCCTCTTTGAAATATTTTACTATTATAGCACCCAAGAATATATTGAAAGAGAAGTTAAAAAAATGACCCAGTGGAATATCCACCCAGAAAAGGAGAAGAACAGTCTTTTGGGTTCAAATTCCTATTTCAGATAATATTCAAATCGTGTGTTTGAATAGAAGTTCAATAAAAGAGATTAACAGTACAGCACCAGAATACCCAACCATCTGATGCTTAAGGTGGAAGAGAAGGTCCAGATCTCCTCTCTCAGGGGAATTAATTGAACATTTCTTGCCTGAGTACTCCAACAGCATTCATCACTAGGCATTTTATCAGTTTAACTCAAATGTATATAAATTGAACATAAAGTCAAGTATATTTAATTCTTTTCATTTTGGCGATGATAAAATTCTAAATTTAGTTCAATCCCTCCATTTGTATTGTAGTTGATTATTGTTTTTGTTAACTGAACCAAAAAATAATTCAATGCTCACACAGTTCCACTTTTAGATCCTTTTTGAAGCCTCTGGAGAAAAGCCCCTTACTTTCAAAAAGCTCTTTTTTTCGATCAGTAAAACTAGCCAGGCATGAAAACAGATCAACTAATCACAACAATAAAAATACTTCCAAAACTCCTTTTTAAAAGAAGTTGTGAGCAAATTTTACACTTTACGCTGTATACACGTGTTGGGTCCAAACATTATATCCAGCTCACCAACTCTGCTCTGCAGCAGACAAGAAGAATCTGTCTGAGCAGAGATGCTGCCCGAGGAGCTTGGTGCCTTCCCCACACATAGCTGGCTCCATCCCAACAAGAATGACACAAAGCGTGACTTTCATACAAAACTATTAACTAATAACACTGGAGGAGGCAAAATTGCGTCAGAGCATCCAAAGAGGGCCTAGTGTTTATGCTTACCTACAGTGAGAATAGGCCAAAAGCAAGAAGCCAGCGTCCCACTGCTGACATGTGCAGGAGCATGAACAAAGCAAGGCTGGATTAAGGGCCCTCTGCCAGATGCTGCAAAGTCTTCAAGAAATTAGTTTCTCAGTGAAGCACAGGAATGAAAAGAGCAGAAAACCATGCAGTCAAGAACAAGAACAAACACTGGGTTTTAGCACTGTAACTTCTTACATCCCGCTTTTTAGTATTTGAATGCAAGACCAAGAGAATACCTGAAGATATTAAAAGGAAACACTTTCAAAATTAATGAGATTGGTTGTTTTGATATGTAAAAGAATATTAATAAAGTGGAATTATTCTCTTTGTAACAGGATTTGTTTTAGGTAGTTAATTAGTCTTTTGGAAGTATTAAAAAAGAAGAATGACCTCTGCACTTACCCTAAGTAGGATAAATAATAAGTGCCTACTGTTTGTAAACACATACTTGCCACTGTGTAAATAAGGAAATGAGATCGAATTGTTAGTAATAAAAGATATAGCACTTCAGAATATAAACAAATCATCAGCCTGGCTCTTAAAAATATTCATTAATGCAATATTACTCAATGAACTACATGATAGGAGTCTACACACACCTTTGAGAAGACGTGTGTGTCAGGTTTCCCTAGCATTAGTAAAGGAAAGGTTTCAATACTGCTGTAGAATTCTTCTTGAAAGAAAGGAAATTATTCACTCAAATCCACAACTCCCATTGCACTCTCAATTCTGGCTCCCCAGTCATCTCTGTGAAAGTTGATTTCTATGGACATACGTGCATGTAGGATCGAGTAATCTCAGAGATATAAGTAGATGTGTTGTGGGGTATAAAATAAACATCAAGGTTTAAAAAAATGAAGCTCGCAGAAATTCCATGTCTGGATTTCTTTCCTGCAAACCAATTTAATTCATATCTCTGCCAGACATGTGCAAGGCTTGTAAGTGAGTATACTCCAACTTAGCTACAGTAGGGTTGTTTGTATGCTGTATACGAGTATTTGAAGTGTTCATCTGACATTCTTTACAGCAAGATCTGAAAATATCCTTTTCCAGGATTTAAAAAAAAAAAAAATTAAAAGGCATATCCATCTCCTCTGAAAAGGTTTGATTTTCTCTATCCAGTGTGTTCAACTGTCTATAGTAGAAGATGACTTGCTCCCCAAAATGAATAAATCTTATACATTATCACGTTCAAATCCTTCCTCCATTTCTCAAAAAAAATGACTCAGCATATATATAACAAAGGTGAGAGCGCAACAGAAGGAAAATCCAGACCTTGTAGCTTCAGGTATTTTATCAAACTTCTGATGAACATGCAAATTAAACTTACCAGCACTTATGTAGTCCTAAAGATATTCCAATACAGACAACATCTTCTGCAAATTAGCCAGGCCACAGAAGAGAACAGTCCTTCAGTTTCCCCATTTAAAATCTGCAGCCTGTAGATAACTCATCAAAACACTATATAAGAATATTTATCAATTTATTTATATGCCCTCCACCATCAGGAAATTTGAAGCACTGCCAAGCGCCTTGAAACAGACTTTCTCTTCATTCTTTAATACTTTGTAGGAAAAAAAAAAGGTGGGTTTTTTTATGTTGAAGAGATTTCTGTGTTTGTTTCCATTTTCATTTTTTCATTTTTTGTGCATTCATGAAAAAAGAATCTTCATGGAAAAGTTGACTGTAGAAATTTGTTTTCCCCTAAAAATAGTGAGACCTCATTCTTATCTCTTGCAGAAGTGAGACAACAAACAGTACTTTTGAAAGTGAAACAATTTTCCAAAGTATTTATACAAGATTACTCATAAATTGAGTACTATAACCAAAGTACAAACTCACATAATGAGATCGAGTTTTATCACTTTCAGAAGAGCTGGGGAAAAAGCTAAGCAGAAAGCTTAGCTTTATTGCAATGGATTCTAAGAGATATTACATAGCTGCTATTACAAAATCAGCTGTTGCGGTGAAAGATCAGCCTGAGCTTCTAGGCTTTGCTCACTTCTCAAGTCAGCATATTTATTTATGAGATGATTGTTGTCACCAAAACACATTTGATTCTTGTTTTGTCAATGTTTACACTCGCTCATATTTTCCTACTCAATTGTTACTCACATTGTGTTCAACAGAACTTCACTTATATTTGCTGTAATTTTTTGGGAATGAAAAATGCTCTCCAAAAGTATTCACATTCCCGGTGAAAACTCTGCTTAGCCATTGACTCAGATGCAGGCTGAGGTTGGGCAGGTTGCAGCACTCACACCCAGTGACAGTAACGGTTTCATCCTGACTGCGTTCCTGTTCTGTGCATTGGCAGATTGGATTAACTACCTACATACGCTGAAGTACCTACCAGCAGATGCTGTAAATGACTTTATCTGTCACGTTACAGTCATGATATCAATCCATTCAAAGGATGCGGGAAGTTGAGTTTTGTGTTGTTGCTGAGGGAGAAGCATAAGAGGAAGAGAACCACTAAGTAGTTACTTCTGCAAATGTAACAGTCTCCCGTCATAAAGAGAAATCATGCTTAAGACCAGTATAAATATTTGTCAAAGACATCCAGGAAACTTCAGGTTCCCAAAAAGTACCATAGGACTCCTTTTGCAAAAGTGGAGTCTCAGCTTGCAGCCTTTCCTACATTAAAGTTTACCTTTCATGAAGTATGAAAAAAGGCAGAGGAAAAAGGAGGTGTCCTTTTCAAATAATGAAGCCTCTGAGTGCTAGTGTGTTTTGTTAATAAGGTGTTCCTTGTTAACAGAGCATGGGCCACACCTGTCCATTAATATACTCTGTAAGCTTTCTCCCCAGCTATTAATTTCTGTTACAGCAACTTTGAGGATTCCAATGAGGAAAATTGTTTCTAAGTACTCACACTGTCATGTTTATTTATACTGTGAACACATCGCAAACTTCTCAGTCTAAACGAGAATAGCTTCAAATTGACTTACTCGATAGGATTGAATGACACTCAGAATTTCTGTTCTGGAGAAAGCATTGTTTGCCTTGAAAAAAGCTGCCCTATGCTGGCCAAAGAGCCTTGCAGCCCTCAGTGCTGCAGGTCCATCTGCCCCCAGAGAACCTGGCCTACCTGTCACTGAGCTTTTTCTAAAGCCATTGCAAGAAAGAAAATATAAAAAAACAGGTCAGGAAAAAGGAAAGGTATAGCCTTATCCATAGCATTTCTCATCCTTCTAATATGTAAAAGATGGACTTAAAACAAAAGCTGATATCATATCAAATCAGTAAGTCAAAACATAAGTTCAAATTAACTAAAAAAAAAAATAATTCTTCCTATTCCACCTTACATCCTCAGTCATTACCAAAAGCAGCCTTAAAATTTTCTTTGAACTTCTAGATCAATAAAAATAAAATTCCCCCTTAACAGAAATTAGCTGGTATAAGCAATGCACACATCTTATATTGACTCACTGCAAGGAGAAAATTTCCCTTCTAATAAATGCTTAACACCTTGGTAAACAGCTCTGTTTTGCAGAACGAGGTATAGCTGTTTGAACATCAATTGTGTAATGAAATTCATATACCAATGGACTTAATGGACAGGGCAGACAATGAGTAAGACACTACTTCAGGAAGAAATTATTCTTTTTCTTTAAATAAAGAAGCCTGTTTTACAACTGTTAGCATATTCTGCCTGGTGCTGAACTTAGAATTCCCATTTGCAGGGTCCCGTCTCAGTTTTGGTTTGGGTAATGAGGACCTCTTCTGGGAGATAAGATAATAATATATCAGACACAGGTTTCTTCATCCTTTTAAATGCCTTGTCTTTGTCACTTCAAAAGGCCTGGTAGGTCATTCAGGCACCTGGGAGGTTTTTCCTATTCCATTTCATGTCTATCTCTAATTCTACTCTATCCTCAGTTGGAGCCTCCCAGAGATACATTTCCTATAAGTTAACTGTAAAATAAATATTTGTCATAGATATCAGTACACTGTCAATTCCAATTTTCTTTGAAAATAGGAAATTCTTCAGTGAATGAGGACCTTATCCTTCCTTTTAATCTCTCAATGAGTGAAAAAACAATAAGCTTCAAAAGAGCAGGTGAATGGACTCCTAATCTATGTTTAATAAATCATCACAGAATGTGACTGTAAAAAGGCTTGATCTCTTTTGAAGATCTCATCACACTTCATAAAGTTCTTCAGAAGTTCTTGGAGAGGTCTGAGCATATTTTAACTTAGGAGCCTGTATATTCTTCTGTGCATGACTCGTGATATCAATGCCCATCTTTCCCAGCTCAAGTGATAAGTATCACAACTTGATTTAGTTAAAAAATGGAGAACGCATTTACAGCTGAATGTTGCCAAGGTGAAAGACAGGTCCTTCTTAAAATGAATGTGTTCAAATAATTACTGATGAACTTTGCAAAACTCCAAGAGTCACTGAGATCATACCCCAATGATAATGAATGAGTACAAGAGTATGACACAATTGGATTGCCTTCTTTGTTACTGAGATTCTTTGTTAATTAGAGAACTCACAGGGCTTTAACTCTAATTACTTTCTTTACCTTTAATAATGTAAAGTGGATATCTGACTGATATATTTTGTGGCTTATCATTGGTGAAAAGTACAATCAGATGCCCCATGCAGAGTAGAAGTTCTTGGTGGTTCAACAGGCAGCACAGTTGCTTGACAGAAAGTTGGTCACATGTGAGAGTTTATGTTGTAAATCCTACTTACCAAGTGATTGAAAAACAGAAAATGCAGCCACTATTTCTGCTCTCTCATTTATCGTGAATTACCAGTCATCTTTACACTGGACTTAGCTGTCATCTGGTACAAGGTGGCTCAACTCAGTGAAGCTGAACAGAGCCCTGCCAACAAACATCTGGCACAATAGGTTCAAGTGGCTGGCTGGTCACTAGCAGCACCCTGATCTTCTAATCCTTTAAGTAGTTGTCTCCATGTAGGGACCTTCTCTCTAGCTCTGTACATGCCGGCACAGAAAGAGTGTTGTTTCTATTCTTTGTCCACCTTGCCTACTTTTACCCATCTTAGTATTTGAAATCTCCAGAGCATGGTAAACAATCCACATCATTTGTTCAGTTTGGAAGTTGTCTTCATGGGAATAAAATTGATTACACAACAATGGCATGATTTTCCATAAGCCCACGCTTACTTCACTTTATGTCATATAGTTTTAAAATATCAGTGGACTTCATGTTGTTTTGCAAAAGAATAAAGACCACTGCTGTTAGCATGACACCTTTCACGTGTGTGATGTTAATACTCTCCATGAAACACAGAGGGAGAACTGGGTTCACAACACTGTTTCAGGCTGAATAGAAAGCAACAGGAGGGGAGCTAGGTGACATAGCAAGTGCATAGCTAACAGTATGTGCACCTTTGGCATCTGGTAGGTAACCAGTATGTTTTCTACTGGGGGGGGGGGGGGTGTTGTCTTTTCTTCTTCCACCCTTTGTAAAATTTCATTAAAATTGCACATTTTTTTGCATGTCTATCAAAAGAGGACCCTTACTTTGGGACTATATTTTAATTAATAATACTATCTGTATCACTACTAGTCCTTCTGCCACTTTCTAAAATAATTAATTGTCATCAGTCAGCTTATTCATCCATCATTTAGAAAACAGATATTCTTCCTTTTTTAACAGGGACGTCACCAGTCTTTCTGCTCATTCTTTCTACCCACTAAAAGATAAAGTTTTATTTAAATGGTGTCTCTCTGTAACTTTTACTACTATAATACAAATTAGTTTTAGGGCTGCAGGATCGCAAAATATGCATTTACCATGTTAGTTTTGTATGCTTGCTCCTTTTCTCCATATGGCTCCATGCTTATGCCAGGTTTTTCTTTACCAGATAAAGAATCTTTTGTTGTTTAAAATTTTTCTTTTCTCTAAATCAAAAATTTTGTAAAACACCAAAAACATTTTTCAGGCCTTTTTTAATAACAGTTTAACAAATGTTAATGACATTGTACATACCATGTATGCCAAGTTACTGAGACAGGATAATTATTGAAATATTATGATTTACTCAAGTTGAAGAAAATATTTATTTTCAGGAAGAGATCAATGTTTAATATTCTTCCTTTCTTGAAGAGTTGTGAGTTCAGCATGTGCTGAAGAGCTTTCCTAAAGCAGAAACCCTGGCTCACCTAAATCAAGGGACAAGGCATTCTCTTCTACTCCTGGCCCTCTGCTTGGGAGAGCTCTTGTTTGACCTTAACTGAATGTTAGGATGAGAATCTGGGTGTGAACAAGGCACCTTCTTCTCCCTGGAGTGGGGGAATAAAAAAGAGGGCCAGATTACATTTAAATCAGTCCCCAAAACTAGGTGAGGGGGAGGGAACCAGGGCTGTTGACCACAGCCATGGAACTTGCATGCTCCATCGCTTAGAAACAAACCGTTACAAGCATCAAAACATCACAAAGCTTTTTTATGTCACAGGTATTTTTATGTGTTGTAAAGAATTACAGGAACTACAGAGAAGGATGTAGAAGTGTCCTGTATAACAAAATAAGAACCTTATGTGACTGACAACAGCTCTGTAAGCTTTTAGCAGACTGAAGTTCCATCTCTAGTAAGATTCTTGGTCATTTCTTTGCATCTATTTCAGAAAAACAGAGTCCCGACCCAGATTTTACACAATAATTTAAGACTGAATGAAAACTGTAAGAATAACAAACTATGACAGGAAAGGGCAGGGAAAGAAGGGTCATTATATAAGAAACATGGCTTCAGAGACCTCATTTGCAGCTAGATGATTTCCATCATGAATGTCAGACTTACAACCATATTCAGATGGACAGAACCCATGAACTATAGAAAGCTTCAGGACAACTTTTCATGCAAGAACAGACCTGATTGCAGAAATGACCACATCCTTTTAAGATTTTTTTTCCCCCAGTTTTTAGTTATGATAATAATCATCTATCTTGTGCATATATTCAAATGTAATGACATGAAGAAAATTTATACCTAGATTATCATCAATTTGTTTACCACAATTTCAGAGATAATTCCTTATGATAAATGCAACACACAATAAAGGACACCAGAATATGGGCTGGAGGCCTTACACTCCATTTATCAAACTATGCTCCTGGAAGGAATAAATGATCTTGTGACCCTGGTCACTGTAGTGCACAATTGCTATATTTGCATTTCTAAAATTGTTTCAGATCTAAGAAAGGTTTTTCTCAGTAAGGTACAAAACATATAATAGCTCAGTTTCTAAACACTGCTTAAACTTTGCATTAAGAATGCACCATCCATTTTATATATGATCTTAACTGAATTGCATTGTACAATAATGTTCTACTTAGGCTCTGTAGCTGAGATAATCTTTTGCAGGTTGACTTTCCCTTTCCTTTTTCTCTATTTTCTTCATGACTAACTCCTGCAATTGTGATTTGGCATTAGACTAGAGTGAATCAGGTATTCAGAGGCTGAATACAAATTCAATCCAATACTGCTTTTGCTTGGAGCATATCTGATTTATGGACATCAGCAAAAGAAATATACAAAATAAGTAGATTTTTTGCATTCACTTGGTAAAAATATGATATTGCAGTGTTTAAAACCAGTTTGAGAAGAAATATGTTTTAAATACATTACAATACTAAACAAACCACTGCAAAATGCATTGAAGTCTTAAAAGCACTAGGTTATGGCTTTGCTGTTCACATTACTGCAGTGAAGGGGCTGTAAGCCTTTCCATTAAAAATCCTATTTTCAATATTTTATAAGTCTGCTGCAAAAATCACACTGGACTGAAACTCAGAATAAAAGGAATAAAAGAATAAAATAAAAAAATAAATAAAATAAAAGAATAAAAGCTTGGAAATATGTCATTTAAATAATTTTTTTATAACAGTGTCATAATTTAATTTGTATTTGTAAATGCAGAACAGGAAGAAATAAATTCTTAAGACATTTTGCACAGATTGAAAGCACAAAAGTTACCCTACGTGCTTTTAAATATGATTGATACTGGCAAAGTCTAATTTTGCATATCCAAGCTGCACATGCAAAAAAATGTTTTGAAAGGAACAGGCCAAATTTGATTCCATCAGGGCTCAGCTTTGCCTCACCTTATAACGATGCTCCCTTCAAGTTTAACCTAAAAGTAAGGTTGTATACATATTTATGACAGTGATAATAGTGTATTTTGGAATAACTATTCAATTAATACACAGCAGTAAGCTGCCTTCCAAAGTATCTAATCGGGGTTTCTAAAGTATGCATCAGGGTTTCTCAATGCCCCGATTTACATCACAATTTTCTGGTAGATTTTAAAGTCCTGCCCCTAACTTATTTCACATAGTTAACTTTTCAGAGTACAGAAGTAATGTAAGGATCTCATTTGTGATCCATCAAGTTCATACTTGATAAATTAAGATTTCAAAACAAAGCTCGTGTTCCAGTCCACTTTCTGGGTACAAACTGAATTGATTACTTTCACTACTGATACAAACATGAAATCCATAACAGAAAAAAGTGCTTTGTCTTCAATATCTGAAACACTTTATATGTCAAGCTTGGGGAGCTGATTTAAAAATTTAAATAATGAGGGCAAAATATTTTACCAAAATTATTTTTAAGGACTAAGAGCATAAGGGAGAAGTAAATACCATGTTGGCAAGACCTTTTTCAATTCAGTATCTCCAGAGAATATTTTCTTCAGAAAAAGGTACACAAATCCTACAAGGCCAATTGGTAAAGTTTCTTCCTAAGACATAGAAAGAAAGAGACTCTTGTTTCTATCATGAAATCAGGCATCTTTCTTTTCATTTTCTGTATTTAACCTTTTTAATACAACACTGTATTAAAAGGCATTATCCTTATGCCCTTGTTTCACTTATATCCCTTTTAAATTATGTCAAGGTCTTGACCCTAAAAATATTTAGGGGCAGTAAGTTTTGCAACTGAAATATGCAGCTTTTTAAAAAATCTTTTTATCAGTTGTAATTCCCTTCAAAAATCCTTGAATGTATCTTTATTCTTGCAATAAGAAGGCACAATGAGAAAGCTTACTTTTCCCTTATTATGTTTCATTCGTCTCTTCTCCATATGTTCATACTCTCCTACTTTAAATTACGTTAGTTAAATATATTAAAACATTAATCCTTCCATTCTTAGTGAGTTTGCAGGTGTAATTACAATTAAACCCCTTAGATGTTGTCTCAGCTAAGCTAGAGAATATTGACCAAATTTTTGACTATCAGTATCAAATGTAATCAAAGTACTATTAAAAGTTCATTAAATTTCTGAAGTGATAATTATGGGTGCAGAGTGTTCCTTTAACACTGAATATAGAACTTATTTGGAGTTCCTTGTTGGCTCTCTTGTTAATGACTTAAGTGCTGTATCTGAACACAAACTGACTATCACAGAAGTTCCCCAACATAAACTTCATATTTTCATTTGAAGTTTTCCATACTTGACAGTCTCATCTCTCTTATCCATTGCCATAGGCTACCACTTTCTGTAGTAATTCTTATGATGAGGAAGGAAAAAGAAAAAGGGAAACATAATATAACAAGTGCATAACTTGATTTAGGTGCTTTTTCTAGTTTTAAAAAAACATGGTGCTGCTGCCACTGCTTCTGCAATTGCAACCAGCTTGTTCATTAGCATTTTTTATATTTTTGCTGTCTGTTCAAATGTATGCATTTTGACAATTAGAGATCCAATCAAACAGTTACTGTAGAAAGCCTTTGGTATCTTGATTACCTGAGCTCTATTTCATTCTAGTTTTGAAGCAAAACATTCTGTACATCTAATTAGTTTCGTGTTTCTAATTGTCATGGTTACCCCATGCACTTTTATAAGCTCTGCTGTAACCAGCACCATTTTTATGTGGTAAGCATTTTTCAAAATAATTAATTCTGTCAGATATGAGATGAGATGTCTTATTATGTCTCCACATAAATTGAGCTTTGAAAGGAAATAATACGGTATTCTTTGTTCCTATCCCAGTTAACACCAGCCTTTCTTCTGCATACTTACAATATCCCAAAAGGATTAACATTCTTTATTCTCTGGCCTTCATCTTTGTACACCAATAATCCTTCCAGGGTAGACTCCAATAAAACACATCTGTTACATTTATATTCCGACATTAGTCCAAGTCTGTGCTCTGAACCATTGTGTTTTGATGCAATGCACTATTAAGCAACTTCTGTGTTTTCCAATAAAGGAAGCTATATATCACTGAATGATTAAGTAAGCCATTTATAGATGGCATTAATATGAGCATTAGTACTTTGTCCTAGGGCCTGTATTGACCTTGTACCTTGGTTAAATTCTTCCTCTGCTGAACTAACTGATGCACATTGCTTTGATGCACATAGTTAGCTTTCACAATTAAAAAAAAAAAAAAGTGGCAAACTATATCCAAAAAATACTATGATGTTTCAGGAAGTTGTGAGCAGGGATGTGGAAGGTTGAAAAATAGGGTGTACACTTGAAAAACAACACAGAAATCAAATGTTATTATTTTCCTTTAACAGGTAATATAGTTTGCACCTTTTGTCAAAACATATAACTATTTCTGGATATAGCTTCAAGTTTCTTAAATAGGGGAGTTTATTATTATTTATGTTACAGGACTGACACCACTTTTCCTTGCTGATTGGCTCACAAGTTCTTCTATCAAATATACTGGTGCTTCCTCGGAGAAAATTTGTGAATGAGTTTAAGGATTCTATCATAGCTGGCTTCCCTGACATATTAAAAAATCAAGTTCCATAAGATTGGAATGCAATGACTAAACATGGAAAAAGCAAGTCAAGAACATTGTATACTACACTCAGTCACCTGTTTCGTGGTTTAACCACAGACGGCAGCTAAGCCCCACACAGTTGCTCACTCACCTCACCCCATTGGGATGGGGGAGAGAATCGGAAGGGTAAAAGTGAGAAAACTTGTGGGTTGAGGTAAAGACAGTTTAATAGGTAAAGGAAAAGCTGCACACACAGGCAAAGCAAATAAGGAATTCACTCGCTACTTCTCATCGGCCAGCATATGGTTAGCCATTTCGAGGAAAGCAGGGCTCCGTCACACATAATTATTACTTAGGAAGACAAATGCCATAATTCCAAACGCACTCCCTTCCTCCTTCTTCCCCTCCAGCTTTTATTGCTGAGTATGGCATCATATGGTATGGGATATCCCTTTGGTAAGATGGGGCCTGCTATCCTGGCTGTGTCCCTCCCCGTCTCTTGTCCACCCCCAGCCTGTTTGCTGGTAGGGCAGCATGAGAAACAAAAAAGGCCTTGACGCTGTGCAAGTACTGTTCAGCAGTAACTAAAACATCCCTGTGTGACCTGTTTTGGTCACAAATCCAAAACATAGCACCATATGACCTACTATGAAGAAAATTAACTCTATCCCAGCCAAAACCAGTATGATGAGTATTATAAGAAATCAAAATCTATTTCTGGAAAATAGAATGCAACTGCTTATAATGCTCTGCTGTTGGCCTTTGTCAGATGCTGAAATAAAATTACGTTTAAAGATTGATCATTCTGTAGACGCAGGGAAGGTGATTATATGCTTTTTCTATGGACATCAGACTGAGCTCAGAACTGCAGATATAGCCACAGGCCTTATTATAATCAAAGAAAAATATATTCCAACAAGTCAAGGTTGAATTTTGCTGCAATTACTGTACATATAGGACCTGAATAAGGCTAGACACTTTACATATGAATAACGACTCAGTGGATGACCCACAGGACTTACAATTGAATCTTAGACCATGCACTGTGAATGAAAGCAGCAAACAGTAGACAGAGAATAATAAACTTTAAAAGTTCTTTGCATTTGTTAGAACAAAATCATTATGCTGATATTTCCTTCCTCATCATCTGCCTTTCTTTAGACTTGAGTATATTACAGGCATTTGTGTGTCTTTCTTTCAGACAGAAAATAGGATTTTTAATAAAACAAAACAGTTTTCATGAAAAGTGTCAATTACTGCTCCAGAAATTGCACTGGCTGACCAAAAGGCCCAAAGTTACTTTTTTAAACTGAAAATGATTTCATTAGCATAATTCCAGGATAAAGTTTTCAAATGAAAATTGTTCAACTTAGAATTGTCGCTTCTTCACAATAAAATCTCTGCATAGGAAGCTCTCGATCACAATCCCCTCTGATCATAGTCTGTCTGGGGACAGTCATCATTTGATTACTTAGAGAAAATGAACACACTTGAACCAGTACCCTACTGGTTAATCATATTTGGAACATGCTAAAACCAGAAGTCATGAATTTAAATCATTCCACCATCGGCCATTTGTCAGTGGTGTTACTTCCTGAGTGTTCTGCAGACCCATGCTAAGGTGACAAGAGCAGCTGACAATACTTGTCATTATTTTTTCTATATTAATTCTAGCACACCATCTTTGTACTAACTCAGTATTCAGCATTCAGACATGATTCAAAGGGGGAAGAAGGATGTCAAAGTATAGGGTGACTGCATTGTTATTTCAAAATGAAACTTTTTTCTATCTTGTATCCAACAAGTTATTTCTATCTCAGCTAAATTACACTGTTTTCACTGATAACACAAGAGTAATCCCCATCCTATTATATGAAGTATTTATCCCAAATAAGCACAAATCAACAATTAATAAACCTAATAATTATTTCTGAATATGTGTACTACTTAATCCTATTCCAAATAATATAAGCATAAAGATAAAAGGAGAGAGACTATGCCATCTCGCAGGTTATTTAGCTGTGTGGTGGGCAGGACTGCTGATACTGTCCAGGAACAGCTGGTTGCCTAGGGCAACAAAACAGCAGGGCTGCAAAATATTTGCTGGCTGCTTCCATGCCTATCTAGATGCCAGGCTGCAGAGACGTTTTCTTGTTTGCCTAGGCCATTAGAGCTCTTAGGGCCAGACTAGGTAATAACTAAGCCTACTTTATTTGTAATGACCTCCTCTTTAAGGGTCAAAACCAACAGCTCTTATACCATTCTCTACTCACCTTGGTTCATTCTCTGTGAAATACATGTTGCTGCATGACGATATGTGGCTTACCAACATGCCTATGATTAGTGGAGCCATTTATGAAAATGCCACCTTTAATTGCACTGCAGTGGAGTTTGCTGCAAGTCTCACAGACCTCAGACGGTGCTGGGGCACCACCAGCTCAAACTCCCGCAAGGGCAGCTCCCACACAGGGAAACAATCTGCAGCATTTCTCCCTGTGCTGCCATCTGCCCCAGAGGAGAAACAGATCCAGAATCCGCATTCAGTGCACATTTAAAATGGTCCTGAAATGCAGATATAAATCACATGCCAGGGTGTTCTCAGTTATGAAATCCAAACAGATCAAAGTCTTAATCTCTATAAAAGACTACAGCTATATCAGGGGTAAGTTTTAAGTATTAGAAAGCCACCAGAATGTTTTCATAGTGTGAAAAATATCTTCCTTGCTCACATTCAGATACTTTCATCTGTATGCTTGTTTTCTGATCTCATAGGCAATCCACCTTTGGCCTGTATAAATATGTCGAATCAGTTTTGAACTGCAAATGCTATTTCTCCAGAATGTTAAGGAACTCTCCTTCCAGAGCTGTCATGTTTAAAGACTACTCGTTACAGCATTCTCATGCTGTAAAAAGCTCTTTAAAATAAGCAGAGGAATGATTCTGGTCAGTGCTGTTTTCACATATGTCAGCTCTGTTCTGGACAGGCTTTTCAATTTCCGATTTACGTACTGTGATGCAGTTTATGTATATATACATACACCATAGAAAAAGAGAGAGAAGAGTGAAATCTAAATAAAAGAATCATTAACAATTCCTTCTATGCTTTAGAAAAATGTCACTTTTATATGAAGATGAAACTTCGGTCATAGTCACTTTCTATAAATGCTCAGCTGTAAATATATGTACATATATGTTTGCAACGTAAACTTCCACTGTTGATGAATAGTACCGAATAACAGAAAGTACATTTTTATCTAAAACCCCAAAACATGGAAACGATTAGTCCACTTTAGACATGAATATGGTGTTTCCAAAATGTAGCAACCCTGCTGCTGAATCACCAGATGCAGCATTACGAAAAGGAGTCACTAGTCTCTACAAGCTTTGTATTTCAATTCTTTTTTAAAGGAAAAGCAGCAGTAAAAGAAAGAAAGCACATCATCTGCTTGAAATCAGAGCCTTCTTACAATACCCCAAGGCTATACTTTGTTTCCAATTAATGTTTGCCCTCTTGGAATTATATACAAATAGTTTTTACATTCTTCATGCATAGCAAATCTGTCTAATGATTTTCTTACCATGTTCTAGTCTAGATAAAAGTACTTAATTGCTGTAACAACATTAACTTCACAAGTCTATCATTTGTGACTAGCGGTTAGCTGTTTCTTAAGCTGTACTATAACATACAAAGTGGAAAATGCAAGCAATCTAGTAAAAAATTACATTGTTAAGAAAATGCCCCATTTTAAGCTCTTTATTATATGCTACTAAAATTACTAGAGAAAAAAATGCAATGCTGCGTGACATGAATTTTATGGAGGACCAAAAAAAAAGAAAATACATTAATAACCAATGATATTGAATTTGCTTTAGCTATACTTTTGTATATTCCTGGCTATATACTTCTTTGTTGTTTTCTCTTTGGAAATGTGTAAAAACAGCAGGAGAAAATGCACACATAAAGTATATGTAAAGGATGAATCAGAATAAAAAGTGTACCCTTGATGGTCCCTATTCTTACAGCAGAACTCTAAAGAACATCACCTCTAGAAATCAAAGTCTTCCAACTCACATGCAGGAAATAAATTCAGGTTTCTGTCACAGAAATTAAACTACATGAAATATCCATACACTGGAAAACCATGGAAATAGTCACAAACAGCAAACTTGGAATAGAGGGAGAAGTTTTATTGCCCTGGTAAAGCTGCTAAAGCAACAAAAAGATAACAGGTAGCTCCAGAATTTCATGTTACTTTAACTCCACTTGCATATAAAACCAATGTGTTTTCTCACATGCAAGAGAAAGAAACAATAATCAAGTGTTCACTGAGCTACAGAGATTAAACATAAGACATGGAAGTTAGGACATCTCCAAACTGTCTTATACTACCAACACTTGAACCCAGATCTCCTGTGGCCTCACTAATTACTCTAAAGGCAAGGCAATGCTGGGGATTTCACAGAGCATTTTTAACACTCCGTTTACATCAAGAATGAGGATGGGGAAGAGGGAAGAGTTAAAGCTGTGCATAAAAAGTTGCACAGAAAAGCTGTTCCAGTTCAAATTTCTATTTAAGTGATGAAAGGGCTTTGTATTAGCACTCTGTTTAGGATTATATACATCACCATCTCTCACTTCATCAATACAATGGGAATAGTTAACTCTACTATTACTGAAGAAATTAAAATCTTGTTCTATACACTCAAAGTACCTAATTGTTGCTCAGAAACTGCAGAATACAGTATACTACTATTATTTTCATTGTTCAGAATTTGATTCATTCATCCCACCAACAAACCAGCATATTCAAAAGTTTAATGAATTATCTGAAAATACAGTCATTTCCTTCAGTATATCAAATGTCACACTATAAACTCTCTTGACTTAGTAATTTGCTTTTTTTTCAAGTTCAGCACCAGTATTTTGCAGGGTTATTTTAAACATTTACATTTAATTAGATAAAAAGTAATTTTAAATCACACTAAGTGTCATTTTGGCATTTAACAAACATGTTTTTTCATCTTTAGGAAAAAAGTCAAAAAGGTGTTTTACACTGGTGGGGGAGGAGGGAGAGGGCAGAGAGAGAGAGAGAGAGAGAGAGACATTCTCAGTAAATAAGGCTCAACAACAAATGACTTAATAAAATAGATGTTTAATAAGATAAAACAAAAAGAGGAATATAGTTAGTGAGTAAATCTTTTGTCCCTTCAGATACTAGTAATCCCGCATCCCTAGAGCCGCTGGATGGATTTTCCTATGCCATACTGCACACATCCCCTCCGTGGAGAGAGGTTAACTGTGACGTGGATCACCGACTCCTCAATGTGCAATGGTCTTCTGTTTAGGATCACTACATTCCACTCCTTGTTCGACACCCAGTTTACCTTTCCCAAAGATCTTGTAAGCTACAGGTTATATAAATAACACACAGGTTTCTCAAGCCCTAAGTACGAGCCCAGATAGAGCAGATATAGCTCCTCAAGTACAATGTCTTCTGCAAGGCTCCCAGTACAGAAGGTTTTCCAGAATTCAAAATATAAAGCAACTTATCATTCCTAGAAAAGCAAATCCAGCAACAAACTCATCAGTTTAAATATCTGCTACTTGATGTTATTTGTTAAGGGACTGGGAGTCATAACCTGCATAGAAAGTATTCTAAGTAATTTTTTTAATTTTATATATAATTACTGAAGCACTATTGGATACTGACATTTCATTTTCTTAAATATCTGAATGCAGACAAAGAATACACTAAATCAAAACTCGTTGGTCCATGTGTAGAGTCGTATCCTGAAATCACACAACCCTTCTCAAAAATTCTGTACTGACTACAGAGAGGATATCAGCATTTTTATTATCTGAGATATGATAATACTTCTGTTCACAAGTTTAGCCTCTGAGATCTCTAGATGCTTCAAGTAGAAAAAGAGTAGATGTACTCCAGTTCCAAATTTCATATTTTTTAAGTCTATAAATTCTTGTTTCTGGACAGACGTTAAAAGAAGTGAAATTTTCCACTCATTTAAATAAATTGAATTTCATCTTTGACCTGCAGCTGAAATCAGGGCAAAACAGAGAAAAGGAAACGGGAAAAAAATAGAGGTTTACAAGATTGTAAAGGCTCTCTATATTTTTTTTCTTTCATATTTAAGTGAAAAACTTGCTAAGTAATCTTAAACACAGTCTTCCATCATGACTCAAGTAGGCCAGAATTATTCACACTTCACATAATTTATATTAGTTCAAAAATTTATAATGCTGAAAGTTAGTAAACTGCAACCAAGCATCAGATGTGAGAGTCAGAAAATTTTAGTGTACTATTGTTTAGAACAACCATGGTCAATGTCTCATTTCAACTAACATGGGGGCTTAAAATCAGATACATACTTGAGATCAATGCATTGATCTAATAGCATTGTTCAACTCCTGCTTCCAAAACCTTTCCCAGTTTTAAAAATATTGTGAATATATTGTTGTCTGAGTAAAGAAGTCTACATTAGTATAACTCATGTGGTGTACAAAAAAAGAAGATATAGGTTATTACCTAAAGCTGGAGTCCAAAAGACAGACTGTGCTGAGAATCCTATGCTCCTTTAAAGAAAGCAAAGTATCCCATCCTGAAAGAAATTAATACAAAAGTAATAGGGAAAGCTGTCAAGGCTGTTCTTGGGAATCAGCACACTTGGGTGCTTCTCTGAAGTGCCTCTACACTAATGCACATAGCATGGGAAAAAAACAGCGGGAGTTAGAAGTCTGTGTGCAGTTACAGGGCTGTGACCTCTTTGGCATCACAGAGATATGGTAGAATAGCTCACATGACTGGAGTGCTGTAATGGATGGTTACAAGCTCTTTAGGAAGCACACGCTGCGAAGAAAAAGAGGGTATGTTACACTTCATGTGAGAGAGCAGTGGAAGGCATGGAGGTGCATGGAGTACATCCTATCCTTGGGACTGTTCAGGAGCCAGTCAAGAGCATACACTTCAAGATTAGCAGGCAGACCAACACAGGTGCTGTTGTGTTGGGTACCTGCTACAGAGGTCCTGATCAGGAAGAACATGAGGCCTTCCTCAAACAACTGGAAGAAGCTTCACATTCACAGGCCCTGGTTTACATGCAGGACTTTAACCACCCTGATATTTGCTAGAAAGACAACACAGCAGGGCACAAACAATCTAGGACATTTCTGAAGTGTATTGAGAACAACTTCCTGGCACAGATGATCAAGGAGCCAATAATGAAAAGTGGACCTCATACTTATAAACAAGGAAAAACTGTCTGTGGATGTGAAAGTTGTGAGCAGCCTTGACTATAGTGACCATGAGATGGTGGAGTTCAGGATCCTGAGAGGAGGGAGCAGGGAAAAAAGCAGGATCACATCCTGGATTTCAGGAAAGTAGACTTTAACTTCTTCAGAGATCTGCTTGGAAGAATCCCATGGGATATGGCCCTAGAGACAAGAGTCCAAGAAAGCTGGTTGATAACCTCCTCCAAGCTCAAAAAAGGTCCATCCCAACAAGCAGGAAATCAAGCAGAGGTGGCAGGAGGCCTGCATGGAGGAGCAAGGAGCTCCTGATTGAACTCTGATAGAAAAAGAAAGTGTACAAGAGGTGGAAGGAGGGACAGATGACCCAGAAGAAGTATAGAGATGCTGTTCAATCATAGGGATGGGGTTAGGAAAGCCAAAGTCCACCTGCAGTTGAATCTGGCAAGGCATGTCAAAGGCAACAAGAAAGGATACTACAAGTACATAAATGGGAAGGATAACTAGGGAAAACATGGGTCCCCAGGTTGGGGACCTAGTGACAAGGGACATGGAAAAGGCCAAGGTTCTCAATGCCTTCTTTGCCTCAGTCTTTACCAGTAAGATCGGCCTTCATGTATCCATGCGCCCTGAGACCAGAGGGAAAGTCTGGGGGAAGGAAGACTTACCCTCAGTGGAGGAGGACTGGGTTAGAGAACACTTAAACAAACAACGTACAGAAGTCCACGGGCCTGATGGGATGCACCCACGAGCGCTGAGGGAGCTGGCTGGCATCACTGTGAGGCCCCTCTCAATTATGTTTGAAAGGTCATGTCAATTGGAAGAGGTTTCTGAAGGCTGGAAGAGAGCAAATGTCACTCCTGTCTTCAAGAAGTGCAAGAAGGAAGGTCTGAGTAACAACAGATGGGCCTCACATCAATCTCTAGGAAGGTGATGGAGCAACTAATCCTGGAAACCCTTTCCAAATACATGAATGACAAGAAGGTGATTGGGAGTAGTCAGCATGGATTTATAAGGAGGAAATCACATTTAACGAAATTTACAGACTCCTACAATGAGGTGTAGAGCTTGGTGGATGAAGATAAAAAAGATGTTACTTACCTCAACTTTAGGAAAGTTTTTGACACTGTCTCCTGTAACATCCTCATAGATAAGCTGATAAAGTAAAGGTTAGACAAGGTTAGTAAAGGTCAGAGAGGTGGATTGAAAACTGGCTGGACAACCAGGCCCAGAGAGTTGTAATCAGCAGCAGAAAGTCCAGTTGCAGGCAAGTCATTAGTTGTGTACCCCAGGGGTCAATACCTGTGCCAATACTGTCTAACCTTGTCATTAATGACCTGGGTGTTGGGACAACATGCATGCTTGGCAAGTTCATAGATGACAAAAAGTGAGAAGAGTGGCTGGTACACCAGAGGGTTGTGCTGCAACTCAAAGGTAGCTGGGTGGTCTGGAGAACTGGGCAGAGAGGACTCTCATGTAGTTTAACAAAGGGAAATGCAAAGTCTTGCACCTGGGAGGAATAACCCCAGGCACCAGTACACTCTGGGCACCAACCAGCTGGAAAGCAGCTTTGCTTTCCTTTCTTTGCAGAGAAGGACCTGGGTGTCCTAGTGAGCAACAAGCTGATTATGAGCCAGCCATGCACCCTCACAGCAAAGTCAGCCAAGAGCCTTCTGGGCTCCATTGGCAAGCATGTTGCCAGCAGGTCGAGGGAGGTGATCCTTCCCCTCTGTTCAGCCCTGGTGAGGCCACACATGTAGTACTGTGTCCAGTCCTGAGTTTCCCACTATAAGAGAAGTATGGACATGCTGGTGAGAGTCCAGTGAAGGGCCATGAAGATCATTAAGGGCCTGGAGCATTTGCCATATGATGACAGGCTGAGAGAGCTGGGACTGTTCGGCCTGAAGAACAGCCTGAGTGGGGGGATCTTATCCATGTGCATAAATACCTGATAAAAGGCAATGAAGAAGAGGTAGGCAGACTTTTCTCAGTGGTGCCCACCGACAGGACAAGATGACACATATTTTTAAAAAGGGAATTCCATCTAAACACAAGAAAACACTCTTATACTGTGAGGGTGGTCTGACAGTGGAACAGGTTGCTGAGACAAGTTGTGAAGACTCCATCTGGGGAGATATTCAAAACCTAGCTGGACATAATCCTAGGCAACTTGCTCCAACTGACTCTGCTTGAGCAGGGGAATTGGAATAAAGGACCTCAAGAGATCCCTGCCAACTTCAGCTGTTCTGTAATCAGACCTTTGTTCTGGTTTATCTTTTGGGATGTTAATAACTTACTGAAAGTACATAATTGCCAGAAAATTAATAATTTGTTCAGTTGTCTCAACTAAAATGTATAAGGAATAATAAAATAAACAGCGGACTTTCACATTCCTAAGAATACAGGAATACTGTAAAATAATACAGTGCAAATATCCTCAGATTAAAATGCAAACTTTGATGCCTGAGTAAAACTATGTAGTAATAAGACTATTCTATGATAAGTGGCTTATAAAAAAAATTCATTTATTATTCATTCCAATAAAACTAATTACAATTAATTTATTTGCTGTGCCTATCAATGTAACAAATACTTGATTTAGCATAAGTTAATAAATATGTAAATGAAAAGTTACCAAAGCAGGGCAAAAAAAAATTGAACGTTAACAGCACTCCATCTCCTTTGGTATTTTGTTAATATGTTAACTTTTGTGGTGTGGAAACTTCATCACCTTCCTTTTCCATAGTGACTTGTCCTTGTTTGCTGGTCTCATTAGTGCATCCAGGCATATGCATACTGGGATTGTAGACCAAATCAATACATCTACATGGCTAGAAGTGGAAAACTCTTACAGAAAAGGAGTTTCGTTGTTCTCCCTGAGGGAATTACAGAAATATATTTATTTGAACAACTGACTTGTCATAATAAATCAAAATGCTACCAGGTCTTCGGTTACATAAACTTAACCACTCTTACAAACATCAAAAGTCTAGCTTCACTGTTGGACTTACAGCTGGATAAATAACCATGATTATTCACAGCCACTGTATTCTGGAAAAAATACTGGCGATATTTTAAAGATGAGAAAAAAAATCTTGCTACTTTTATAAACAGGATTTTATCATTCTGAAAAAAATGTCTTGTAAAAAGAAGTGAGGGAACAGAGATATTTACTGTCTCAAAGCAGGAAGTTTGAAGCAAGTAGCAGTAATTGAAAAGAGGTTCCCTAGGCTTACAGATAAGCACTGTATAAGGTGAACTTTCAAAATAAAAGTATGGAAAACACTCCAGTGTGAGAATGATTTCAGGGACCCCAAAAATTACTCAGAAAAATTACTTTAGAAAAAGGTTAAATCAGATGTGTAGCATAGTGAAAAGTAGTGAAGTTAAAGGTATTTGTCTAACATTTATTCTACTTTAGTTGTGTGTATACATGCATACTAACACAGCAAGAGCTATTAAAAGCCCATTTCTTTTTTTACAAAATTCCTTTACCATTATTTGTATTATTTGACAGAACACAGGTAGTGGAAAACTTTCTTCCTCTTTCTTGTTGGCCACAAGATCTATCACTTGATGCCAACTACATACAATGATGCAATAGACATGATTGGATTATTTTACAGACCTTACTTTCCATGTCCATCTCCTTCTTGT
This sequence comes from Aptenodytes patagonicus, assembly GCF_965638725.1. NCBI lineage: Eukaryota > Metazoa > Chordata > Aves > Sphenisciformes > Spheniscidae > Aptenodytes > Aptenodytes patagonicus. Next base: position 48,285,388 of record NC_134982.1, on the reverse strand, counting down.
GAGCTTTCTGAACTTAATTCAAATGTGGGTTTCAAAGAAATTCCATTCACCCTTAAAGTAAGCAGTACTGAGCCCCTCTTAATAATGGCCTTAGCTTTCTCTTTTAGCTAGAAAGCCCTCAGAGCACTCCATCACCTTAGAGCATGCACACATTACCCACATGCCCAGCTCTAAAAATTACTTAAAATTTAGCACAGACCTAAGAGAAAGGCCTTGGATTTGGTACCCAACATTGAAGTTGGGCATTGTGAGGCATTCCTCACAGCTTGAAAATGTTACCTTTTCTCTCACTGGGCAAGGATTCTCCATCTGCAAAAATTGAGACTGTAGTGGGTTTGCACGGCAAGGTTTTGGTAGAAGGGGGGTTACAGGGGTGGCTGCTGTGAGAAGATGCCAGAAACTTCCCCTATGTCCACTAGACCCAGTGCCATCTGGCTCCAAGATGGACCTGCCGCTGGCCAAGGCCAAGCCAATCAATCAGCAATGGTGGTAGCGCCTCTGTGATAACATATTTAAGAAGGGGAAAAAAACCCTGTGCAACGGCAACTGCAGCTGGAGAGAGGAGTAAGAATATGTGAGAGGAACAAATCTGCAGACACCACAGTCAAGTGAAGAAGGAGAGGGAGGAGATGCTCCAGGCACCAGAACAGAGATTCCCTTGCAGCCAGTGGTGAAGAACATGGTGGGGCAGGCTGTCCCTCTGCAGCCCATGGAGGACCCCATGCCAGAGCAGGTGGATGCACCCGAAGGAGGCTGTGACCCCATGGGAAACCCATGCTGGACCAGGCTCCTGGCAGGACCTGTGAAGAGAGAAGCCCATGCTGGAGCAGGTTTGCTGTCAGGACTTGTGACCTCATGGGGGACCCACGCTGGAGCAGTCTGTTCCTGAAGGACTGCACCCCATGGAAGGGACCCACGCTGGACAAGTTAATGAAGAGCTGTAGCCCATGAGAAGGACTCACATTGGAGAAGTTCATGGAGAACCGTCTCCTGTGGGAGGGACCCCACGCTGGAACAGGGGAAGAGTGTGAGGAATCCTCCCCCTGAGGAGGAAGGAGCAACAGAAATAATATGTGATGAACTGACCGTAACCCCCATTCTCTGTCCCCCTGCACTGCTCGGGAGGAGGAGGTAGAGAATTCGGGAGTAAAGTTGAGCCCAGGAAGAAAGGGTGGTGGGGGGAAGGTGCTTTTAAGAATTGGTTTTATTTCTCATTATCCTACCCTGATTTGATTAGTAATAATTTTTTTTTTTTTTTTTCCCAAGTCGAGTCTGTTTTGCCCATGGCAGTAATGGGTGAGTGATTTCTCCCTGTCCTTATCTTGAACCATGAGCCTTTCATTACATTTTCTGTCCCTTGTCCAGCTGAGGAGGGGAATGATAGAGCGGCTTTGGTGGGCATCTGGCATCCAGCCAGGGTCAACCCACCACAGAGACCTACCAGTTTCACTTTCAAAGGAGAAGTGGGAAGATGAGTTCATTAATGTTTGTTAAGTAATCAGAGACTATGCTGATAAGTGCCCTGGGAAAAAAAAAAACAAACAAGGGAATTAATAAAGTTCAGGATTCATATGATGTGCAACAAACAAATAAAGCCACGTAGTGAATAATTGTGATCAAAGTAAATATTGAACATCTTTCTTGTGATGCAGGAGTTTAGCAGAAAATACAGTATATGACAGTGTAATTAAGAATCCAAGATCATTATACTGTTGTTATAGAAGTTGTTGGCTAATATCTCCTTATTGGTAAGTACTTGGTTTTGTAATATTAATAGCCTTCCTTTTTCAAGCATGCCTTTTGTAAATGAAAGTGTAAATATAATGCATTAAAAGCTGCATTACCTTACATGCTAGCTTTTAGACAACATGTTCTTTTACAGTGCTCATCCATAGAGAGCTGACTCTTTATCTCAAACTGAAGTAGGTTTTGCTTTGAGCTCTGAAAAACCTGGGTCTCTGCTCATCCAAAAGAGCAGCCATTTCATAGGCATTGCATGTATACATTCAACAACCTGTTTGTCTAGAATGTTTCCCCTATATGCATAAGGCAAGTAGTAAACCTAGAAAACACCTGAAAGATGCTTTGTTAATTATCAATAGCTAATCACAGCCTTGCACAGAGAGTGGGTGACAGAACCATGTGCTCTCTCAGGGTGTGGGGAGAAACTGTGCCTCAGCATGATTATTTCACATTTCTAAGGCATTATAAGGGGAAGAAAAAAACAGAAACATAATGACACACAGCATCAGATTGAGTCTCTAGTCTTCAATGAATTTCTATTTTTGGTGTATAATTTTCAAAGTTTCATTCTGTCCTTGTTTGAGGATTCATAGCTAAGATTACACGTGGCATACAGAAACTTTATTCCTTTGATATTCCTCTTTAATTATATGTCCTATGATTGCCAGGGAAATCTTTATGTAAACCAAAAGGAAGCTTCCCTGCGTCTCATTATATTTAACAAAAAAAATTTAAAAAACACATATTGCTGTGTTATTGGATCATTACTGCAGTATACGTTCAAATCATGATCACTGCTTAGTCAACAATGAGATTAGACCATTACAAGATCTTGCATTGATTTACTAAGGCTGGCTGTTTGAAGGACTGTATGACAGCAAATTTTAATTCTAGTCATTACACTAACAAAGCTGTCGACAAGAAACTGTTTTCTATACTTTACTCTTAAATTTTATTTTTCTGCTTCTATTAAAATATGTATTTTATGTAGTATACTGTGACAAAGTATATTTCATAAAAACTGAATTTCACAAACTTCATTAAATGGTCTACAAGTGCCTAACAAAGCCAATAAAGTCAAATGAAACTATTTTAATTATGTGCTTTCCACTATGCTGTCTATGTCAAATTCCAGAGATTTAGGAATTATAAACAACAAAGGATTTGTTGACAGAGATTTTTGACACAGAAGAGGTAATTGTGTTTGCCCTTAGAATTTGTTAGAGGCTGATCAATGCAACAAACTAGGGACTCTCGAAAGGAAGGATCTTGTCTTCACTAATTAAATATAATGCTGTAGTGTTGTCAGTATCCCATTCCATGATTGCTTAGTCAAGTCAGATTTCAGACAGACCCCTTCTAACACAAAGTGTGTTAAAAAGGAATTACCAGGCTTGCATGTGCCCAGTATCCCAAGGAAAATGAATTTGCTTTCTATCAACTTTTGAATGCTGACTACTGTTCATCATCAGAGAAGAAGTAATTCTCGAAATGAACATACACAACACACAGACATAGGAATATTCTAACAGCCAGTAATGGCAAAAGGATGCAGTCAGAAAAATCAGCCACACCGGACACTTGCTTATATGTTTCAAAACACATCTAACTGAGAAGAAATAAAGCGGGGGGAACACAGATACACCAATAAAAGAAAAAGGAAGTATAGCAGTCTATCTATGTTTCCTGTTGGACCAGGTCTACTCCTTAAAATATTAAATATTCAGATGGCTAGACAGACCAAGTCTATCTTGTAACATAATCGTCAGGCCACTTAGCAAATGTTTGGGAAGTCTGATTAAACATCTAAATCAGACACTCAAGAGGTGAGTCGTGGTTCATATTTCAGTATTGACTTTCCTTGAACCAAATCTCTCCTCACATGAAATTGTGTCCTATGAAAAACTTTCCTGCCCAAATGTTTTTCAAAACATTTGGCATAGTCTCAAGAGAAAAAAAAAAAAAAAATCCACACCAAAAAAACCAGAATTCAACTAAGTGGCATTTTCCTACCAAAGACAGAAATCATGAAAATTTACAATCAATGACCATAAAGACTAGTTGAAACAATAGAAATTAAAAATAAGGTACTATATAGATGGAAATTGCTAATCCCTCAGGAATTACAAGCAAAGCAAGGGGGACCATTCATCACTAAAGTGACTTAGGCCACCTGACGTGACTTCAGACTAATACTAATACAGCACTAGGCAACTAGACTGCATCACTGAAATTCTTCCTACACAGCATTGTAGGCGAAAATCATCAAGGTTATGAAAACAGGAAGCGAGTACTGCTTTCATTATCCCCAGAGTTCCCTGATACAAGCCAAATACATAGCTTGAGTATTTTACAACCAGAGCCATTGGGAATATGTAAAAACTAATAAAACATTTAAAACCATAAACCTAACAAGCATCAAATCAGACAACAGTATCAGGTTTCCTGGAAGCTGAGAGCTCCAACAGAATTTGCTTAGGAGACATATCATATTGCCTAGTCAGAGGAACAATCTAGCTGTACCCAAGACTAATCTTCTCACAATTTGAGATACTGGGTTTGAAACTTTTCCTTGTTTTAAGGAGATACAGACTTGATGGCTTTAGCCTTGAGATACTCATCTTGAGCAGCATTTCATAAAGAATATCAAATTTGACAAGAAAAATCTCTCTTCATGGCAGATTCCAGCCAAGATAAACAGAACTCAGAAGCTCATCAGAAAAAAAAAATACTATCTCCTATGGATAATGTCAACATATGTCCAGAAAATTAGATCTGCAGGTTGATTAAGGAATAGCAAGGCAAAACAATAAACTGACTTTAATGACTTTTAAAGTGTACACATTTTTGGAAGGCAAATGTTGACCATAAGAATCATTGAGCATCAGAGGAAGAACTGGAAAACAAACAGATCTTTCCAAGTATTCCAATAACATTATTTCTAAAATATTCATGTAGAAGCTGAACATTCAAAACAACCCAAGAGATTTAGCAATACAAGTGCCATTAACTTGCATTTCAATTACTTCTCCTGGGTACCTTAGTGATTTTGAAAACCTTCCCTGTAGATAATTAATCACTTTTTATTGGCATTCAGCAGTGCTCTGCACTGATGATTTTTTTAAATCTTGTGTGTGTGTGTGTTGGCTGCATAGAGTCAGAAGAAATGATTGTGCAGTTTACTTGTTACTTCAACAGGCAAGCAATTTGCTATCAGAGCGTCATAACAGCAAACAATTTTTTTTTAATCAAAAACACTCAGAAATATTGTATGGTGAAAATAAAGAACCAGTTTCCACATTTCTTCTTTTTTGCATGTGAGTCTTTCACACTGTGTCAGATAAATATTTTGTGATAAAAGTAATGGAAGTAGAAAAATTTACCCAACACAGCATAGCATGAAGCTAGCCACTCTCTTCAGCCTCCAAAGAGAATATTATTATTGTGAATGTGATTGAAAGAAGTCTTCTAAACCTGCATGCTTTTGCTAACTTCAATGAAATGGCCTTGTTTTGCATACTGCACAAATGTTTTGCTGAAAATGAAAGAACTCTCTTAAGAAATTTTTCACATCAATATCACATCTACACACAACAGGTGTCACCCACTAAGGACATAACACAGTACTTCAAATTATGTTTAAAGTGAAAATAGGAAGATACAAGTAACTGGTATATGGTGGTAAATGCAGATCTTCTGGATATAGCTCCCAGGAAAAAGGAGTAACTACTAACATTGTATATTCAAGTCTGCAGCAAAATCTTAAGAATCAGACACTCTAATAATTTGTCCGTTATCTTGTTCTTAATTTTAATCTTTCCTTTCATCTACTACAACCACCTGTAAGATTTTGTCCAGGTTTTGTCCATGCAGCACTGAAATACTGAACTCAAATTTTGGGTCTTATTCAGACATATATCTGCCTGAATCCAGACCCTTTTCTCATTTTTATTCCTCTGGAGGAATCCCAAACTACCCTTTCTTTTGGTATTTTGTATCATCATCTTTCTGACTCTCTCTTAACAGCAAAAGTCAGAATCAATTATTTTAAGTGTCTATTGCCCTGAGAACCTTACTGAGCCTCCTCTGCACCTGCAAAACAGAGAGTGTGTTGTGAAAATAGCTCAACTTTTCTACACACCCAACTATTCAATAACTTTTCTAGACTGTCTTAAAGATGAGTTGTTACTATAAAAGCAAAATGTCTCTACAGAGGTACAAAACAGTAAGAATTTGAACAAAAGAGACAACTTATGTGGCAGTGTCAAATTAAAAAACAGGGGGTGCAGAGAGAGGAGGTGGTTGTTGGGGTTTTTTTTCTGTTGTTGTGAAACAAAGATCTTTTCTGGGTTTAATCTTTTATGCAATCATTAAAATTGTATTCACAGTCACAAGATCTGTAATCAGTTTTGTTTTTCTGAGTAAAGAACTTTTTAGAGCTTATGTTTAAATATGGCATATGAAAGAATCAAAAGAAAGAAATTTGACAACTGTCCAAAAATTATTTTTGATATTCTCTTCTTTTTGCTCTGATAAATAGTCCCAGATGATATTTGACTGACAATAGTAAGCCTGCACATCTGGGCTTCCATTCATTGTAGCATTTTGAATTAGAAATTTACTTAGTGATGGCAAGATTGGATAATTCTATAATTCTTCAAATGGAACCATTATTTGCAGTCTTGCATAACATACCGGTGATGAGTTACAATTATTGCATAGGCTCAAAAAACCATTACCCAGCAGCTTCTGGGTCACATCCAACCAGACTTCAACAGATATACATGCTTAAATGACTTTTTTTTTTTTTTAATCTCCTGTTAATAACCACTTGCTTCCATGGGGAAAAACAAACAAACTTTCAGAAAAGCTGTGAACAACACAGCCATGAGATACACAAAATGTTCTAAATGAAAAGGTTTGCAGCTGTGAAAGCAGTGGTAGGTACAAGTCTTTCTTTTGGAAATAATAACTTTGATGTTAATTTTAGAGCTTGCAGTGTCTTTGATACTGTCTCCCCATAGACATCTTTGAATTGCCTAGCAGTCCTCAGTGATTAATTGCCTTTTCTGAAAGTGCTGCATCACCTGAAGAAGATGACACATGCTTAACACAAAGAGAGTACAGAATAATGATTTCAAAGGCAATGTTTTGAACATGGTAATACTGCAATGATGAATCACAAGATGGTGTAGGCAGCTCAGTGCCAGCCCACAAATATTTTGAACCAGCTTCTGAATCTTAACAGTTGACTAAAAAACCAAAAATCCCTCTTCATTTATAATGGTCTGTTTTATAGAGTAGACATGTTAACAGTTTGGAAAAAAACCTGAATTTCATGGCATAATCCCACTGACTTCACTGGTACTAAGACTTTATCCAATATTAGACACTAAATATTATTTGTAATCAATGTTTAGGGAACTAATGAAGGTTGGCTACTCAAGGTAAGCTAGCGGTAACCACTAGTTACATTAAATCTGCTACAGCTTAGACAGCGCTTGCATAACATATGAAATCTGATATCTCTGGTGGTTAATATCTAAAGCAAGCTGCCTGTTTAAGAAGCCCCAAAAGTCAGAGCTTCAGATTAGAATCAATGGAGTTATTCAGTATTTGGATAAGTAAACTTACTTTGGGAGGAAAAAGACATTAAATTCCTGGAAAACAGACCATGATCAATAACAAAATAACATTTCTAAGAGCAGATCTCAGTGACTGATCCAACCTGTATTGCTGTAGTACAGTCAAAGCTCAAACTGCATGTTTGTTTTTCCATGATTGTATTTAAGATTAGTGCTGCAAAAATGAGCTTTTTAGCGTCATTCCAAATACTTCCCTGTCAAAGCCATTAAAATATTTTCAAGGCTCCTGTGACTACTTTAGCAGAGATATGTAATCAGTGGCAGAGACATCCCAAGATAGCTGCTTTTACAACTTATTGTATTTATTTTAAATTCATAGTTTCATTGTGGTATGCACATTCATTAAGGTTTTTCTTTTGGGGCCTGCTCAATCAGCAAAAATACATTTGCAGTACCAATTTTATGATGTGTCAACACCCTGCTTGGTTTGTAGTTGTGGCATTCTTTGGATAAATTGGAACCTGCTTTCTTTATTTCATTCATTCAGCAACAGTGACTGTATTCCACTAACAATGTAGTGTTTCTTTAGTTTCCTTCTTTTCTTCTGAAGAACAGGCATACACATTAAATACACCCATGCACATATGCCACCAGTGCAAATGCTGCCTGATATGTGTTCACAATCACAAAGGTAAGAGGCATATATTAGCTTTACTGCTTATAATTTTTACTGCTGCAAAAAGTCTGAGGTCTCCATTTAGTATATGTGGTATTTTGACTTAAGTTATCTAGTGTTTAAAATAAACTTTACATGAAGTATTTGTTTATAGCTTAATAGAACAGTAAAATATTTTTTTTTTTCCATCTTAATTACTCCTGTATACATCATGGAAACACCTGACCTGATGTTTCGTAGAGAAATAGGCACACTGAAGGAGGCTTTTTTATCTGATAGGAAGATCTTTTCTTTATATTTCCTTTTCAAGAAGAATTTTTCTCTATGGAGCAGTTTGCAAGCTGGGCTCAACATGATGATAGGCAATTCCAAATTCAGGGTTTGAATTCAGATTGCTATGTGAAATATGTCTTTTATTGATTTCAGCTCCTCAGTTAAATTTATTTCTCTGGCTCATCTACATATTGTCAATATATATTAACACATATTGAAAGGCATGGTCTGGAATCATTACTTGTACTTCTTTCAAAAACTACAATACAATTTTCTAGCATGGTGAAATCTCTGAAGTTGGAAAAAGTTCACCTACATAATCTGTTAAATCTCTTCCATTTAGTCCTAAGTGGCATTTGTTGTTCAGAAATTTCCTCCTGTAAATTAAAAAACAGGTAGAAACCCATAACAGTATTAGCTTCCATAGCAACTTTCCTCCAACCATAACATCTATAGTGGTTTTCACAAAGAAGCTTGTCAAGTTCCAATTTGTTTAGCTACTTATTTTTCCAACATATTATTTATAAGCACAGCATAATAAATTGGAAATACTACATTACCTAAGAAAAAGCAGTCAGATAGAGATGTCTCTGTTTAGTAACCTGCTAATTTGCTTCCTTAAATCTTTACCTGTTAGAGATAAAAATTGATATCATTCACGTTTTTGACTCATACCTACTTAAGCAGTTTACATACCATTAATGCAGATGAATTTGTACATATGTTGTATGTACGTTGTTTTTTGCAACAAGTAGTTAAATATAGCAAAATTTCCTTGTAGGTTCTCCAAGGTGTTGAAAATTTTCTAGGGAGACCATTTAGTGTTATATAACAGATGCAGTTTCATAGTCACATTTTTCATCCAGCCTGTGTTTACTTTGCACATGTGCGGGGAAGAAAAAACAAAACAACCAAACAACCAAACAAAAAAAAACCCTAAACCCCCAAAACCCCCCAACCAAGCAAACAATCGCCCCTCAGAAAAACCCACAAAGTGCAAAGCAGCAAAAACCTATAAAAACATGTTTTAAAGTAAATTTGCAATTTCTGCTATAATATCCATGCACATTAAGGGGAAGCATATAGTAAGACAACTGAAGTATTTAATTTCTGAATAGAACCAGGAAGAGTCCTCATTAGCTAATTGTATGAATGCAGGAAACAATCCTTCAAAAATTATCTGGATGATATAAAATGATCTGACAATTAGAGTATAGAAAAATATTAATTTATTTCCCAATCTACTGTACTTATTTAGCAGGCATTTCATTTCGTAGAGATATTTTAACATATTTTGAAGAATAAGACTTCAGTGATTTAACCACCAGCCAGCTAATCCCACAGAAGTTAAAAGATCACCTGGAAACATGGCTAGTTTGGTATAGTTGAGGTATGATCAAGGTATACTTGAGCCTTCTGGATTGGTGGCATTGAAAGTTGCATGTTAAAAAAATAGGTCTGCAAGTTAAAAAAAGAAATCAGATATTTATCATCAGCAGGTATAAAATGGTATAAATTTTTACTACCCAGCAAGAACACACAGAATTGTTTAGTTAAACTTTACAGGACTCAAGAGTGTTTAGAATTGATCCAGTTCTCAAAAGGAATTTAAGCAGTTTTTTATATCATCACAAAAGTCCATTTTTTCTTTAGTAGAATAGACGTGTGTGGCCCAGCCTATCTAAGTAACATTTCTGGTTATAGCAAAAATTCTGTTTCACTTGCATACAAATAAGTAAGGACGATATAGTTATGTCAGACATACAACAGCAAAGATGGATCAGAATTTAGCTAATTTAGTTAATGCCAGTGGCACTTGCATTCAAATGCATACTGGGCAGAGAATGACACTTCAAAGTAACAACATCAATTTCCTAAAAAATGGCAAACAGGTCTTCTGTGATTGACATCAAGAAAAGTTTGGAATGTCAGATGCTATACGAACAATCTGCACAATATATGGCATAATTTCAGTTTAGGATTAATTTATAGGCCATTTACTGCCCTACATTATCTGTCTTTGGGTTTTTTGATACCTGGATAGGACAACTGAATATTATAATTAATAGTAACAGTGTATACTGAATATTTTAAAGATTTTAGAATTACTTTTTTCCTCCTTTCAACTTTTTTTCACTATTTATCAGTAAACAGAGCAAAATAAGTACAGCTAATGGAAATTACTATGGTTCTAAGGAGGTTAGTGGGTTTGCCCTGGTTTAAGACAACAGCCTCTGGATTACTTCCTAACCCCAGTGATTTAGTATTCAGAAATGCACACGTGCATGAATCACTACCTGCTCCAGAAGGTCAGGTGGAATACTCCAAACATTCTTATGAAAAATTAAAACCAAATTAGTTTCTGAAGTGAAGAAAGCAAAAACTCCCATTTTCCTTTCTCTTTCCCTTTTAAGTTCCATATACTTTCCTTGGAGTTGACAACTCAGAAGTTATCTTTACTCCTAACAACCACAAATGACATATTTAGAGTCTCAAGTTGTCTACACAAATGGTTTCATGTTTTGTAAACATAACTTGCATTAATTTATAGCCATATTCCCAACAGCTGAAGCACATAGTCAAATGCAGATTTATGATGCAAGAATTCATCTTCAATTCTGTAGTATGCACTGTCAATGAGACTGTCCAAATAAATCATTTTAATGGTAAAAAAAAATGGACTCTATAGACTGTAGCTTTTTTTTAAGAGTGTAAAATAAACACTGAAAATTTTATCAGAGAATAACCAAAAATTAACAATCAGGGTGCGGAGAGTCTGCCTAACTGTTAGATAATAGTGTTCCTGCAAACATTGGAAATAGCAAGCTCCACCTCTTTTAAAACAAATGCACCTTTCCTAATGCACCAGTTTCAGTTAGAAGATTTTTTTATAAACTGTAGTCAATGTCCAAAACGTGGACTAGAATACAATAGGAAATGTGTACGTATTTCTGTCATGCCACAGGCTACGTATCATTTCATTCTGGCTTGAACAGGCTATCATGTCATAGGTTATGTATCGTTTAATTTTGGCTTGAACAGTTTTGTTGGATGCAAATTTTCGCTTCATTTTTCCAGCACTGCAAGTCAATCATTAGCCTTCTTCTGGTAGCCTTCTCCTACCCAGAATTGTGACCTGAGTTTTCAAGTAGTGAGAAAAGACTGTTGAGTTTTCTATTTTCCCTTCCTGATGTGAAAAAAGAAAAACATTCAACTTTCTCTTAACGTTACTTTGTCACTTCAGATTCAGAGCGTAGAACAGGATATAAAAAAACAAAAAAACCCAAAAAACCACAAACAACAACAACAAAAAAAAAAAAAAACCACAAATTATATAATCATCAGATAGGTTCATTTCAGGGTCAAGTTGCCTTACACTGCTAATTCCCCTCACCTTACTTTTAACAGTGGGGTATATGTTTTCCTTCATTCATCTTACAAGGTCTAATTGGTGACGACATATACATGTTTTCACTAGTTAGGCTATATTCCCTGAGCTGTGCATTGTTGTTACAGATTCTGCTTTTTGTTTTTCATTGTCCTTTGCATGGACTAAAACACCCTAATGTGAATTTCAGGCATTGATCTGCCTTCCTTTTCTGTGTTGTCCTATATTGCATGCCAGTAACAGTGAAGAGTCTGGCCATGATTTAGACTGAATTTTATGGTGCCACAACACATTTGGAAGAGGTTAGATTCCATTTAAGCATTTCTACCCAGGCACTCTGTGTTGAAAGACATTAAACCCTATCAAATTCTTTACTCTGCCCTAGGTATCCTAATAACCTTGTGTCAAAGATGACTGATGATTAGGAAAACGGTGCCTCCCATTACCCCAGCAATGTACATTTCAAATCAAGAATCTTTAATTCACATGTAATGTATGGTTATGTGATGTCATATAGAGTTTCATCAGGTTTATGCAGGCATGTAACATCTACATTGTCAAAAAGTCACTTGACATGAAAAGCTGAGCACTGCAATGCTTTGACATCCTGTCATCTGGTCCATGTTCCGATAACTGAGATTCCAGGATTTGTATGTGAAGACTGTCTTTTGCACACAGATGTAAAGAAACAACTACAACAGCTTTGTTTCTTCTAAGGAAGGGATTATCTGAGTTTGTATTTCATAACAATCAGGCATAGCTGTTGTTTCAGAAAAGATTTACTAGATGCTAATAGTTTAGGTACAAATTTTGGCCTTAAAGTGTACCCATCTTTGTTATATTCTATTGTTTCAGTTTGCATCATACATACCTTTGATGCATTTATGTAATATTTTATGTAATATAAGTGCCAAAGTTCAAGAACTGCAAATGCAAATAAAGACATGTTCTTGTGGGGGAAAAAAAACGAACAAGTTCCATAAAACAAATGCTGATAACAGTGATATAAATGAGCTACTGGCTCACCAGAAAGTGTGATGTGCTAGGAAGGTCCATCACAACCTAAAAAAAAATTGGGTGAGTGGTATTGGTGCTAAAGAAAGAAGAAGGTCTTTTCTTAAACTTAATCTCGGGGGATTTTTTTTTTTTTCCCCAGAATTCATTATCCATATACAAGGCCACATTCTTAATGAAGGATTTAGTTCACTGAAACACAAAAATTATCTCCCCTTCTCTTTTCTTCAAGATATGAATATTCCAAAATTCTTTTCTTTGATATAAAATACAACTTCCAAGGCTCCTTCTAATAAATATAAAGTCAAAATGACTCATTTACAAAACAAGAACAAAAACAACCCACACAGCTGTTTTCTAAGGAGGATAAAATATGCCTTCAATAATGAACAATTCTGTTTCTACTACCAGCATCCTTTCTGAGAAACGCATTTATAAGTGCTCCCAAGGGAGAAGACTAGACTATTTAGGTTCTTTTTTAAAGAAAGAAAAAATATAGCAAAGGCTACAAGAAGACCAACTGACTTTCATTTAATCATCATTTAATTCTCTCCACAAACAATTTCAGAAATATTGCCTGGCCACGGTGTCAGTGTTTCTGAAAGCCCTACAAGGCAGCTGCACGATGCACAACGCTGTTCTCCAGCGTGAGTAGGCACTCAGCCGAGGCAGGAAATTATGGCCCTCAGCAGGCTTCTGTGCTTCAGTTCAGGTGTCACAGGAAGAGTCTGTGACCTGCTTCTACTCGCTGTCCCAAACAGAAGAAGAGGCTGGATCTATCGAGGGATTCAATCAGCCAAGATTTTGTACTTGAACCAGCTATAGCAGTTATGCTTTCCCCCACCTCTTCCCAGAACTTGTCCTAGATCAGCAGGAGGGCAAGGAGGATGGGAAGGGAAGAAAAAGAAGTATTTCAGAAGTTAGGTAAACAGTCAGGTAATGCTCTGAATTTTAATTTTGATTTCACTTTCAGCAGCTGGATTCATGTCTATTATTATTATAGCTGACAACTAAGCACATATGGGAAGCCTTCTAAAGGAGTTGTGGTTAGCCCAAATTAAAAGTGAGACAGGAGCTGCTGTGCTCAGATCCCATGGACACCTGTGAACAAAACAGAGTAGGTAATTAAGGCACAGTTCCTCCTCTCTTCCTCAGCCCCCCTTAGCAGAAGCGGTAACCACCTGCACATGGTTTGTTTGTGGTTTTTTCCCACAGTTTCCTCAGTTTGAAGAGTCTTATTATTCCCTATTTATTTTTCTTCTTAATAAGTTGTCTTTTCAATACACTGCTTTTGTGATCTAACAGCAGAGTTTGCCCTGACTCTACTACTTTTGATTAGCCTACTTCAGACGCGCTCAGAGTCTTGAAACTCTGGAGCTGAACACAAGGCAGGATGCTGCAGAGATGCCATGCCAACCTTAAAACAAACTTACTCATCCCTTCTTCCCAGAAATGAAACTCTACCTATCACTTCCAGCAAAACAAATCTTCCACAGTCAGAAACTTTATTATACTCCTTCCCCCTCCCGTATAAACAGGGAGGATCAAAAAATTTAGTCTCTAATTAATATCACATTGAAACTATGTCTCACCAAGGTGTAATGAGGTGACCTACAACATTACACATGATAATGCACTACAGCTCAAGAGTGGCAGTAGTGTAGTGTAATAATGTTACTGTACAATGTATGAAATCTGGATTCTAGATCATCCTCCTATCAATTAATGTACAATGTATAACCTCCAAACTTTCACCAGGTCATTTTAAACTGTAGAATTTAGAGAAACAGATAGTGTCAAAATATGTTTGGAGTATGATGCAGTTCTCTTCACAAACCATCAGACAAGTTCCATGACATGCAACAAAGATCTTGAGCTCTAAGGTTTTGCTTGACCACTTCATTGTAATGGGCTACTTATTATAACTTATGATATGCTCCCATATAACCGGTCAAATTTATTCTTAGTGCAAAGCCAGTGGCTTGCAAAGCTTTGCTCCAAGGGTAAATTAGGAGCCCTCTGACATGTACTGTCAGCAATAGCACCTCAAAGCAGTTGGTTAAAATGAGAAGGAAAATGCTTTCACTGTGGATGGAACTGAAATGCAGTGAGTAAGCACAAATAATGCTTACAAATAACGCTTACCAGTGCAATGGTCCACTGACCATGTAAGTTATTCCTCAATAATTTTTTCTTTCTTTCTAATGACAAAAAAAAATCCAGTTCCTTCATTTTTTTTTTACTTCATCACAATAGCAGTCTTCAACTGAGGGGAAAAGCAATGTTATTTCCTTTGGTGGATTACAGAGCAATATATTTTTTGATCCTCATTAGAATTTTGCTATGACTTGGATATTTAATCTGTTCATGCATATTTATCCATTTTTAAAGATCATCTAATGAAAATTGCCTCTCACCTTGATTAAAAAGACCTTTCAGTATCTAAACTTATACTAATAAATATTAATCTGCATCCCAACAGGAAATCAAAACTGTCTTCTAATGTTTAACATGGGTTCTCCCTTCTTTCTTTAATTGTTATTTTGCAGACATTCTATAATTTATTTATTTTTTATTAGCAGAGTGATAGCATAACCTTCAAGCAGACAACTAGACTTCTCTCTGGCACCTCACAGCCCCTTAGTTTTGTAAACAGCTCAAGTCTCACTCATAACTTCTTAATTGATTTCATTTGTAGACTGTTAATGTTGTTTGCATGTTACTTCAAAAGGAAGAAGAATTTAAATGAAGTGACAGAAATAGGCTCAGCACTCTGCAAACTGAGATTCTTCCTGCTTCCTAGATAGCTTTTGCTTAAAATCCTATTCTATCCTGTGTTCTTCTTGTGAAGTGCATATTGAGCTCAGAGGGAATGAAACACTTTCGTGTGGGCTTAGGGGAAAGATTTAGCATTATGCAAGGCTTCCTATGGGAATACTGCCACAGGTTAGGTCTTGAAGGAGGAGCTGCCCACTCAGGTAGTAAATATGACATTTGGTAGAACCTGTTGAAAACCACTAAAAATGCAATAAACCATTTTTTTTTTTCCACATTTGCTATCTCCTTCCACTTCTCTTAGGACGCAATTTAAAATACTGAGAACTTTAGAATACAATTTTAAATGCTTAAAAACATTTAAAATGTAAATGATAGTCTAGAGAAAAACAAAAGTCTTAACTTTTCTTACGTACACAAAGACCAAAATATAACAGGAATGAAAAGCAGGAAAGTCGGACAAGATAAACCCTCACCAAGAGAAGTGAAAGAGCTGGAGAGTTAAAGAGGGCTCAAGAAGAACAGATCTCAGTTGTTTTGAGCCTCCGCAGGACTTTTCAAGGGCAATATTTAATAAAAATAACCTTTTGTCTATGGCAAAATAACACCTTCAAAAGCAATAGGGTAGAACATCATCACATTAACAAAACTGAGACCATTCTTTGGCATCATCTGCTCTTTCGTTAGTCATCAGAAATGAGGTATATCTCATCTGACTTCTAGACACTGATATCTATGCTAACTTTTTTGCCTCAATCTCTAGTCAATAGAGAGAAACAGGTACTTCTAAATTGCACAATTCATCCAACCTGTTTTAGTTATCACCCTTAAAATGAGATTAATTGCACCCTGAAAGAGCCTGTTTTTCTCATTTTTTACTAAGGGAGTCTAGAAAACAAACTAGATATCAACATCTATGTTGTAGATGCCTGAAGTTAAAGGAAATGCATCCATTCCTATATACAGCTAGCAAGAAACCTAAACACAACCTCTTGTTTTCACTTTTTCTCTCATTATCCCTATTTTATGCATCGTAAAACACTGTTTTCTTCTCATCACATCTGTACCAACAAAAAAATACAACCTATTTTTACTTACATAAGTATGTTATATACATTTCTTTTTAATGAGTTAAAAAAAATATTCCAGAAAAGGGACATAAACAGTGAATGACCTTGCCTTTCTTACTCCTCAGCAATGCAAGGAACAGCAAAATGAGACAGGAGATTTGAAACTTCTGACAGTGCTTAATCATTTACTTCTCAGGCCGTGTAGCCACTTTTTAAAAAGGCCAGGTGGAGAGAGAGAAAGAGATGAAACTTGAATCATGGTTGTTCCAAAAAGAAAGGTCAGAATATTTGAAACAGGGGTAAAGAATGAAGGAAGGAAAAGAGTAGAAATTCATTAATTCTGTGCTACAGATTGCAATTTCCTTTCATTTAATCCTACCTAATCATATTTTTTCCCTTACCATTTTGGGGGAATTTTTGAAGTATGTCTGTACTATACATTTTCAAAACATTCAACATACATTGGATATTTTAACAATGTAAATTATAATAATCATTCTAAGGTGATCTGTACACCACAAAAGAAGTAATAAATGAGTTATAGTTACCAGGCAGAATCAAACAGAAAGAGATGGAGGGGAAATCAGAATATTAAAGTCTTTGTGTGAGTTCACATATGAACCTTAGAAACAAGTCGCTTGTCTAAATGTCCATATCGCTGTATCATCTTTGACATATCAACAAAATACTTTTGTGTTTCCATCCATTCTTTACACTTCTGATGTGATTTTTACCCCATTTAAGGATGAGTTCCAGGACAGAGCCTTCTACCTAACTGCTATGTATATCACTAGCATACTGTTCGCACTAACACAATAAGTGTTCAGAATAAAAGTATCTGTTAGATATGGCTCTGCTACTCATCACACTTTTCTGTATCTATATAGAAAACAACTAAATGTAGAGAAAGGAAAATAATAATAATTAAAAAATTTCTAACTTTAATAGACATTTTAGAACATTAAATACTTCCTAGCCAACTGTAACGGTAATTATATTTGTACAAAAAATAAAAATTAAAAAAACAAAAAAATCCCAACTTTATGATTGTTTAATGGTGATCATGTAAGTAGCACCAAATAAATTGCTTCTTTAAATTAAGCTTTCAATGAATAAAAGAGTAAGTAGGTCCACAGCTCATTCTAAATATGAACAATCTACGTACCCTTCTTAACCAATCAATTCTTACTTGTCTCCATCAGTATTCAACATATTTCTCTTGTTTACAAGCTGTGGACTGACTTAAAGTGCTTTGAAAGATGAATGAATGAAATGCTCTAGAAGTTTGCTAACATGAATTCAATGTCTGTCTACCAACAGCCATTTTGCACAACTCTGCCCCTAATGCATGACGCATCTGTCCACCTAGTCCAGCATCCTGTCTCACACAAGCACCAGTGCCAGATGCTTGAGGAAGGTAATGTTTTTCCCTGTGAGAAGTGGAAAGTTGTATTTTTTTTTTTATCTGAGAATTTTCCAGAGTTCTAACTGACATTAAAGTCCTTTGATTACAGTGTATCTGATCATAGTGATTGCATGACCACTCTAAATAGCCTTATTCTTTCCATTTACACCTTACTATGAACCAAAGACTTTCATGCACAGAACATGCATATAAAAAAAAGTAACAAACCAGGGAAGTTAAGGGGTTCAATGCTGTAGTATTTCTTCCAGTCTTGCCCATAGTTAATGTAGTCTAAGTACCAGGGAGCTGCCAGGATAGCAGTGAACCCATCAGTGAACCCAGTAACAAATTCACTCCAGTGTGAAACTTCAGTTTCAGTCTATCAGGTTAATTTTTTTTCTTTTTTTTGGCTATTCCTCAGTAAATGGGGGTGGGGAGAGTGAGGAGAGAAGGCAGTGGGGACAGAAATAGAAGAAGTAGTCTTAAAGTGGTCCCTCCTTTTTTTTTTTTACAATTTTTTGGGCTGTGGAGGCAAAAAGCTAGATTCCTTAATGTGTGATCTTTTTACAAGATCATCTTTTATTCTGCTGAATCCCCTGTCAAAACATTGTCATATTTGTTGACTTCAATAGCTTGGTTTCTTTGACATATGCGTATATGTTCTGACTGCACTGTGTGCAGATTGCATATTCATGGTGACCTTTCTCTCCCAAGCATTAAAACAAATGAGATAATCTCTGTTACTAGCACAACTTCCCAACAACTTCACCAAGAGCCAGATTGGGTCCATGAATGCTTTACATAAATATTAAAGCAAAAAAAAATTATATAACTAATAATTTGACATTCTTGTCTAACCCTATAGTCTTTGCCCTCTTAAAATAAGTAAATGCAAATGGCTCAAATTTAGCATTCATATACACATCTAGAGAAAGAAGCTTACATCTAAAACATGTAGAAAGAAGGTCTTCTGCACTTCAGCAGGAATGCAGCCCAGATTGTTGCTCATCACAGGAAATTTTACATCATCCTATTTTAAAAGTACATGCCTGGCTTGAAGAGGCTGCCACTTTATGTGGAGAAGACAGCAAAGCCATACAAGAAAACGGTGCACGGCTGAGGGAGGAAGCGATGAAAAAAATGAATTAGAAAAGCTGATATCTGATAATGAAATCTTCCCATGGTAAAAGTTTAGTGGCGTTTTCTGCAGTAGCTGTTTCCAGGCTCCACAGGGAGATATAAATAATAAGGCCCAAGCTGATAGTAAAACAAGGGATTTCTCTAGCTGCTGGTCACTTCAGGAAATGCTGCTCCCAACTCACATGCTGTTCTTACAGTGCATTATAGCAGTAGCTGGCAACAAAAGGTATCAGTTGTTGATAAGTTCAGAATGAATAATTCAGCTGTCAACAACTGCTATTTAGATAAAGTACACAAATAAGACAATTATTGTAAAAGTACACGAACAATTATGGTACATGTACAGTTACTGCTGTGTGTGCGTAAGCAATCGTCTGTGCACATAATAAAGAGTACCTCATCTCATAATAACAGTTTTATTGATAAAAATTAGTCTACAGGTGGTCCTGACAAAGAAAGATATTACATGAGGCAGTTTTAATCCATTTATAACAGTAGAACTTGCAATTATAGGAGGAAATGTTGGTATGGCCTGTCATTAACAATTCCAAGCACTTCCCGTTAACAAACCTATTTTCAATAGCTTATAAGTTTGTCAAACTATTCATAACACCTTTCATATGACATCTCCATCAGGGGCTGGATTATGAAAAATACTAACCAAAATACCTTGGTCATTTTCTAGAAAAAGGTTAAGGCTTTCACTGAAAACTCAACAGACTTTTTATGCTAGAGTGAGGCATACTGGTAGCCTTTGTGTTAGAGAGGGCTATAGTCCTCTTCCCCTGAAAATTTGTTAGCAGAATTATTAACATCAGTTTAGAAGTAAATTTCCCAGATGCTTAGATTTTAGATGCTTAGAAATTAGATTCTATCTGCAACAGGCATGATCCAGACTACGCAAATGCCTGACTTGCCATCCAACCACATAAACTAAGAAAAAATAAGTTGGTCAGTGGTCTCATTTGAAATTCAAACCCTAGAGAAAGATTTCATGATTTGAATGTGGGGGTACAGAGACTGGTTATTCGAGGCTTAGAATAATAATAGGCTAGAGCAAGTAGTCTGGTTAACAAGAGAAAGGAAAAGAAACTAAGTTTGGCATGCATATGCTGGGTCTAGGACTGGGGAAGGAAATCAGATCTGAGATACTAGAAGGGGAGTAAGGGAGAAAGAGGTAGGAAATGAACTGACAAGAGGAGGCAGGGCTAGGTTTGGAATTGTGGGGTCCTGTGAATGAGAACTACTGTGATAGCAAACAAAAAATTGAAGAAACAAGGATCAGAAAGCCAGAATAGTTAGCCAGGTGTACAGGGAGAAATACATGTAGCAATGAGAAAATACCAAAGTGAACCTACACAGTATGAGTAAAGGGAGCTAATGCATCAATTTGGATAAGAAAAATCAGAAAGGAAATTAGAACAGTATGTGGGGGGAAAATGAAGATGATAAGTCAGCATGAAAGTCCTCACCTGAGGAAAGCAGAGAAAAGAAGTTAGGGCACAGAATCACAGAATAGTTGAGGTTGGAAGGAACCTTTGGAGGTCATCTTGTCCAACCCCTCTGCTCAAGCAGGGCCACCTAGAGACATTTGCCCAAGACCATATCCAGATGGCTTTGAATAGAGGCTCAACCACCTCTATAGGCAATCTGTGCCACTGCTCAGTCAACCTCACAGTAAAAAAAGCGCTTCCTGATGTTGAGAGGGAACCTCCCATGTTTCAGTTTGTGATCATTGTCTCTGGTCCTCTCACTGGGCAGCACTGTGAGCTGTGGATCTACACAGTATGAGTAAAGGGAGCTAATGCATCAATTTGGATAAGAAAAATCAGAAAGGAAATTAGAACAGTATGGAGAAGTGCAAAGTCCTGCACCTGGGGAGGAACAGGCCCATGCACCAATGTATGCTAGGGGCCGCCCAGCTGGAAAGCAGCTTAGCAGGAAAGGCCCTGAGGGTCATCATGGACACCAAGTTGAACATGATAAACAGACAAAAAAGGAGTGTCATTAGCATTAGTAAGGCAAAACAGTCTTTTTCAAACACTATTGGCAGATATGTGTATATACATGTACGTATTTACAGCCTCCGTTCCGGTATTTGTACACATTAATAAATCCCTCCTGAGCTTTCTCTTCTCTAGGCTGAACAGTCCCAGCTCTCTCAGCCTTTTTCTCCTGTGTGAGATACTCCAGTCCCTTCATCATCTTAGTGGTCCTTCACTGTACTCTCGCCAGTATGTCCATGTCTTTTGTACTGGGGAGCCCAGAACTGAACATAGCAAGCACTCCAGGTGTGGCCTCACCATTGCCAAGGTAGGGGGGAAGGATCACCTCCCTTGATCTGCTGGCAACACTCCTCCTAATGCAACTCAGGATACCATTAGCCTTCTTTGCTGCAAAGGCACATCACTGGCTCATGTTCAACTTGGTGTCCATGATGACCCTCAGGGCCTTTCCTGCTAAGCTGCTTTCCAGCTGGGCGGCCCCTAGCATACATTGGTGCATGGGCCTGTTCCTCCCCAGGTGCAGGACTTTGCACTTCTCCTTACTGAACTTCATGAGGTTCCCATCATGCCATTTTTTCCAACCTGTCAAGGTCCCTCTCAATGGCAGCACAACCCTCTGGTGTATCAGCCACCAGTTTGGTGTCATCTGCCAAGGGTACATTTGCCACTGTCAGACTTGCTAAGGGTGCACTCTGCCCCATCATCCAGATCATTAATGAAGAGGTTAAACATCTTCATTAACCTACCCCTAGGGTACGCTGCTAGCTACTGGCCTCTGACTGGAATATGTGCCACTGATCACCACTCTCTGTGTCCAGCCATTCAGCCAGGTTTCAATCCACTTGACTTCCCTTTGGTGAAGCCATCCTGACTTCTCTGGATGATTTTCTTGTCCTTAATGTGCCTAGAAATAGTTTCTAGAATCAGCTGCTCCATTACCTTCTTGGGAATTAAGGTGAGGCTGACCAGCCTGTAGTTTTCTTGGTTCTCCTTCTTCCTTTCTTGAAGATGGGGGTGACTTTTTCTTTCCTTCAGTCTTCAGGCACTTTTCCCAGTCAGCTTGACAGATCAAAGATTATCAAGAGTGGCCTGACAATGGCATCAGCCAGATCCCTCAGCACACATGGGTACATCCCATCAGGGCCGATGGATTTAGGTATGTCCAGTTTGCAGAAGTATTCCCTGACCTGATCCTCTTCCACCAAGGGTACATTGTTGATTTTTCAAGCCCTTCCTGTCCCATCATCCCAGGCCCTTTGGTCATCAACCCTGTCTATCGCTCCTTCACAGGGCTGCTGGTAACTGTCTCCCTCTCATGTCATTCCTAGTTTAAAAGCCCTCCTTACTAGGTTAGCGATCCTACTGGTAAAAATAACTTTGCAGCCCCTTAGTGAGGTGGACCCCATCTCTCCCAAGCAGAGATCAGGTGATCAGGTGGTCAAAAAAGGAGTGGCTGGGAAGCCAAGAGCCATAAAAGTACAACACTGAAGGACTATAGGAATAACAGGAGTACTTACTAGGCATAAAAGACTTGGAGAATATGCCAGAGTTCGGAAGAGAGAAAATGAAGGTCAGGATGGTTTAAGAGAAAGTTTGTCCACCCAAGCCTAATTCCACCAGCATACAGGCAGAAATCTGAAATTCTGAAGTCCTGACATCCCTTTCTCATCAGTAAGTTTGTTCACAACTTCCTGATAAACCATGCTTTTCCAGAATTGTTCAGGTAGTTTACAGTGGGGAAAAAAAAAAGATTGCAGCTGGGGACCCTTATCACTTGATTCCTTAGCTGTGTACATTATTACTAGCAATATCACATGAAAAGTTAGCTGGAGAACTTCAAGTTACTGTCTTGTCCTCTCATATCTTTGTGGTAATCCAATCTGATTTGCTTATGGCCCATAATTCAGTGATCACTGAAGGTGACATTTACTTCAGCTAATAGTGAACCACGTCATAAGTGTTTGTGCACTGAAAATATTGAGGCAATATCAAACACTTCAGCAAAGAACCATAAGATATAAGTACCAGGTAACAAACCCTTGCACAGAGGTACAATATAAGCACACTATCTAGCCCACATCTCTTAAGGGATGGTCTTATAGATAACATTTGAAACAAATGCCCTAATTCTGGGTTGTAAGGGAAACCTAAAACACTCTATAAAAATAAAATCAGCACAAATGAAATAACAACTGGCCACATAATTTCTTTGCCAATTTCATTTTGCCTAAGTATATTGCCCCTTAATATTGCAACACTTATCAAAAATTATTATAAACATCTTTATAATTATATTATTGTAAATTATATTATTACATTATCTTTATATTTATATTAAATTATATTTCTATTAAATTGTGTTTGTATTATAAAATAACATGTCCAATGTGAGAACAGTGTCAAACCTAGACACTTAAGTGCACAAATACCTGGGTGTTCCAGAGAGTAATTGGGAAGGCTCTCTCCCAAGGTCCTAAATTGCAGAGATCCTAAGTTGTACGTTGAGAGTTAGGAAGACAACCACTCATCAATGCGTCAATGCATCATGCCGCACTGAAGTGTGTTTGAGATTTGTGTTCTGACATAATAGGAGCTAAAAGTCATAATCACTCCAGTTATTGGCAAAGTACTGGGAAATAACCTTAGCCATCCAAGGAGACTGAGATAGTATAAAATTATTTACTTTAGTTGTAAATATGTTTGTATCCACAGACTCTGAAAATTGTTTCAAGAAAGATATGGGGAAGAAAGATCCAAGGAACTTAATTTTGTTTTCAAATGTATCACTGTTTCAGGGAACGTAATACTAAAGCCTCCTGCAAAAACGTATGAAATACAAAAATCCAAAATCACTGAGTTCCTAGGCTGTAGAAGCTACACAGCCTATACCAGGCTCAACTAAAAAAATGTTTTAAAAGTGTGTTGCTTTTTCTTTTTTCTCAGGCTGTGCTTTCCTGGTCACATTAACACATAATTAAAAGGTCACAGCTGAAGACATTTTGCACTGAAGGGGAAATCAGCATGTACCTAGAATATCCAAGACAGCCAGGTGCTGACAGATTCATTAGAACATCTTTCCTCAGAATCAGTCTTAAAGATCAAGAGAACATTGGTTTTTTTAAGGCAGAGGCACCTCTAGCCATCTCCTGAAGAAGAGAGCAGATGATAATTGATGTGTGCTGGAAAGCATGATGTGCAAGCAGAGTGATTTATTAGCAATTAAAACTAAGGCAGGAAAGCATCAACTTGATTGTTTTCCTACAGAGTTAGAAAGAAAACCCACATAAAACATCAGAAACTGTTACTGATGGTCTCTACTGGCCTTCAAGAACAAATGGTCATTTGGTATTTTGTAAACCGTATTCCAAATTAAATTGCATGAATACAGAAAACAGCAGTTATATAACTGATCAAATGCTGATCATTTAAAGACTTTATTTCATTGCTGAATAGCCCAGCTTGTGATGGGACTTAGAATAGCCCTTTCTCTGTTTCCCCAGAAAGGCTGGCAAAGCAGTAACAGGCTTATAATGAAAACAATTGAGATCCAAACAACAGGAGGATAGTCTTTACAAAGGAAAATAAAGGCAAAATAAAAACATACCATTTTTTCAGAGCAACCAAAACTTAAACTTTTTTAGGAATGACAGCTTTCAAGTGTAGAATGTGAATGTGTAAATAGATAGTGTCAGACCAAGCTTCCAGCTCCCTAAAATCATGGAACTGAACTAAATTTCTGCTCTTTGATTACACATACTTGGTTTAATTAGAAAGGACAATGAACTTATTACTTCACCTCTACAAAACTCTGTTTTATCAGAAGTAGCCA
Source organism: Aptenodytes patagonicus (assembly GCF_965638725.1). Classification (NCBI taxonomy): domain Eukaryota; kingdom Metazoa; phylum Chordata; class Aves; order Sphenisciformes; family Spheniscidae; genus Aptenodytes; species Aptenodytes patagonicus. The sequence continues at coordinate 48,260,484 of NC_134982.1, read as the reverse complement.
TTCTTTCTCCCACATCACCTCCTCCTTCTACCTTCCTATTTTGTACAGCACCCTTCAAAATCCATTTGACACTACAAAAACAACACAAGCCCTGTCTCTCCTGAACTTCTGTTGAAGCTGTTCTTGCCCAGTAGACCCAAGTACAGATGCAGCAAATGCTGGCAGACAACGCTCTCCTGTTAGAACAGTTTCACACATACCCCAGTGACATATATTTAGAAAGCATAGCTCTCTTCCAATAGGGCACAGTTGAACAGAATTATGTTGGCAAAGAAACATTGAAGTGACAGGTAGACATTTTTGCTTCCTCCAAGCCAAAAAAATAATTCTTCAAAAACTTCATACTGTATAGGCTGAGGAGCTGTGACAAGGATTGTCAACAACCTCATACATCCCACTAAACATGACACAACATTATACATTTTTCTAGACTTCACCACCACAATTGCACTTAATTTCTGGGCTAAGGTTCACAGCCCTTGGAGGATACATGAGGTCCTTCTACTATGTCTGCTACAGTGTGCTCAGGAAAAGGGTGCTACATGTCAGTCACTCCAGGTCCACTGTAACTCCAAAAGTCATTCATTACAATTTTGACCACACACCATAAGGCAACAGAAATTAGCAACATACATTTATGCCACTTAAAGTTCCCATCAGGTATGATTGTCTGTGTACAAATTGATATACGGCATAACAGATGGGGAAGGATGCATTGCTCACTGTAAAACAGTGGCAATACACGACAGCTAACTTGCTGCCCAAAAGGACAATCCTGTTTCCAGCCCCTCATCACCTGCTGCAGGACAGCCTCTCTCTGTGGCTGTTAGCTACCAGATTAGCCCAGCTGTAATGTGAAACTTTAGCATAAAGGTGCAGTTGCATAAGCAGCTGAGCTCATCTAACAGTGTGCTGCTGCTGGGAAAGGCCTGTTCTACTCCCTTTGTATTCTTCCTCCTTCTTTCCTCCAGCCACCCCTTGAGCTGTCCTTCACAACTTGTAGCAGTCCTGGTGCGTGCTGGATCCTTCACTGGGATGACTAAATCCACCAACCCAACAGTAAAAGGACCTCAGAATCACTGGGCTTGATCTTGAATCACTAGATCACTTATCACTGGAGCACAGTCTTGGAAATGCATGGTGCGGAATAGGGAAAATGGGTATTTCTTTTTTAACAACGGTGAACTGTTTAACTTATTTTAAACTTATTTTATGATTATTTTAACTATACATTCCTTATAAGTCAGAGATGTTTTCTGAAACTCTTGCTGTTGGCTCTTGGGTTTTCTACTTTCTACCTTACTGTGTGAATATATTACTTCGATATTTAATCTGAGTCTGAAGTTTGCTGCATGCATAACAATCGTGCCTCTTCTTCCCTGTTTTAGTATGTTGATGGATGTTTGAGGGAGATAGATTGGTGGAGCCGCACCCTACCATCCCTGAGGCAAAGGCAGCAGATGGAGGCTCCACGAGAAGCAGAGGATCCCCTGCCTTCTTGCCACCAGGTAGAAAGAGGGGACCTAAGCAACGGGGGGGAATGGAAACAGGTCCCTGCTAGGGGTGCCAGGTGAACCCCCGCCCAGCCTCCCTCACCTTCCCGGTTGCCTTTACACAACAGATATGGGGTCCTGGAACTTGAGGGCCAGGCAAACAAGGATGTAGACGATGGTCCATCCAGGAGGTTGCCTAGGGTGAGGCAGTCAGCCCCACGCATTATGACTGCCTCTGCTAAGAAAAAAAGGAGGGTAATTGTCGTAGGCGATTCCCTTCTGAGGGGAACAGAGGGCCCGATATGCCGACCGGACCCGTCCCACAGGGAAGTCTGCTGCCTCCCCGGGGCCCGGGTCAGAGACATTACTAGGAAACTCCCTGGTCTGGTGCGGTCTTCCGATTACTACCCACTGTTGGTTATACAGGCTGGCAGTGATGAGGTTCCAGAGACAAGTCCTGCAGTGATCAAAAGGGACTTCAGGGCACTGGGGCACTGGTTGAAGGATTGGGAGCACAGGTAGTGTTTTCCTCAATCCCTATAGTGGCAGGGAAGGATACTGAAAGGAACAGGAAAACACACCTGATCAACACGTGGCTCAGGGGCTGGTGCCATCGCAGGAATTTGGGGGTTTTTGATCACGGGGAGGTTTACACAGCACCGGGCCTGCTGGCGGCAGATGGAGTCCAGCTGTCTCACAGGGGGAAAAGGATCATTGCTCATGAATTGGCGGGGCTCATTGAGAGGGCTTTAAACTAGGTTTGAAGGGGGAAGGGGACAAAACCAGGCTCACTAGAGATGAGCCTAGGGGTGGCATGCCGATGCTGGGGACGAAATCGATAGCCCAGCTCAAGTGCATCTACACCAATGCACGCAGCATGGGCGGCAAACAGGAGGAGCTGGAAGCCATTGTACAGCGGGAGAGATGTGACTTAGTCGCCATCACAGAAACATGGTGGGGTGACTCTCACGATTGGAGTGCTGCAATGGATGGCTATAGACTCTTCAAAAGGGACAGGCGAGGAAGGAGAGGCGGTGGGGTGGCCCTGTATGTTAGGGAGTGTTTCGATTGTCTAGAGTTCAACGATTGTGATGATGATATGGTTGAGTGTTTATGGGTAAGGATGAGGGGGAAGGCCAACAAGGCAGATATCCTGCTGGGAGTCTGTTATAGACCACCCAACCGGGATGAAGAGGCAGATGAAGTGTTCTACAAGCAGCTGGCAGAAGTGTCTCAATCACTAGCCCTTGTTCTCATGGGGGACTTCAACTTCCCAGACATCTGCTGGAAATACAACACGGCAGAGAGGAAGCAGTCTAGGAGGTTCCTGGAGTGTGTGGAAGACAACTTCCTGACACAGCTGGTAAGTGAGCCTACCAGGGGCAGTGCCTCGCTCGGCCTGCTGTTTACAAACAGAGAAGGACTGGTGGGAGATGTGGTGGTCGGAGGCCGTCTTGGGCTTAGCGACCATGAAATGATAGAATTCTCCATTCTTGGTGAAGTGAGGAGGGGGGCCAGCAAAACCGCAACCATGGACTTCCGGAGGGCGGACTTTGGCCTGTTCAGGATGCTGGTTGAGAGAGTCCCTTGGGAGACAGTCCTGAAGGGCAAAGGGGTCCAGGAAGGCTGGACGATCTTCAAGAAGGAAGTCTTAAAGGTGCAGGAGCAGGCTGTCCCCATATGCCATAAGAAGAATGGGCGGGGAAGACAACTGGCCTGGCTGAACGGGAAGCTCTTGCTGGGACTCAGGAAAAAAAGGAGAGTTTACCGCTTGTGGAAGAAGGGGCAGGCGACTCAAGAAGAGTACAGGGATCTCGTTAGGTCGTGCAGAGAGGAAATGAGAAAGGCAAAAGCCCAGCTAGAATGCAATCTGGCCGCTGTCATTAGAGACAACAAAAAATGTTTTTACAAATATATTAATGACAAGAAGAGAGCCAGGGAGAATCTCCATCCTTTATTAGATGCAGGGGGGAACATTGTCACCGAGGATGAGGAAAAGGCTGAGGTACTCAATGCCTTCTTTGCCTCAGTCTTTAACAGGCAGACCAGTTATCCTCAGGGTACTCGGCCCCCCGAGCTGGAAGATGGGGACGGCGAGCAGGATGAACCCCCCGTAATCCACGAGGAAGCAGTCAATGACCCTATGCCACCTGGACACTCACAAGTCTATGGGGCCAGATGGGATCCACCCGAGAGTGCTGAGGGAGCTGGCGGAGGTGCTTGCCAAGCCACTCTCCATCATTTATCAGCAGCCCTGGTTAACGGGGGAGGTCCCGGACGACTGGAGGCTTGCCAATGCGATGCCCATCTACAAGAAGGGCCGGAAGGAGGATCCGGGGAACTACAGGCCTGTCAGCCTGACCTCGGTGCCGGGGAAGATTATGGAGCGGCTCATCTTGAGGGCGCTCACAAGGCATGTGCGGGACAACCAGGGGATCAGGCCCAGCCAGCACGGGTTCATGAGAGGCAGGTCCTGCTTGACCAGCGTGATCTCCTTCTATGACCAGGTGACCCGCCTAGTGGATGAGGGAAAGGCTGTGGATGTGGTCTACCTGGACTTCAGTAAGGCCTTTGACACCGTCTCCCACAGCATTCTCCTAGAGAAGCTGGCGGCTCATGGCTTAGACAGGTGTACTCTGCGCTGGGTCAAAAACTGGCTGGACGGCCGGGCCCAGAGAGTTGTGGTGAATGGAGTTCAATCCAGTTGGTGGCCGGTCATGAGCGGTGTTCCCCAGGGCTCAGTTTTGGGGCCAGTCTTGTTTAATATCTTTATTGATGATCTGGATGAGGGGATTGAGTGCACCCTCAGTAAGTTTGCAGACGACACCAAGTTGGGTAGGAGTGTTGATCTGCTCGAGGGTAGGAAGGCTCTGCAGAGGGACCCGGACAGGCTGGATCGATGGGCCCAGGCCAACTGTATGAGGTTCAACAAGGACAAGTGCCGGGTCCTGCACTTCGGCCGCAACAACCTCATGCAGCGCTATAGGCTTGGGGAAGAGTGGCTGGAAAGCTGCCTGGTGGAAAAGGACCTGGGGGTGTTGGTTGACAGCCGGCTGAACATGAGCCAGCAGTGTGCCCAGGCGGCCAAGAAGGCCAATGGCATCCTGGCCTGTATCAGAAATCGTGTGGCCAGCAGGAGTAGGGAAGTGATCGTGCCCCTGTACTTGGCACTGGTGAGGCCGCACCTCGAATACTGTGTTCAGTTTTGGGCCCCTCACTACAAGAAGGACCTTGAGGTGTTAGAGCATGTCCAGAGAAGGGCAACGATGCTGGTGAAGGGTCTGGAGAATAAGTCTTATGAGGAGTGGCTGAGGGAACTTGGGTTGTTTAGCCTGGAGAAAAGGAGGCTGAGGGGAGACCTCATCGCTCTCTACAACTCCCTGAAAGGAGGTTGTAGCAAGGTGGGTGTCGGTCTCTTCTCCCATGTAACTAGCGATAGGACAAGAGGCAATGGCCTCAAGTTGCACCAGGGGAGGTTTAGATTGGACATGAGGAAAAATGTCTTTCCTGAAAGAGTGGTGAAACATTGGAACAGGCTGCCCAGGGAAGTGGTGGAGTCCCCATCCCTGGAGGTATTTAAAAGACGTGTAGATGAGGCACTTAGGGACATGGTTTAGTGGGCATGGTGGTGTTGGGTTGACGGTTGGACTCGATGATCTTAGAGGTCGTTTCCAACCTTAATGATTCTATGATTCTATGATTCTATGTTTCTTTCATTTCTAAATAATCAAATTATACAAACACATATATCTTGATGTTTCAGGTATGGCCTTTGCACAAGGGTCTTCTGACCTTTTACCTCCAGTAACAAATCATGTTTTGCTCAGAATGTTCATTTGCACTTTAGATTAGCTCAGCCTTCATTTTCATTAAATACAAACAACATCCAATTTTTTTTTGCCTGCTTTAGAACTAAAAATTCATGTTTTTGTCAGTTCACAAAGTTTTTTTTTCCCCCACTGTCCTAGAATTACATCTAACTGATTTTCACGGTGTTGTACCACATACTCATGTAAATGCAACCACATCACATTATCTTCAAGTAACAGTTTGTTATTTTCAATAATATATGGCAGAAATCTCTCCAAATTCAAAATCTTACATTGTTCCACACTGCTGAATTTATCCCATTTTAGAGTTTTTGTACTCACTCTGACCTGTTAACTATTGATTGTTATTCCTCTGATTGCTGCTGCACCAGTGACTTTTCAACCATGTATTAAAAGAAACATTCAGAAGCCTCCTTCTCACAGCCAGCAAGTAGTAAACTGCTAGCCAGTTATATATTCATATCCTTGTTACCACCTGTTCATAGACCTTCCATGTACTTCCTTGCACTATATCACTTTGGGCATCACCCATTACTGTAACTTCTGTCCTTTGTGAAGTCTGGATATGAACCATACACTTCATGCAATTACATTTTGCTGTATTGAACACTCCCTGAAAGGAAGCACAAGAGGTCGCAGAAGAAAGAATTGCTCAGTCCTGGCTCACTTCAAATCATTATCATTCTGAGACATTTCTTGCTGTATGTATTGGCACTGGAAAAGGCCAAATGCAGCTAAGGTCTGGTGATGATTTGGATTCAGAATATGAGAGCAAAGAAACCTTTAGGATAATTGCATCAAATGTTATTGCTTCTAGGCAGATAAATGAAAATTTTTCTAGATCTGTGGGATTTGTATAAAGTAAAATGAAATTCAGCAAGCCCAGAAATCAGTTTTCAAGTGAAATAGTACAACTCCACATTTTATTTCCTTGTGGCTTTTTACATCTTTCCCTTACTGTAATGAGAGTTATACATTTTATTCAGCATAATCAATAACAAATTGACTTCTTAAATCATGATAAAATTTTATGGCTGTTGCAGTTACTATGTTGAATGGAGAGTCAGTGGAAAAACTAACCTCACCAGAAGATTGGAGGAAAAAAAGTCTATTTTCTCTTGATACTAGTTAGATAGGTACTAGAGAAAGCCCTAACTCAAATATTTACTATGTCTGATCATTCATCAGCTTTGCATATCTTGAAGGCACAGGTGTCTGATTATAAGTGCTAGCAGCTCTTATTCAAGACACATGGTTCAGATAAGAATAATCAATGCCTTCATAAAGAAAAAGAAGATTTCAACCAGTGGTACCAATGCTCCTTCAGCACGTTTAGGGTGTAATAACATTAAAAGTGTTGTAGCAGTCTCACTTTTTCATTTTTATTTGTTCCACATATCCAATTTAAACAGTTTAATAACTTTAAAATGTTTCTCTTAGAATTAAAGAAAAAAAAAGAATTATATTCTGAGTCATGAAAAACAAAGAATGATAGGAGTCATTACCTGGGTCTAGGATTGAAGAGTTTACGTTCAGTTCTGAGGTGTCACAAATCTCATGCGCTTTAAAGAAATCACTTAATCTGTGTCTGCAATGCTCCACTATTTAGATTATGTGCCTTTCAATCCACTGGTGGACTAATATTATGGGACGATGATCTTGGTTATCTTATCTAAATGCAACCAATAAATATCTCAATACATGTAATAAAAATATTTTAAGGTTTAAGACCCTCCACTGATCTGTAAGCAACAGACGGCAACAAATAGTCAGCATAAATCCACAGCACTGGTTGTGGATTAGAAGAATTTATTATGTCTAAGATGCAAATTATAAGAAACTTTGGAGATTAAATTGTGTATTTAATGTAAACCTAATTCCCATTTAATAATGAGTACAAGACTGACTGCCTCAGAAGGGTGACAAGCACTTATTTCCCAAATGCAGAACAATTTTGTCTCAACTCAAACAAGAAAGCATCATATTATATACAGACACATCTTTCCAATTTTTTCAAATTCTTTCTTATTGCTGAGGTAAAAAGGCTCCTTTGCCCTGTAAGGAACAGCCAGATATAATTTTACTTAATAATTTTTGGTGGCGCCACAGACTAAAGCAAAGAAAACCAAACAAAAGCGAATAGTAACATTTATTCCAAGAAAGCTCAAACTGAAAAACAAACAAGTGAGGATTTTTTCCCTCACTTGGGAAGGGACGAGAAGGATAAGAAAGCTCAATTAAAATGCGTACAATATATGTATGTTACTAATAAACTTTCTCTTTGAAAAGCAAGTTTCACCTAAATATTGTGAAAATGAAGATTTTTAAAGTGACTTTTTATGAAATATTCCTGAACTATACAGTTGTAGTTTTCTATCAGAGAGGTATATGAAATCTGCTAATGAACAGATTCAAACCACTGACACAAAATTGGAAGTCAGTGTCTTGATTACCTAATTCACCAGCCTAATTTTTCCAGTTTAATTTCTGATGCAAAAGTATGTTTTAAAAAGTATTTCCCCATTTCCCTTTATCTATGAACTTCTTCATTTAAATATTTATAAAAATACAGTTGGATAACTGATTTTTCCTAATTAAGAAATTTTATGTATTTTTATGTTCCTATCAAGGTTTCCTCCAAACTAAAGACCTGATTTACACCTGTGTGTTTTCCATTTAATTAATGGATAGTCGTGATTTATCTATGAGATGTTAAATGACTCAATAAATGCAACCTGAAGTTAAATAGATTATATATCAACCACAAGACTGAGATTATTCTTAATCATGATTGTAAGAAAATATATAAAGTTCTCATGAGATTATTGCTAATTACTCGAAATCCAAGGTTATCATCCATTGCTGTATAATACAGTAATGTATATTCCTGCTAATGTAAGAGTCTCAAGCAAAACATTAATTGAATAAACATAATATTTCACTATGAACATGACTCAATTATTTTGTAAAGGTCTATTGAATCTTTCTTATTTTAAAAGTATATCTAATGGGGATATGGTTTATAGTCTCTTCTTAAAGTAAAAGCAGATGAAATTAAAATCACTTAAAATTACCCTTGAAGAACAGATGGCTTCAATGCAAATATGAAGTATCTTGCAATTTGTGTGCTATAAATTGAAAATTGATTTTAAGATTTCCCTGTGTGTTTAGGCTTACAATTTAAAATCAAGGGGGAAAAAAATACTAACCACTGTTATTGTCACAAAGGGATTTCAGATTATGAAGTTACTGTTTATATTTGTTTGCTTCTTTAACACCAAACACTATTAGTCCTGTTTTGGTGCACATAACATTTTTCAGCAAATTTTAATCCCTTCTGCCTGTGTGTCTATATGTGTACAGATAAAATACATAGTATTGGAATTCAGAAACTTATATAGGACTGCAGTCATAAAGGAGAGTAACACTCAGGCTGCATCTGACATCAGAGGGTACCAAATGGCTATTTTTAAAAATAGTGTTGATAGTCATTGGACCAAATTCAGGAACAGGCTGAGATTATATATGGTGGATGAGTAAGAGTTTGGACTGAATTTGAAAGGGACAACGTGTGATTTAGGTCTGGGAATCAAGTGGTTATATTTAGGAATGGGGCTCTCACATAAAGCTTCAGCTGAGGTTAGAGCTGACAAGAGCATGGGCACTTGAGGGACAGACAATCAGGGATTAGCAGTGAATCTAGAGGGGAACACAGTAGCTGAAGGCCACTGACGCTAAAACCCTCGCCAAGACGGGCCCCAGGGTACGCACACAGGGACGTGTTGGGGGGAAGAGGAAGGGTGAGAGAAGATCCAGGGGCAAAGTCATGAATCTATAAGTATGAAGTTTAACAGCTCACAGGGATCACCAAGTGAGGTTATAGTTTAACCATGAAAAGCTATAAAAGGAGCTAAAGCTGAATAAGGTGAAAGGGAGTAAAGGAGCCATCAGGCTGCATAAGCTACCTTCACTCCAGAGAGTAAAGAGGGTTGCTCAGCAAAGCCATGATTAGGGATAAAGTTGTGGTTACAGTGGCACTGACAGAGAGGTGGGATAAAGCAGGTACCAGATGCCTGCATTCGTATTTGTTGCTCAAATTTGATTTGCTGCTGTGTTAAAGTCAATGGTAAATTTAGAAGAGGCAGGAGCTGATGCTCTAGGAATAGTCTAGGAACAGCATCAACATAGGCGACTTGGGTATTTCCACTGCTGGGGATAGAGGGGGCTGGGTCCAGATGGACAGCAGCTAGTAAAACCAGGGTGTGCCTGGGTCTGACAGGCTATGTTGCAGGCTGGCCACCTCAGTGGTCACCTGAGCATTAACCTATTCTTTGACCAGACCTTCAGCTAAGATTAGGATTGAGTACAGAGTAAAGCAGAAATACTAGTTTAATTTTTCATGCAGTGCTTCAGTGTTCCCCTCATCCAAGATCTTCATGTCAGAGTAGAAAGGCCTGTACCTGTCCCATACGGAGCAGCTCAGGATGTTTAGACACTGCTCTCTCATCCTTTGCAACCTACATTTCTTATGCAAATATTTGTTAAAGGTTCTGCAACATTTTATCTGAAAATAACATATTTCCAGTGGCAAATCACTGATTCAGGTTGATATGATTCTGCCCCAGCATAATTACAGGCAAGAGCTTTAAGCGCTTCCTTCAAGTCTGCTGTGACAATATTAGCTCAAATGTCAAACACAAAGATGAACAAAATTATCAGGAATAGCTAAAGATCTGATCTACTAAAGCTGCTACTTCTACTGTAGCAGCTGCTCAGCTTTCTCCAGAATATCACCAGTTATGTCATTCTCCAACCACCCACTGTTTCCTGTGTAATGAATCACTGGAAGCACAACACCTGCAAATTTCTACTAGCACCTTGATATCAATGTCTTGGCACCTGCCATTAAATAAATGTATAAAACTAAGGTTTCCCCTTTTTTTTTCCCTTCTCCACAGACATAGATATGTGCATGTGGTTGTGGCTTTGATTGTCTCTGGTTTGCATTTCAATTTTCCTTCTAAATGCTTCTCAACAACACCTATCCAATATTTGCAAGCAAGAGAACAGAATGAGACATTTTTGTCATGCCACATTTATAATTACTGACACCAACATAACCCCACTGATACGACGTACAAATTACTCCTCTGTAAAAGAATCAAACGTTTTATTCTTTATACGTTAATAAAGAATAAAAGTATCAAAAAGATAATATTAATGGTGGAATGTGATTAACAAAATTATTAATTGTTTAAATGCAGGACATCAAATCCCAGCATATGCTTTTCTTCAGCTTATTTGTTGCCAGGCTGAGTTTCATGCCTAATGATGTTTTGTACAGACAGCAAGAAAGTCCAACTACTGAGTAGAAATCTCTTTTTTGTGTTGAGCCAACAGCTGGTAAGCGTTGGAAAAGAAAATTATTTCCACCTGTAGATGACAAACTTGCATCATAATTTTAAGAGATCTTCAAAATCTAAGAAGCCAGTATTAGAAGTGTGTCCCATTGCAGTATATACATAAGCAACCAATGGGGCACTAACAGATGTATACTTGAGAACATGAACCAATGTCTTTGCTGAAGACAAGTCAATGCACTTGTGAGTAAGTTGTCCTGTTCCAAAATGGAAAGTTTCTCCACAGGAATGAAAACAATTCATTTGTTTAACACTTTACATGTAAACACAGTCTCCAGTGGCTCTTAGGGGCATTCAGTTAACAGAAGAGATGTTTTACAGCTTAGAGCACCTGAGAAACCTGGTTACATTTTGCTAGTATCCGACTGTACATACTCTCCTTTAATGTAATTTTAACACAGTCCAAACCTTTCCTGGATCTCAAATGGTTGCCACAAAGAGAAACAAAGGTGCTGACTTTCCTTACAGGTAACTCATTCCTCCCTTTCCTTTATCTGGTCTCTATTGTCTAAGATTTAATTGCGTGTTATGGAACACCAGAAGACCACAGCCGCTGTGACGGGGAAGTGGGGTGCAAAAGCAGCATCAGCCTTCAGGATAAGTTCCGGAATATTTATACACAATTTGTACTTTGGCTTATGTTTGGAGATGACAGCGAACATGAGCTGAGAAAAATCTATGGAATGACCCACAAGGAGATTTGATCCCACAAATTTTTGGAAGGATAAGTTATTAGCTACTACAAATAATTTGTATACATTACCCTGATAACTCACAAGTGATTCAAAGTGTTTGGTTTATTTCTAGCTGTTCCTTGGGGTTTTTTCCCCAGTGTTTTCTTTCCTTCCAAACCTGTTGTAGTTGATTACTGCTGGCCAGTTAATGTTACTATTCCTTTTACATCCTCATTTGAATGTTATTGTGGTACTTAATTTGCTGCTCTGTTGCCATATGTCAAAAAATAAAAGGACACTCATGCTATCTTCTTCTCACTATTACATGTTTACTAAACAGTTTCTAAAGCCACAACCAGACCTGCACATGAAACTTTTTAAAACAGCAAGACCTTTGCCAGTCACCACCTTAGATATCATTCCAGCTTCCACATAGACCAATTCAGTCACTCAAACAGGTGATATACATCTACACCTGCAGGTTGTTCCTTGCTTGCAGTTAATATAGCCAAAAATAGTCAAAATTCTCTTCCTTCATTCAATAATGCATAATGGCTACATTCATTTGCAATAAAATCACAGACCCTTAGGGTAAATTAATCATTTGTGCAGCTGGAAGCTATAATTATCTTTTTAGATTGCAGAAGGGTTTTTCCTTGTTTTTCCTTATCCGTGTTGTGGACCTAACCCTTGGGGGTGGCATATCTGGCAGCCACCACGCTGACAGTTTGTCCACTCCTCAGGCAATCTGTTAGTCAAGTTTCAGTCATCTGATTTCCAGTCCTTTCCTAACTATGTTCCTCTCTGCAGCTGCCCAAAAACCAGAACATTGTGGCAATGACACACAATCTTGAAATCCACTTTGTCATCTCACGCTTAGAAAAGCAGATTCTAACATTTTCTTTCAAGCAATTTGTTTCTACAGTAGGCTGTATTGTATTTAAGAAAATGTATCCTGGATTGCATGGCCAATAATCACATCTTAAATAGCATTGATTTTAACTTATTCATTTTCTTCTTAAAACTTTACTCAGTCCTGAAGTAATTTGTTGATTTTTTTTTTACACCGAGACATAGATGTTTAGTGAAGAAGTAGAAGGATAGTAGGAATTTTACACGACATGAAGAGAAATTTGAAAATTTTGTTGAGAAACCTGTGTAACTGAAATTCTCTGTGAATTAGTCTGTTTTTCTGAAGTTCACAAGGGCCTTTAATGCTAAACTGTTATTTTTAAGTCAGTTTCCTAGCTTATGTTTTAGGATTTCTGTGTTAATCAAGCTATAAATTGTTAAAAGTAAAAAATTATCTGAGTAAATTTTCCTGAGTAAACAGGAAAAAAAAAAAAAAGATCAATTACAGGTTGAGCACCCAGATAAAGCTGAAATTTAGAATTATTAGTTCAGGGGGAAAAAGCTACAAAGAAAAAAATAAGTTTCTGTAAAGTTAAGTAAGCTTTAAGCATAGCAATAAAGAAACGTTAAAAACTTTACTGTGGAATATCAAAAGCACCTTTCATAGGAACAATTTACAAAGCATCTTGAGATAAAATGACAAAACAATTAATCAGTGAATATTTGATCATTGCTAGTTAATAAATTTGTGTCTGACTATATAGTCAATTATTTTATGTCAACATCAACGTATTTTGTGGAGGAAAATAAATTGCTACTCTTTTTTGCAACAATCTGCACTTTATAAAAATTGAGCCTAAAGAAAGTGTTCTTATGGAATTTACAGAACAATAGAAATTACTAAAATTACTCATTAAAAAAATTAAATGTCTGAAAATTGAGGAAAATATATCCTTCTTCCTAATATTTGTCATTTCATTTTTTAAGTGGAGGACATTTTCTTGTAATAAATCTCAGTGCAAATTTTGAGTAAATATTTCCCCAAATTATTTGGACTTTTTAAGAGAGCCTGATTTATTTGCAGACTTTTTTCTACTCAAAAGTGCAAGCAAGAAGTTACTAGCTGAAATGTATTTCAAAACAATGGATTTTAAACAAATGCTGTAGACTTTTGATTTAGAACCATCCTAATCTGGAAACAGAAAAGTATGTAATCTTTCCAATCAAACAGGATAAATTTCATATAACCAAAAAGTTTCAAATGAATTGTTTACAAGAAGGAATTATTTGCAGAAATAACATTGAGAAGAAAGCTGAATAATATTATTAGAACAATATCTTAGCAAATACAATTTGCAAACAGAAAATGAGGCAAAACATTACATTCTTCTGAAAATTCAGTTTTAAAATTAGCTTATACATCAACACTTTTCATATTTTTGAGGGACTGGGTAGAGCATAATCTTTCTGCGTGTGAAAGTTTGCAGGCAAACTACAAAGAATATGTATGTACACAAAAAGACCCCACCAAAACCCAAGCCTCAAAAATTTTAAGATGAGCTTCAGCTACTTTCTGTAAGAATACACATTTCACAGATATTTTCTTGTCTAAATGTCAGCAGTATACACAATTATTAGGCAAACTGTCAACAACCAAAGAGGGTTTGCTATGGCTGAATGTCATCTGCAAGTTGTTAGGAGTCTAGTCTCACCATCTGACAAGTGTTAATGGTTTAGCAAGGCAGCAGATCCATTCAAGGAAGAAATGTTCCCTATGAACAGAGAAAGTGCAAATGAGACCCTACAGTAATAACTGTTAATATAACTTGCTTATGCAACAGCAATTTCAATCAGTCTTTATAAATCCATGTCTGATGCAGACATTTACATTTTCTTTATTTTGCACATCCACCTGTATGAAGACTCCTCAATCATTCTTATTCATGTGCACTGAAGAAACAAGGCTTAAAAAAAAAAAAAAAAACAAACAACTGTGATAGTTCCTGAGCTAGAGAAATTAAATCAGTCGTTTTGCTTTTCAACTCTATTTCACAACTTCAGGCAAACAGAAATAAATGACAATTGCTGTCCACTGAAGAGTGAAGCAGGCAAAAGCACTGCTTTTTACAGCTTCCATTAAATTCAATGTAAATCCCTTGTTATTTTTCTGAAGATGTCTCAGTAGTTCTGTAACACACTGGTGGTTTACTTTTCTTCTTCACAGAGCTTGTTTTTAAATTAAGAGCCCTTTCTTACCAACCTAGTGAATAAACTCAAACCTGAATGGATTATTATTATTATTATTATTATTATTACAAGATGGATTAATTACCTGGGTGGAGGGAAGAAAGGATGGAGGAGAAGGGGATTAGAATCATAGAATGGTTTGGGCTGGAAAGGAACTTAAAGTTCACCTAGTTCCAACCCCCCCTGCCATGGTCAGGGACACCTTCCACTAGATCAGGTTGCTCAAAGCCTCATCCAATCTGGCCTTGAACACTTCCAGGGATGGGGCATCCACAACCTCTCTGGGCAACCTGTTCCAGTGCCTCACCACCCTCATAGTGAAGAATTTCTTCTTTATATCTGATGTAAATCTACCTTCTTTCAGTTTAAAGCCATTACCCCTCATTCTATCACTAGACTCCCTGAGAAAGAGTCCCTCTCCATCTTTCCTGTAGGCCCCCTTTATGTTTGATGTGTAAGGAATGAATGCAGAGTCATCTCAGTATAGCAATAACAGAAAACTATGATAAATTCATATATACTTTTAACATTACAGTTGTGATGGTCAGAAAACACCAAGATCATAAAGCCCTCCTTAATATGGCAAAAATATATTTTTATCAGGAAGAGAAAGTCAGGGTAAACTTAGCCACACACAGTTTTAGCCTTTAACTCTTTATAGTGAATCTATAAGGATGTAGGTCACATTCACAATTAGTTTAACTAGAAGAGGAAAAAAAAATGCTATTAATTTTCTGTGGACTGACAATTTCAGAAATAATTATTTTAAACAGAACTTTGTTATAACTGTAATTCAATTTAAAAGATCCTGCCCACTTAGAAGTTAAGGCTTTTACAGTTTTAGAGAAACACTTATATGCTTAAAATATCATAACCTTTGCTATTAAAATTTCTTCCTGCAACTAATCTTTTCCATTTTCCTACCTCTGTGATTGATCCTATTTTTTTCTTTGTTTTATTGCAATTTTATAGCTTAATTCAACTTCTTTAGGTTTTTTGCTATTGGCCATCTATCTCCTATAGTTTCTACTTTCACCTCTTGCGTTGCTAGGGTCTTTTTCTTCTTTTTAAATCTCACTGGAGAAAAACAGACAATTAATAAATCCAAATTTAAACTATTTTCTTTAGATATGTGGAGTTGAAGAGACACCTCACTTGAACAATCAGTAGCCTTTTGGTCTTGAATCCCTTTTGCTAATATTCATTTTTTTTCTTTCAATAGTATTAAGTCATGTTATAGGCTCAGACTCATCCCAAACAAAACTAAGATATTTCTATTAGCTGGGCAGAGGTCAGTAAATACTTCCCATAGGAATTTTTCACTATATGTTGTAATCACTATACCTGTGGACAAGATTACTGAAGTGTTGCAGAAATGTTCTCTCAGGCACACTTTTTTTATATATAACAGTTTAGTAGTTCCTTGAATTATTTTACTAAACTCTCAAATTTGGAGGATGAGAAAAAGATTTATTTAACAAAGTAAATGCTAATATTATCTTACAAAAAAGAATTGCTGCAACAAATTAAAGACTGAGAATAAAATCTAAACATTTTCATAATCAAATTTATAGGATTTATTCCTGGTAACATTTTTTTTTTAAAAGAAGAAAAGAATATTCTAAAATGCAAGCTTCATTGCATGCAAGCAAGCACATACTGTGATCAAAAGTACTTTTGGACATTTTTAAGTCCAAAAGTATTTTAAGATACTTTTCAGTGTGTCCAAATGTATTAAATTTGGAAAAATTAAATTCCCAAATTTTATTTTTAGTCCCAGTGTTGAAGATTATCTTAAGTTTTACTGAATCTTTCTATGTTTGGTTGTGAAATAATCAACTATAAGAACATCTTGATTTCAAGAAGTTAGCCTCTATGTTAGCGTTATGTATGGGTTGCTGTGTTACTTGTTATCTGAGGCTGTGTTGCTTGAAGTCCCTATTCTCTGGACCATGTTAGCCTTAGTCCTTATTCTCTGGACCATAACCAGAGCCCCTAGGTTCTATTGTATATAGGATGAGTTATTTGACAACCTGGCAAGGTAGATGTATATCTGGCTAACTTGGCAACAAAACTTACTTTTAAGGTATCCTGAAGTGAGCTGCCTTAATTATAATACTAAAAACCACACCCACAGGTCAAGAAGACCCTTGCCCAGGTGAAGACCCTTCCCCTGCGCAAGCGTAGTAACAGAAGAGAATGACATAACTGATATTACAATTATATGTAAATCACTAACCAATCATTGTAACTGGGAGTGTACTACCTTGTAATTCTTGTGTATAAATGTAACGGTGATCTAGCCATAGGTGTCCTTGATTTGTGGAAATTCCACCTAGCACCCGGCGCCGCAATAAAGAATGCCTGCTTTCTAAAACTCCAAATTGAGTCTTAGAGAGTTTTTCATCTGCCGACTTACGGTAACACCAGCATCTTCCTTACCTTTTCTTACATTTTTTCCATGAATTTATTATCTTTATCTTGAGATAGTTTAGGATCCCTATTATTATATTTTAAAAGTCATTTTAGAATTTCACTGCTCTGATAGTTAGAAAACTTCTCCTGATCCTGAGCCATATAACCTTGCCCCATTAATGTACTCATAAAAGTAGTCATATCCCCCATCATTTTCTGTTTCCTAGGCTCAGATTAGGATAGGGATTCAGAACTCTATTAATTGATGATAGAAAATACTAGTAATGGAAATGTTATGCAATGCAAACACTCTCCACTGCAGAAGTCTCTCAGGAATGATAGCTGTTAAATCTCTCCACCGAATACACACTTGGATGATATTTTGGATATATTCCAGTAATTAGCAAAAAAACTTGCAAAAGCTTTGCTTGAAAAATGTTCTCAGATCAAGATATCTTAAACTGATTGAATTCATTTTAAGTAACAGGACAGACAAACATGGAGTTATACATAAGGTTTAGTTATTCTTATTTCTGTAAGTGTATGTAAAAGAATATATTTCAATAAATTCAGTAAATCACCTTTTGAGAATGACTACGCTGAAAAGTTTAATCTTGAACTGGAGAGTTCAAGAGATTTTAATGTAAAGAAGCACATAATTATATTCAATATTGGAGCCTGTCTCCTAAGGGAAGGAAGGGGACGGGTATGCAAAGAGGGGCTACCTAGATGAATCACCTTTTTGAAAACAATAGTAAGAAGAAAGAGAGGCTGTTGAAGACAGTGTCTGACAGCAAGGACACTATGTATGGACAAAAGGCCATTCCATCTAGGTCTTCCCAGGAACAATTTTTTTATTTTCTTCATGTGGGGAAGGAAAAAAAAGAACAAAAGATAAAAGAGGAACCACTCCTCACTGACATATGGCCTAAATACAAGCTCAATAATTAACATCAATTTTCATTAAGAAGGTAAGATATAACAGTAATTATTCCCCTAGTAGGAAATATGAAAACAAAAATGTCCACAGCTGAGGTGGAAATAATTTACACTCTGCTCTTCAGGGAATGAGGCAGGGGAGAGGGAAAGAGGAGCAGACAACCACTATTCCAAAACAATGGTTGCTAAAAAAACAGCCTCTGGTATTACAAGAGAAACAGCTATGAATCTGTCTCTTCTGGAGCAGGTATCCAAGAACTGCAAAACGGCAAACATGGCATATATTCACAAAACCAGAAAAAAGAGGCATAGACAACTACAGATCTCTGATTGAACTCAGATCTATGCACGGTCTTACAAGAGTTTTTGAAGGAGACAGTAATCAAGGACATGGAGAAAAATGGAAAATGGTGTAAAATACAACACTTTTTATCAAAGGTCAGATTTTACGATGTCAGACTAACCTAATATCTCTTTTTTGATAAGATAATTCACTTCTTAATCAAGAGAAATGCAGTAAATGTTATCTAGTTAGACTTAAGTAAATCATGTCATTCAGTGCCTCAGGATAATTTATCTTTTAAGGTGAGGAATGCAGGAATTAATGCAAAACCATGAGATGGTGCATTGGGTGTCCTTGGCAAGGTGCTGGCAGCTGGGGGCTGCAGGGGTGGCCTCTGTGAGGAGAGGCTGGAGCGACCACCTGACAGATACAGTCAGTTCCAGATGGTTCCAGCCATGGTTCCAATAGACCCACTGCAGGACACAGCTGAGCCCTCAGCCAAGCTGATGGGACCTGTGGGAAAACAAATTTCACAAAGGGTAAAAACACTGCACTGCAACTGTGAGAGAGAGAGGAGTGCAGAAAAAAATGTGAGAGAAACAACCCTGCAGACACCAAGGCCAGTGAAGAAGGAGGGGGAGGAGGTGATCCAGGCACCTGAGCAGACATTCCCCTGCAGCCCATGGAGAAGACCATGGTGTAGCAGGTTGTCGTCCTGCAGCCCATGGAGGACCACAGTGGAGCAGATACCCACCCTGCAGCCTGTGGAGGACCGCACGCTGCAGCAGGTGGATATGCCCTGAGGGAAGCTGCAGCCTGTGGAGAGTCCATGTTAGAGCAGGTTTTCTGGTAGGAAGTGTGGCCTCTGGAGAGGACACCACACAGGAGCAGGGGAAAAGTGTGAGGAGGAAGGTGTGGCAGAGAGGATCTGTTAAGGATTCCATTCCCCTTTCCCCTGAGCTGCTCAGCAGAGGAGATAGAGGAGTGGAGAATGAAGAAACGAAGTCGAGCCTGAGAAGAAGGGGGAGAAGTGAGGGTAAGGTGTTTTAGTTTTTGTCTTTTTTTCTCACCATCTTTCTCTACTTTTAATTGGCAATAAATTAAATTAATTTCTCGAAGTTGAGTCTGTTTTGCCTGTGATGGTAGTTGATGAGCGAACTCCCTGACTTTATCTCAACCCACAACCTTTTCCATCTTATTTTTTATCCTTTCCTGGAGAAAGGTGAGTGGTGGAATGAGAGAGTGGCGGATGGGAGTCTGGCATCCAGCCAAGGTCAACCCACCACAGATGGTTAATAAACTGGCTAAGTGCAATGAGTAATTTTGAAAAGGCAATTCTTATAGTAATGGAGTTATGGGGGGGATCAACTTGCCCCCCCCCCATTTTCACTAGTTACTTCCTTGCACTGTGCACCTATGACATTTGTAGATGACAAAGTCAGAAAATCCAGCCTCTGTCGAAGAGATAGCTCAAATTTGATGGTCCTGCAACCTAGAGTAATAGAATGGGAATGACACATAGACACATAGTTTAAAAATTTCATTCTTAGGGACCAATGACAAGACATGCATCTTTTGGTTCTGTCACCTTATTTTCTACTTTTTCTTGTTCCTCTCTCTATGTGCCTTTTTTCTTCTCCGTTTTTAATTTCCTTCCCCCTTATTCTACTGAGCAGAAAGATTCATGCTAGGGGAAAGCACTTTGTTGGAAGACCAAGTTTTCATCATTGAACAGAAAGTCTGGGCTTCTATCTGAGTTGTCCTAATAGCAGTTGCTATGGTGACATGCAGGTTGCAACAGTGGCTCTGATTCTCCCTCATGATTTCTAGCTCCACAGTAAAGAGGTTGTTACGTCTGTGAATGGTTTCTGATGAGCTTTCTTTAGGGAAACACTGTGAGGCCTTAAGCACTTCCTTTTCTCCTACCATTTGTACGGATAGGTTATGACAGTCCCCACGTTCAAGCTGAAAATCAAGGCATGAGGCCGAGGCACTTAGTAATTCCTCTCAGATGATTGCTATTGGTAGATTTGGCTGCAGTATAACTGAGGAAAAGGGAAAGCTCTACAGAAAGTGTAAGCAGTCTCCAAACTAAGCTTTATTTTAATTCCCAGCTAACCCTGCGCCGTTTGCCTTACACTGAAGTTCTACCTCGCAAGCAGTGGTGGCTTCTACACTTCCCAGCCTGGCACTGCACACATGAAAAGGCATCTCAGCTTTCTAGTATT
Organism: Aptenodytes patagonicus; assembly: GCF_965638725.1. Lineage (NCBI taxonomy): Eukaryota > Metazoa > Chordata > Aves > Sphenisciformes > Spheniscidae > Aptenodytes > Aptenodytes patagonicus. Next base: position 48,240,103 of record NC_134982.1, on the reverse strand, counting down.
CAAGATAATGTAGTAAGAGACTGGGTGACTATGTAGATCTTCAAAGTGGTTACTGTATCATCCCATATGAGGACTACAACAAAGCAAAAAAAAGGGTAGCTATTTCTATCCTTTCCCATCAATACCCCATTGTGTTCCCACCCATTTTTAAGTTAAGCAGCAGACAAGGAAACTTCAGTGTTGGTTTGCAATAACTCCATTGTTCAAATGTGACAGCCTAACATACTAAAGCAGTTCAATTCCTGTACAAAAAATAGCTCTTCCACCCATGCTAATGGATGCAGGCCTGAGTTATTCTTGGACTAAAAAGAGAAGATAACAGACTTATTTTTGAATAACATGTTTATCCTGCTTAGGAACCACATGAGTAAAAGCAAGTTGTTAATGTTGCGTTGCAGCAATGTTTCCAGCCTCATCTAAAACATGTTAAATGCCAGTTTATTACTTCCATCAGCCAGCCTTTCTCTGGAACAGCCAATAAGTAGAGCAACATATATCATCAAGTATCTTCCCTAGCTAGCCTTTACTTAAATACTTAAGGAGACACATTCTCTAAACCAGAACATGAGAAAGATACAGACTCAACCTGTATCATACAGAGATTCAATACCAATCATGAGAAGAGAAAAATTAGAGAGCTGTCAGGACTTAAAAGGAAACAGGATTTGAATTTGTTACTTTTTATTCTTTGGGAGACACAAGAGCATGCCTCAGAAATAGAGGGACAAGCTGATAAATAATAGAATAAGGATCATCAGGGAGTTCAATGGCATCTGCACAAGCCATGTGTCAGCATTGCATAGTTTTAATGCAGCTGAGTCAACTGAGATTTCTTATGCCACAGCTATACCTTCCACATTTTTTAACAGAGGTAACTACCAAGAAATGGAGTTCAGCGGAAACAGAAATAGTTTGAGCTGTATTACTGCACAGTTCTACGTATCATAGGATCTGCCAGGTACGAAGAGTTTAGGATTGAGCACACCCTTGCGTTCCTCTCCCCTGTGACATTGTTTAGGCAGGAGGCATGCTTCCATTTTGCCCCAATAAAAAGAATAAGTCAGCATAACGACACCCATTGTTCCCTACACTTTTATTCCCCTGGCCTAGTTATACTGCCAGAGACCCTCATTAATAGCATCTACTTCTTTCTGAACTTTTCCAGAATAATTCTGATTTCCATCCCTATCATTGAATATATCTCAGTTCCCTCTGTTAAGCATTGTCTATAAAATAAGTAAAAATACTATCTCTCTGCCAACTTCTGATCATTCATTAAAATATCGATAAGTTTAAGTCCAAGGATTCTGAAGAATTCAGGTAAATAAATCTTTCCCTTTTAAGAAGGAACCACTAACAGCTAATCTCTAATATGATTTTCCAGTGGGTTTTCAACCATTTAATACTGTCACCTACAGCAGTCTAGTACAGACTACCATGTGAGGCAACATCAAAAGTCTTCCTAAATTCAAGATACAGGACATCTCTGTATGTAAGGCCTGTTACAAGAGAAGAAAGAGTTACATGAAATGGCTTGTTCCTGGTGCTTACATATCCTTTAAATAAAGCTAGTCATATATTTTGTATGGAAGCTGAAACATCCACTCTATAATTCATGATCCTTCTTTTCTTCTTTTTAAAATAGGTATTAACATTTGCCATTTTCTGGTTTTTTTGTTCTTAGTCTTATAGGTCCTCACATGTTCACAAAGATAATGATTTTTAAGATAAATAAGATGTTTTCAAATCACCTGGACCTGATGAACTTCATCCTGGATTTTAAAGAACCAGCTGATGAGATCTAAGTACTCTCTAAACTGTATTTCCCTAGTCAAAACTAAAATCTTATTCCTGCTTTGCTAGTATGAGTTATGATAGTCTGACTAGCTGACCTTTTCAGTGAAGATAGACACAAACAAAAAATGGCATTATGTACTTCAGCTTTCACTCAATCATTTGCTGATAGTCTTTTCATTCTTCTGATTAGCAAACTATTACTGCCCTTGGTCTTCCCCATACTATTAATGTATGTATAGAATGAATTATTGGATTTTTTTGTGCCTCATCATGTAATTATGTAATAATGTATCTCATTATGTAATGATACCTTGGCTTTTCTGATTTTGCTCCTGTATTCTCATGTCATCTTTCCATATGCATCTTTAGTAACCCAGCCTGTTTTCCTCTTCCTGTATGGGTTTTTTGTGTGTGTTTAAGGTAAATGAGTTTGAGCAAGGTGAAAGAGTCCATGAGTTAGTTATATCAGCCTCCTATCACACTGACTTGTCTTTCCCCAGCTTTGGTATTGCTCATACTTCTACCTTTCTTTACAGGACAGCACTTTTCCTTTGTCACTCCGACTAGTTGTCCTAAGTCTTTTGTACTGATTCTCTGACTTTGTTGAAATCTTCCTGTCAAAAATTCATAAACTTACTGTAAAATTTTGATTTTTTTCAACATTCACTCTCAATCAATTACTTTGCCTCTTAATTTTCTCAGTATTGATCTGAATCAAATCTAAAAGAACCCCCTACGATCCTCTTCAAGCATCACTTGATTTCTCCAACTTAAGTATTAAATCTTGAGCAGGACACTCTAAATACATTTTGGACATTGCATGCCCTGCTGTACTCCTTTTGTGGTTACAGACTAGGAAGAAGTCCCACTGACCTCTAAGCTCTGAATTATTTTGTCCCTTTCAAAATGTCTCTGTCTACCATGGGAGTCCATAGTAGATTTCTTCACTTTATTATTTCAAAAAAATCATTATTTGACTGTGTCTATATTTCCAGTGGTCCCTCAATTACTACATAGGCACAGACGTATTTGGTAACTGACCTGCTACTCTTCACTTTCTCTCTCCTTTTGTCCTGTTGTGAATAACTCTCTCCTGCTGATTTTCGGCCCTTGTGCAGATGACTTGTTTTACCCTTCTTGTGCTCTTTTGTTGCTGTCCTCCATCGATCAGGTTTCAAGCTGTCCTCAACAGATTATGAAGCTAGTGTACAAAAATACTTTTCCTCTTTTATGAGGTGCCAGCAACTCTTAAGATTTATTTTACAGTTGAAGAGGCCCATTCCTCTTCCCAAGCATGTGGTTTTTTCCAGGGTACATCTGCCAGTACCTAAATCTTGACCATGAACTGGAAAAACTAGTGAGAGCTTTACGCAAATCCCTGATCATTTCTCTGGCTGGTTAATTCCTTTATTCATGCATGTTTAAACATGACCTAGATTGTCTTTTGCTTATCTACTTCCTCCTACAGCTCTCCCAACTGCTTCCTGAGTAATTCTAGTGATGAGTGGACCTCTAAATTCCAACTTAATTTGAAATAAGAATGAAACAATTCAGGATGAAGGAAAAAGGGGGAAAGTTATTTTCTTGCTAAAGCATTTATTTTTGCTGGTTTATCTGCTGTCACTCTTTATTTTTATTGGGGTTACACAACAAAAATACAAAAGATCAAGTTAGAAATGCCATATTTTGATTTGAAAATGTTTTTCAGTTTTTCAAACATTGCTAGCTTTTGTTTTTGTTTTGCTCAGTAAGTAGATATGACTCCTGCAAAGTGTTCTGATTTCAGTAGAAGAGTTTTGTGGTAGCTAACATTCTGACAAAGTTTTTCTGACTACATCTTGATACTACACATATTCCTCCTACACCTGTTGCTGAAATAAAATAGCAGCTCTGGGGAGTATTGCTTAATTGTATTTCTATTATTTTCTTGTTCTCACTTCTTTTTCTGATTCCAAATCATAGTCTCACATTAATCTGAATGTTCTTGAAAAGACCTTGAAAATGAAAAATACATAATTATTCTATCAATTAATTTTCTTTTCTCCACTTAGGTAATTGTATAGCCTCCAGAATGATGATATGACAGGATCTTTCTAGTTCTACACAGTCATTAGAAAGGGAGTTTAACCATAATCCCCGTCAACTTCAGTCCACCACTAAATAGAAATGTGGTCTTGTGTAAAACATGCCTTGGAACAAATTGGATGTGACAAGCAGGGAGGATCAGTAGATTACAGTTTTGAAATTGAAAGAAGAATGGTTATACTATAACCCATGCTCGTTACAGACTTTGCCAGGACAATAGATGAGTCAAGTGTCATTTCCTGTTCTCTTCACTGTCTTTGTCTAGTATAAGAAGCATTAAAAATGCAATTTCTAACAATATCATGTCAAGCAAAACAGAATGTAGTAATAGGAAACTACCTTGGCCTTTTCACTTCTTTGCAGTTTGACTGGCTGGTCATTATACTCCTGCCTAATATTTCAGTGAAGCTGTAAACAGGTAAAGAACTACAGTGCCAGCTAACCACGTTATTGAACAGGTCAATGAATCATGACACACTTACATCCTAATAATCTATTTTTCTCTTGCAGTATAAATGCTGGAACAGTAACTGTGAGAGATAGATATTTTCCCCTTTTGTCCTTAATTGGATCATAGGGAAAATTGTGGTTTAACTTTCCTTCAGGTTCAGAACAGTTGATCTGTGATTTCTTTTCACCAAGGAAATTGAACCAATACAGCAAAACTAGACATTACTTTTATTGCCCTCTGTGATTAGAAAATAAATGCACTAGGTGTAGTTAATATTTTTATCTTCATATAGTACATATAAATTTTACGTATAAACAAGAAAGCATTATATATAGTACAATCTTTCCTATGCTCCCCCAAGCCAGAGGATTCTTCTTTAATCCACGCTACATCATACAGTGATTTAAGCTATTTTTATTAGCTAATCTAATTTTCCATTACTTTATCACTCCCAAAGGTCTGGTAGGGACTCTCCAAAAGACAACGAAAAAAATAATCTCTTAATCTCTGAACTTCCACTGTTTTAAGCATGCACATAACTTCAATCATATGGCTAATGATTATTGTTGCCAAAGAATGTTAAAGGCAGGCTCATGGATTGTATTTCATATGTAACAGAAAGTAAGGAACAACGAAAAGATACAACATGCCTTTTTCAGAGATATAGGGCTGTGATTCTCCAGTCATTAATGCAGATTTGTATACACCTCATTAGTTGGAAGTACAAACCTTACACAGGTGGGATGACAGCACATGATGAGTTTTTTTCCCAAAATTAGCCAGGCCACAAAACTGAATATTTGTGTTTCATTTATGTCAGAGAAGAACAAACAATACTTGATCCCAGATAAAGTCTTCTGGGACAAAGTTACCACTTAAAACTTTTTTTTAATAAATTTGAGTCAGGAGAGTCAATTTGTATTGCTTCAATGCTCTGTGTCATGTGAAAACAATGGGCTTTTCTCCCTACTAGGTATAGATTCCAAAACTCATGAGACACTCTTCCAGGTGTTAGACTATGAATGTTCCCCAAATTTAGTCAAATCCAATTTCAAACAAATCTTTTCAAGGTTGAGAGAACATTAATTTTTCTTATTCCCTAGTACTTAACATAATAGCATATGTTATTCTTAAAACATTCATACCTGGCTAAGAACGCCTAAATAACCACACATTTCATAAAAGACAGGGTCTTGCTCCTTCTCTGTTCAAAATAATTGCAAAATGCTTGTTGACTGAAACAGAAACAGGAACAAGTAGAGCTACAGCTGGTTGGAAAGTAGTAGTCACTTTCCATTGAGAATTTAGTGTACTGTCTTGTGATATTCTAGGTCTAGTGGGTTAGTAAGCTAAGCTTCCTGCATGAATTGATGCAGACTATTGTGTTTCCACAAAAAAAGACACTGAAGTAGCCGATGACATTGCTATGAATTTGGTTTAAAATATCACTCCCAGGCATAGTGCCAGGTTTGAAGCTGGAGTAATCTTTTACCTTCTGTTAAATTATAACATCTTAAGTGTGTTTTAAGCAGAATTGCTGACACAAGCTTGATCAAAACAGGCTGAAATGCATGGCTCTAACACAGCTGTGCAAAGGTTTCCATTAGCATAAATGTCTTCTACAACACAAGCAAAACAAAACTCTCCATTCACTGAACACAGCACAGATTTGTGGTTTTTTATCATCTGTGATTTATGAAAAAATGGATCACATAAAAAACTTTCCAAAAGAAAGCAAGGGTTTCCACAAATGACCTTTAAAAATTGAAACCTTGACTCAAGCTGGCCAACTCTGGTCACGATTTCTTCTAGTCAGGGATTTAAAAGCAGATCTAACAAGTTTCCCATGATTGGCTATAAAACACCAGCTTTCTTACTATTCTCTGGATCTTATTCCTTGTGAATGAGTGAAGAAACTTTGTTCAGTTAAGTAGACTTAGCAGAGATCAAGATACAGAGTAGTATCACAAACTTAAACTAACTGGGACTTCAGGTATCATAACTGTAGCATGAGGGAAGCAAAATAAATGTTAAGCAGAGGATGTACAAAGGCATACCAATAGCAAAGGTTGCTACCATAACCTACGCTAAGCCCCTTTTCCCAGAGACCAATTTTGAGAGGTAGTAGAAAGCAGCAAGTCTAGGATTCCCTGAACCACTGCCATTACCTGGGCTCCTGGAAGTTTATTTCTTCCAGGTAGGTTCATTCATTGCTTCTCCAGTCACATCCAATTCTACCAGCCTGCACCTCACCTGGGAAGCCTGAGCACAGGCAGGCTGTGAACCTGTTGATGGTCTCACAGGGCCCTGCAAGATGCCTTTGCACTTTGGCAGCTTCCTTCCAGCCCCATGTTTCTTTCCTGTGAAGCAACCTCGTTCCTGGCCTCCATCCCTGGCTCTATGCAGAGTGACCAGGATCTTTTGGCCAGAAACACAACTTGAGCAATATATACCAACCACATTCCCTCTTCAATGCATTTCTGCCCCTAATCCTGAGCTTCCAAGAGTTCCCCTTCTCCCTCGCTCTTTCTCCTTCTTCTTTCTTTCTTTCAAAGAAGAGGAAAATTCACTTTGCTTGTCTCGTGCCTCGAACCCACGTATGCCACTGTGTGCACAATGTCTATTAAACTGATAGACAGTAACACAGCTGTTGTAATATAGCTGCTGTTGCTACTACCACTATTAATTAAAACATAGAAAAACAAATGGATAAAAAAGTACCACATAAGGCAGGTAGAGAAAATGAAGTCATTATTTATAATTTTTTTCTCTTCAACTGGAGAATATTTATCTGCCAAAGTGATTTTACTGATCCACTTAAAACCATGTTTCAAAGTTCCCGATCTGTCTTTTTGCTGTGATATGAAAGTTCCAGTGGCACTCCCAGTGTTTTAAGGAAAAGCTTTATACTCCAAACTGGATTAAAAAATATTTGTCTTAGAATGCCATAAAAAATATTCAAAATCTATTTTATGTGATATACTTTAATTAGTTGGCTGTTTCTGCAAAAAACAGTGTCTGCAATTTCTGCATGTGTTTCAATTCAATTTAATATGCTGCAAAATTGTAGCCTTCCTACATAAAAATGAACTATGTGATATATCCAGCATCTTAGGTAACACGAAGGACAAAACCAGTCAACGTCAAACATTTATAATTGTACATTTTTTGGCATTGATTGCAGAAGGAACTACCTCAAGGCAGAAAATGATTACTAGTTTAGAGAGGCTTGACAGTTATTTTAAGCTTTGACCTTCAAGAAGGCACATGGATGAAAGCCTGCATTGTTCTAGGATATGATAACAATGGCTTTTAATAGAAATTAAGGGATTGGAGTTGAAAGTAACTGTTCAAGCAACATGGTTAAATTCACTCATTTTTTAAAATATATTTTTAATGGGGAAAACATATGCTATCTGTTTGATGTTTCATTTATCTGATTTTTGGAGTTGTGTCTCCCCAGTCTTCCAGCAATGGTCTATGTTTTCAGCTAGCAGTACAGCAAAATGAGAAGGGTGTCCTGGCCTCTAAAAGCAGCAAGCGAGAAGCAGAGTTCAGAGAAAGTAATGGATAAATCCATTATTACAATCTGGAAGAAAGATTAGCCCAGTCTTCATAATAAAATTCTATTCTTAGTTGTTTATAAAAATTTGTCCTTGTCAAATTGAAATGAATTGAGCTGAAAATTTGAGTGGCAGCTCAATTTTTATCTTTTTTCTAGACAACTTCAGAAAAAAAATTTCATTTTATTTCTGTAAATAAGTACTATATTTTACTCATGTTAAAAATCATGGTGGCTCTTTTCTCAATCACTCTAGTACTTTGGAGGATGGATGTGGAACTTGGCAGCATGTTGGCCTTAGTGGAAGGAATTATGCTTTTAGTCATCTTTGGGAAAAGGAACCCATGTTTAGGCAAGTGGATAAGTAACTTAAAACCAGCTATTCACAGCTTTTCAACATATTCTATAGCTAAATTCTTCAATTTCACTCTTACTAACTGTGCTTTCTTATGCTTTCTTACAGCCGCTAAGATCCTGTTCACAACAGAACTGGACAACTGAATATTCTCTAATGCAAATCCAAATGAGACTTCCTTCTTACGACCGTTTCACAAAACCCAGCTTAACTGGCCTTCAGAACTACACATAGGAGCTCCCCTTTCCTTTGCTAACACAGAATAGTTGTTTTTGGAAAGGCATCTGGCAAAGCTGAAACAGAGAGGTAGACCAATTGTGACGATTAGCTGGATGACAGTTTAACACAAAGAGCAAAAGACTGGGAGTGGATCCGGTGGTCCTAAACCAAGCTGGTCCAACCTGGAACTGGAGGGAAGGGAAAATGTAAGGGAGGAAAGGCTTGTGACTACAGGAGTGTTTGAGCTTCCAGAACTGGGATCTCTGAGGACAAAAAGCTGAAACTAGTTCTAGAGGGAAGAGGTTGGACTGGACACACATAAGTGGTGGTTGCCAAGAGGCTTGGTTGAGACTAAGCATCTAACACTTGTTAGACAAAGAGGTTGCCGAGACTGGGACTGGTTAGGCAACTAGATTGGAATGATGTTAGGTGGATAGAGACTAAAAGGATTCTGACAGGGAGAATTTCAAGTCTCCATTGGAAATGAAAGAAAGATAGAATAAAAACCCAGCAGTAAGAAGTTTGTTTGGATGAACAAGCAGATAAGGAAAAAGAGCAGGTATAGATGAGGGGAACTGTGTTGGCTTAACAAGGATACAGGAATGAAAATGGCAAGAAAAAGAACCTATAGAGTAAGAGAAGACTGGGTCTTTTACAGCAGGTAAGATGGGTATGACTGCAGTGAAGATTTAGCCTGAAGAACAGAAACTGGAAGAGAGAAGATAAAGGCAGCAGGACTGGTAGAAAGAAATTGGGTTGGGAAGGAAAATGATTGGAACAGGGGAAGGCAAAAGAACAGAAGTGTGTGTTTATGATAGCACATTATGTCAGATACAGGAACATTTTTGAATTTCATCATGATTCTATCATCAGCAAATAGAGAAAACACATTGGCAGACTGACAACTGGCTGCTGTCATCAGCTGCTCTATCAGTTCCAAAGCTACACTCCAGTGTGATAGGTCCAGTGACACCGATAACCAATGCAGGTGATCATATATTAAAAAATGTATGCACATTACCACAACATGGCTGACCTTACATTTAATGCTGTTTGCCTACTATAGTAATAAGCATGAAAAGAAAGACCCCACAGAAATTAAAATTTTGAATAAGATGCAGTAAATAGGGTAAACATTGATGAAGTGACGTAATGAATAACTCTTCATTACAGGAACATTCTGTGCACTTACTAGGCAGAGGCTCCAATGGAAAAAATAGCAGGAAATTAAATACTGTGTGATAATATACATGTTGTAGAGTTAGTTTAAGCTTCTTAAAACTACCTTTAATTCTGGCACTTGCTAAGTTTTAATAGTTTTCTACCTTAATGAAGTCATTTTAATGTAGCTCTCTAAGCAAAATATTTTTAAAACCACCTTTTCTGCATGTTCTTGATTCTTCAGTTCCCCATCTCCAGCTGTTACTAGGAAGCATCAGTAAGACAGTCATATTTTTCAGAGGCTCAGAGCACTCCCAACTCCAAGCAAAGTCAATGGGAGATGCAGTTGCTTTGGTCTCCTGGTAACGCATGCTATTAGTGCCTGAGTTCTAGTAGTGCTTTATCCTGTACAAAATGCTAAAAACCCTCAACCCCTGCTGAGGTTAGTGGGAGTTATGAGCACTCAGCATCTGCTGGCTGCAAGAAGGCTCTGATTAGAGCAGGCCAAAAAAGAAAATGTTGAATGTGACAAATTTTGACTGACAACAGTTTTCCTGAGAGGAAAAAAACTCCTCCTTTTTTTGTGATTTATGAAAGCTTTTAAATAACCATGTTATATACCAGCTCTGTTTCTGACATACAGAAGTGTCTGGAAGAAACCGGAAGAATCAGATAGTCCAGACAGTTCTCAGCTTGTTGATACCAAACAGCTGTAACCTTTTGGCAGATCCAGTTGTGGTGATGTGCTCCACCCCCCGCCCTGCATAAGCCATAACCACCAGTGGGGGTCGTGATGGCTGCATCCAGCTTATGCTGGACTTTAGAGACGGATGGCAACACAGCAGCCAAGGGCTGTCTGGCGTAGCGACCCAGATGTCTTGCTGGTATGCAAATATGACTATAAGTCAACCATCTTACTCCATAAAGAGTGGAAAGCCCAGGGCCCATTGAGCTCTCCTGCACGGCAGTGGGCTGCACAACAGGATCTCCCCTCGAGTACGGACACCTCTCAAGGTTACTCCTTGAGGCTGAAAGATTCCTTGCCACAACAGATTCTCAGTAAGTGACTGATAGCATGCTAAACTTTGAAATCTTAGCTAAGTGATATAAAGGATTAATTGCGCATATATAATGCTTTAGACATAAACTGTCAACCAAGTCTGGGACTACGATTGGATCCAGCCGCACCTAGACTCCTCTCTGAGAAGGAGTTTAGAAAGAAAGGGGGTCCTTTCTGAACCTCATGACTCAGCGGGAGGGTCTCCCTGACAGTGTTGTCTGACCCTGTCCTCTATGCAGTAAATAATCAAGTGTACCTTGCCATCGCATCTTGTTAAACCACTGTTGCATTTACCATTGAACTTTGTTAACTCACTGTTTTGTATCAATAAAGTATATTGTTGCTTCTCTTTTACAAGTGAACTGCACTCCCACTCCATCCGCAACAAATTGGTGTAGTCGGCAGGATGGCAAGTAATATTGTCACCGTAAGTTGGCAGATGAAAAACTCTCTAAGACTCAATTTGGAGTTTTAGAAAGCAGGCATTCTTTATTGCGGCGCCGGGTGCTAGGTGGAATTTCCACAAATCAAGGACACCTATGGCTAGATCACCGTTACATTTATACACAAGAATTACAAGGTAGTACACTCCCAGTTACAATGATTGGTTAGTGATTTACATATAATTGTAATATCAGTTATGTCATTCTCTTCTGTTACTACGCTTGCGCAGGGGAAGGGTCTTCACCTGGGCAAGGGTCTTCTTGACCTGTGGGTGTGGTTTTTAGTATTATAATTAAGGCAGCTCACTTCAGGATACCTTAAAAGTAAGTTTTGTTGCCAAGTTAGCCAGATATACATCTACCTTGCCAGGTTGTCAAATAACTCATCCTATATACAATAGAACCTAGGGGCTCTGGTTATGGTCTAGAGAGTCCAGAGAATAGGGACTTCAAGCAACACAGCCTCAGATAACAAGTAACACAGCAACCCATACATAACGCTAACATAGAGGCTAACTTCTTGAAATCAAGATGTTCTTATAGTTGATTATTTCACAACCAAACATAGAAAGATTCAGTAAAACTTAAGATAATCTTCAACAATATCACAAATTATTTATGGAGGCCTAGAGTGAATCAGAGTTCCAAATTCTCAGAAGAATGGGCTCATGACAATTGGCATAATTGGGAAGCCGTTGAAGAGCACCTAAAAGTAGCTAGGGGCCACACAAAGGATGGAAAGGGGAAAGGAGTTGTCTACGTGATGCTAGGTACCTGTTCAGAAACTGCATATCAAGAAAGGGAGAATAGAAATGGGAAGGAGCGGGACCTAGAGAAAGAAATAGAAGGTAGGAAGGCAACTGAGTTGTTAACGGTCTTTACAAACTGAACAGCTGTAGAAACAGTTACAGGAAGTAAAGGAGAAAAGACAAAATTTGGGAGAAAAAGTTGAGATGATGCTTATGCAGGCTGCCCGCCCCCCTGACATCATATAGATCAGGAAACTACTAGTATCCCCTGAAGATTGGGATGGAGACATCTGGGGTGATCCCGATGATAGCGAGCCAGAAGACAATGATCCTTTGCTCTCCACAAATCCTCCTGAATATGAAACCAGACCCATTGTTAAAACAGAAAGAACTGTGGGACCTTGGGGTGGTCATCCACAACATACTATGCGAACCATCTTCTGGGATCCATTGCAATTAACAAATTTGCAAGAAAGATATAGCAGGAAACCAGGTGAAATTGAAACTGAATACTTGTGGCAAGTATGCCTAAGTGGCGGCGACCGAATAATGTTGAGTGAGGAGGAAGCAAATGGCTATTGGGGTCCGGGAGTTTTCTTAAATTTAGGATCCGAGCCGGCAGATACACCCCATTCTATCAACAGCCGAGTAGCTTATTGGGCTGGAGGAATAGACACCATGGAGTGAGGTGTCTATTATAATAATAGACATAATCTCCATAATCCCCATTAAGTCGCTAAGTGAGCTCTCTACCGCCGTCACAAAAGCCGCTTGCACACGAGCCATGCACGAACGAGGACCCCATGATGTTCCGCTATCTGCTACAGTCGATTTCGCAGTGCTAAAACCGCTGATTAGAGGAGCCCCGGCAATTCTTAAACCCCATTTAGTTGCAAAACGAGATGAGATCAAGAAAGACACAGAATACAATGAGGGACTAGGTGATAACGCTCAAAATGCCCGCAAGCAACTCCCTACATGGGCAGAATTGATGCACGGCGTTGTTAACTACAGCCGTGAAATGGGCTGGGACGATGCACCCGCTGAAAAACAAAACCTGAAGCCCCGGGGAGGAGATCACAAAGTAAGACACGTGGAATGGGGAACAGAAACTAGATCAAAGGGAAACAAATTTAAAAACTCGCAAACCGACTCTCGGGAACAGAGAAATGAATTGTGGAGGAATGCGTTAGCCCTAGGCATTCCCAGAGCCGCGACTCAAGGTCAGCCTACTGGCATTATCTTGAGCCTGATTGAAGCATTCCAGAAACGAGATAACAGTGACAGGAAGGAGAGTATTTCAACTCCTCCGACGCCAGTCCGCAGAAAGAGAGACAACCCCTTCCTCCCCCTTAGGGAGGAACTGAAGGACATGAAGCCAAAAAACGAGTAGTGTCCGGAAGGCAATTGGGCCTGCCTGTCTGGAAAGTGGAAGCTTATCAGTAGATAAGTGATGATGGCCCATACATTTTAATTCCAGTTGGCCCTCAGAGACAGTTGGTGAAGTTTTTAATAGATACGGAAGCATAAATTTCAGTATTAACACAACAAGATGCTGAGAAGCTGGGCGTGCGATCCGGACGGCAAAGAGTTAAAATTACCAGTGTGAACGGAGCGAGTGTTAAGTGTCAAACTGCCAAGGTCAATTTATGGCTCCCAGGCGAGAAGCGCATGTCAACTACTCGCTTTGCAATTAAAGATCATCATGAAAATATTTTAGGTTTTGATGTTTTAAACGGCCGAACCTGGCGCCTGCCGAATGGCAGCGTGTGGTCCTTCAGCTCAAACACCGATCCCAACCCCGGTGGAAAGCGGGAGGCCGCAGTGCGCGCACTTCGCGCAGCCCCTGCCCTCCCCGAGTCAAAAATTGCTGATGTACCGCAATATCCGATTTCTGCTGCGGCACGGAATGGAATTTCTGAAGTCATAGCTGATCTGGAGAAACGACAAATTATCCCCAGAACCCACTCCCCATCTAACTCACCTGTCTGGCCAGTTCGGAAACCAGACGGGAGGTGGCGTTTAGCAGTCGATTATCGGCGCCTGAATGCCGATACAGCCCCGCGAACAGCTGCTGTACCAAGCGCCGCAAACTTAACAGCTACTTGCAAGCAGCTGCACGCCCATGGATGGCGGCGCTAGATGTAAAAGATATGTTCTTTATGGTTCCCTTGAAGGAGGAGGATAAAGAGAAGTTTGCTTTCACTTGGGAGGGAATACAATACACCTTTAACAGACTCCCACAAGGGTATAAACATTCACCTACATTGCTCATGCCGCACTTACTGAACTTTTACAGTCAGTCTCACTCCCAAGAAGTGAATCTGTGCCAATATATAGATGAGATTCTGATTGGAGGAAATTCCCCGAGAAGGTGGGGGAAGTGGCAGCGGCAGTATGGCAAGCACTAAATAAAGCAGAAATTGAGATTGCACCCGGAAAATGTCAGGGACACAGTAAAGAAGTAAAATTTTTAGGTACTTGATGGATAGCAGGCAGTACAGTGATTCCTCCAGATACCTTAGGAAAAATTGAAGAACTGCAAATGCCCCAATCAAGGAAGGAGTTACAACAATTAATGGGAACTTTAGGATATGGGAGGAAGCATGTACCTGGATTTTCTATCATTTCCCGTCCATTATACTCACTTTTAGAGTATGTGTTTTTTTCTTTTTTCTATGAGGTATATGTTTTTTATTTTTCTAATAAACATGTCTCTATGTTTATTAGAACATAAAGAGGTGGTCAAAACTCTTAACTGAAGAATTAAAAACGTATCAGTCACTGGGACCAGTACACCCCCGTGTTGTCCCACAAGCGGGGTCTGGTACCCCGTGTGCAATAAGCCAATCACACACAGAGCCAAGATATTTATTTATCTCATGTTTGCGCAAAGATGGTGGTAATTCCACAAAGCTAGCACACCACACAAAAGAACTACAGCGTATTTATATTGTTACATGATTAGCAAAAACCCGCCTAAGTTCATGCTCATTGGTTAGTTATGTTCAAATTAGCCTCGCTTGCCATGTAAATTAGCACGCATGCTCCTTGCGGGGGGGGGGGGGAAGTCTTTCCAGTCTTGAATTGAGTTGGTGGTCGCGATCTCCCCCTGCCGCCTTTACCTTTCCCCTAGTTACCGCAGGTTTTTTGCTGACTTCTTGTTTCTTTGGCAATCGCCTAGCCTCCAACGCCTTCTAGGGCAGGATGTTCCCCTTTTATCAGTCTTCTAGTTTTCTTCAAGGGCATAGTCGTTGTAAGGCGTACATTGTTTATACAAGGTAATCAGGCTAGTACAATGAAGACTACAGTCTAGGTATTAACCCAAACATATGGCTACACCCTTGACCCTATTATAGCCGAATGGGGTTTCGCCAAACACGCTACTTACTGTAACCTGTTCCAAACTGGCCCCGATGGGCCAAAAAGACCTTTATTGTTTAGCTCAACTCCATTTAAAGAAACAGAACAACGATACTCTGAATGGGAAAAGGGACTTTTACCTTTAGTCTGAGCAGTTAAATGAGTTGAGAAAATACATGAGGGACAACCTGTGCAAACTAGAGGACCATTTAATTTACTAGAAGCAATCCTAAAGGGGACTGCTCCCCCAGAAAGAATTGCACAAAACCCACTATCATAAAATGGTATGCCTACCTAACACGAGTTGCAGAAAATATGCAATTAACTGAAGGACACACTAAGGTTTCCAAATTGCAGATGCCCATAAACACAGACCCTTTAGTGTTACAACAACCTCTTAAAACTTCATCCATTCTGGATGCACTGCCCCTCACTGAGGGTACACCAACAGAAAGCATTTGGTTTACAGATGCTTCAGCAAAAAGGGTAAACAGTAAATTGCAACATAAGGCCGTCGCATTAAATATTTTATATTGTTACATGATTAGCAAAATGACTACGCTGGCAAACAAGTAAAAGAGGAAGGTGACAGCAGTGCACAAGTAGGAGAAATAAGAGCAGTTGTTTTGGCAGCACAGAATGGAGCAATATAGACTCTTATGCTTTGTAGGCCGGTGCCACACAGTGGCTCTGTCAATGGGAAACCTTGAATTGGGAAGTAAATAGATCCCTGGTTTGGAGAAACAAAGACTGTCAATTATTACTATATATAGCCAGGAAAAGATCCTTCAAGATGGGATGGGTAAAAGCTCATGCTAAGGATAATCAACCAGCCACAAAATGGAATCAAAAGGTAGATGAGCTAACTAAAATTAGGAAAATCACCTTAAATCCTGAGCTGTATCGATTGGGAGAATGGTTACATCAAAACCTAGGCCACACAAGTAAAGAAGAACTTTACTTTGCTGCACAGAGTAAAGGCTGGCCTATAAACAGAAAAACTTGTGAAACTATTCTCACAGAATGTCCCCAGCGTAGATTGAAATTACAAGCAGATCATCCTGCTGAAGCACCACCTCTACATATCAATGAAGGGAAAACTTGTGGTCTACGTGTCAAATTGATTATATCAGACCATTCAAATCCTCTGCAGGATATCAATACATCCTCACAGGAGTGGAAGTAGTCTCTGTCTTGCTTATGGTGACTAAGTGTCAGAAAGCCAATGGGCAAAATACAGTGCAAGGGCTATCGTTTTGGTTCTCAAATCTACCTAATCCTGATGTTATCCAAAGTGATAATGGCTCACATTTTTGGTGTAAGGAAGTGCAAGGTTGGGCAAAACAAGAGAGAATTAAATGGGTGTTTCACACCCCATACTACCGTCAATCAAATGGGATGGTAGAAAAAGCTAATGGCTTATTGAAAAGAAATCTCAGACCACACGAGGCTCAATGGGATATGCGACTCCCCAAAGTATTTTGTCAATTAAATAATCGATACGGGCCTACTGGAAGCCCTGTAAGCCGAGCATTCTTTGAAAAAACTGAGCTTAGCGCTCCACCTACTGGGAAAAGAGAATATCTGACAACATTACAACCAGGACAGCCTGTGATGGTCAATCTACCATCCATCGGTACTGCACCTATGACTTTAACTAAACCTCGTGGCCCACTTGCCTGGGAAGCTACCGATAGCAGTGGTGCAAAACATAGAATTACTGCACGATGGGTTTTTCCTTCTTTTTAACAGGGTAACCTGTTCAGACTCTCCCTGCCAAAACAAGTCACTATTTTTCTTTTACAGCATCCCACAGGATGGCAAACAGAAATGCTGTGCTCATGTTACTATTCCAAACCCTAAAATGCTGCTCCTCCTAACCTGTGGTCAAAGAACCCTAGAGTGGCCATGGTCTCAAGCTTGTGTTAAGTATAGCAGGAGTATGGGAATACACTCTAGTAAGGGAGATTTACATCTTTCCACCGTGGTCATTCACGGAACTGAAATATACTTAGAAAAGAAATGGAGCTGGGATAAAGAAGAAGCTGATGATAAAGTTCCCTGACTTTGGAGAGCAGCAGGGAAAGAAATTAAAATAGGATGCCAGATCATCAATGGGTCTACCTATGAGAAGGCATCTCAGATTTCTGCATACAATATTAAATCAAACACAATAGCCAAAGATATGAAACTTTGTGACTCTGAAAGATTGGACTGCAGGTACAATTTTACCTTAGTACAACCTGGTTTTGTAGTCTGCCTCTGGGCTCACCATAGCCTGGGACTATCGTTTAAATTTACAGTAGACATTACTGAGCCTAGTACAACAACATCCACCCCGATTGTAAAGGATAAGAAAACTGTATCCCCACAAATTTCTGCTCTGTCCCCACAAATTTCTGAAATTGGGCTGTATGTGATCAAAAATACAGGCCAACAACAAGTGTTATTTAATCCATCAGAGTCTCTTAAACGAGTAGAACTACTGATATAAATGAGTATCTCTACAATCAAACAGACCTGTTCAACATTCCTAAGTACATCCTATGCAGGATGGTTAGCATGGTTACATGAGCGAACCCTCACCTCTCTAAGACAAACAAGGAGAGATGTGACCAGTATCACAGAGACAGGATTGGGAAGTCTTAAATAGTATAGATGCCAAAGTACTCATAAATAAACTGAGCACAACAAGTGTTTTAAACAAATTAGAACACCCACTGCAGTCTTCTCTATTAGCATTGGGAACTAAGCAATGACTCTTACCTGATATACTGCCTCAGTGGGAAAGAATTAATGAAAGGGACCACCAATTGATTGTGGATGCACTTGGTGCAGCCCAAAACAATGTTTCTCTAGCTCTTAGTTGTATCCAAGTTCAACTGTGGATCCAATCTATGGTAGCAGCAATTATGAGAGAAGGTGAAGAGGGCACCTTAGCCACTGAAATTCGAAAGGTAATTTGGGATAATGCAACTAAAGTTGAGAAAGAATTCCAATCCTGGTGGTATTTAGTCAATTTCACTTATGACCCCATCAACAATAAGGCCACAGTGTTTGTCATAACCATACGCAATGCTTCAGTATATACCATATTCCCAATCATTGCATTAGGATTAAATCACAATGGAGCATCTCTATCCATTAGAACATAGAGTGTGGGCCAAACGAAATGGAAACAAATGTCAAACTGTTGATGTTAACACATGCATTGTATGGGAACAACAAGGATTTATTTGTGAGAGTAACACCATCAAAGCCCAAGATATTTTTCTTGACAGTGAAAAAAATGTTTGTCATTTTGAAATACATACCGATGAAGCCTCTGAAACTGTACTTGTATATATTGGAAAAGGTTGTGTTTGTATGAGAACGTTTTGTGATTTTATAGTTGTAGATAACGTTACTGTAGATACAAGCAATTGCTCAAATATTTGTGTTTGTAACTTTACTAAAGTTATGGGATGTGACTTTACATCTTATCAGTTGTTACAATCTCATTATACACTGAGTCAAGATTTATTGCCTACCCCCATCAGAATGAATCTTACATTGGTGAAGAAACTACTGCAACACGATGACCTGTGTCAACTACTAGAATGTGTCCGAGACAATGGACACAAAACTCTAACTACCATTTATCATGATATAGAAGAGATACACCATGTCTTGGAAAGAGTGAAGAAAGATGGAGAACACCATTGGTGGGAAATTCTTCTTGGATGGTTACCAACAGCAACGGGAGTATTTAATCTTATGCTTCATCCAGCTGTGATTTTACTAACGCTAACTTTAATGTGTCTATTGTTTATAATTATATTGTATATAAAGGTTTGGTACATGATAAAACAAATAACCCAACTTCAACCACCCAAAACATACAAATTAAAGCATAACAAATAGCAGTGCTTGACTATCTACTTTCCGTGGATCTATAAGCACACAAAATATCAATATACTATTTATGGCACAAAGGCAAGAGGTGACTGTATCACCACCCTGAAGGTAAGATGGATTGACTACAGTCACAGGGTGCAGTGTGGCGATGTGCTCCACCCCCCGCCCTGCATAAGCCATAACCACCAGTGGGGGTCGTGATGGCTGCATCCAGCTTATGCTGGACTTTAGAGACGGATGGCAACACAGCAGCCAAGGGCTGTCTGGCGTAGCGACCCAGATGTCTTGCTGGTATGCAAATATGACTATAAGTCAACCATCTTACTCCATAAAGAGTGGAAAGCCCAGGGCCCATTGAGCTCTCCTGCACGGCAGTGGGCTGCACAACAGGATCTCCCCTCGAGTACGGACACCTCTCAAGGTTACTCCTTGAGGCTGAAAGATTCCTTGCCACAACAGATTCTCAGTAAGTGACTGATAGCATGCTAAACTTTGAAATCTTAGCTAAGTGATATAAAGGATTAATTGCGCATATATAATGCTTTAGACATAAACTGTCAACCAAGTCTGGGACTACGATTGGATCCAGCCGCACCTAGACTCCTCTCTGAGAAGGAGTTTAGAAAGAAAGGGGGTCCTTTCTGAACCTCATGACTCAGCGGGAGGGTCTCCCTGACAGTGTTGTCTGACCCTGTCCTCTATGCAGTAAATAATCAAGTGTACCTTGCCATCGCATCTTGTTAAACCACTGTTGCATTTACCATTGAACTTTGTTAACTCACTGTTTTGTAAAAATAAAGTATATTGTTGCTTCTCTTTTACAAGTGAACTGCACTCCCACTCCATTCATGACACCAGCATAGACTTTGCCCCCATTGACAGGATGCAGCAGCGTGCTGCTGCATCCCCTTTTCAGCTGTATCCTGTGTATTGACCTCCCCTTGTCATATTCAAAAAAGGAACTGAAAAAGTAATTATGAATAGTATATGAAATAGTATTAGTCATAACTGCCTGCCAGAGCTTTAAGATATCTGTAGAGTGGTAAGAATAATCCTGAAAAACAGGCAGCTCAGAAAAACAGAATAGAATCCTAGAATTTTATTTTGTGACCTTAATCACTTGACCCCAGTTTATAGCTAGGCTGCTGAGATGTTCAGATTAGAGAGCAGTGAAGGGCACCAATGCATAGATAAGCAGAGAGAGGCTCTTACCAGTTTAAAAGGTTGCACTGTTTTTCACAAACTTTTATACATCCATACCACCAGCATATGTATATGCAAGATTGATTCACTTGTCCTCATTACGACGAGGTCATGCAGATGACTGTAATTTAAATATTCTTTTTTATTTCCCAAATACAAGATACCACAACTATAAGCAACAGTATTTGGGACAATTACTGTTGAACCTAGACTTTTTTTTTTTTTTTTTAACAGTAGCCATATGCACAAAAATTGCAGAACAGTGCACACACATCCATTATAGTCATGCCAGGGTGACAATTAAAGCATATATCGCCCTCTGGAGGCTCCAATGACTAAAAGAAAAACCTTAACCCCTAATTCTTCTTTTGATGACAGAAACGTATAGAACAAATTAAGTAGAGTGTAATATATGAAATAATGCATTCATCATTTCATCCAAGAAGAAACCGAAACAAGTAAAATATTAATGTTTTCGTTGTCTTCAATCAGAATGACAAAGTGCAAATAAGTCATTTTTGTGCACAGGCTAGTAATTTTTGTGCATATTTGCACAAAATATAATTGTATATAATGGGTTTCTCCTCTCTGCTTAGGGCAAGGAAGTGATTATTTTTGTCTATCATTGACTAAGGTTATTGCATAGAGACATGTCAGTACTTTCTTCTGTTACATTTACATACAATTCTTTAAAGCAGCAGAAATACTGTGCTTAGCACTTGCAAAAAGTTCCATCAAAAGTTGCATAAAAGTAAGATCAAGAAGCCTCTGCTGGTATGAGTGGGAAGAAAAAAAATCAGACACCTTATATCCTAACACTGTACATAAAAAAGTAAAATATAAACAAATAGGCAGGCAGGAAGCAACACATTCACATTGTTTCACAGCTTGTCAACAGCTGACTTTTTTGACAGTATCAGCACATTTCTATTTCTAAAACTAACGAAGATGAAAAAAAGTCATTCAATATTTCTATCCAAAATGCTGGCTGCATTACATTTCAGACTTTGTTCCTTCCACATCACACACCTAAAGGAAATAACTAATTTTTGTTTAAGAACCTGAAATAGTACAGTGTCAAGAATTGTCTGTGTCCACAGTATTTATATGGTCTTTGTCACAACAGAATTTGATCAACTCACAACCTTTAAAATGTGGCCTCCAAGTCTCCCAGTTAAGTAACGAAGTATTACATTACCCTCAGATCACAAGTATGTAAGGAAAGATTTCAGGTCAGACTTTTCAAAGGCACCCAGCAGTGTTAATATGGTGCCTTTAAAAAACACATAGGTATCTCAGCTGTTGAACTTCTCCAGGGCTTTAAAATTTGCTAATAGCAACTTGGCCAGATATGTGACAGTTCAAGTAGGGAAGCAGGCCAAGGTGCACTAGATTACCCTTCCTTCCTTAAACCTAACCTGTTATGAGCAACCACAGTAAACTTTTCCTCCTATGCCATCAGAGAGGCTTTATGCTTCAGTATTGCAAAATATAATGTTATTTTATTACACTTCCTTGGCTTTTCCCTCAATATCTTAATGGGTCAATCTTTTATTTCCTCAACTGATTAATTTACTCCGAGCTGGCACGGTTTCAGACCACAACTAACAAAAATAAAGGAACTGCAACCATGAACTGTCTAAATTTTATTCCAATTTTCTCTAAACACCTAACAGTTAAGATTCTCTTTCATCCTGTGGTAATACAAAGGAAAGATATGCCTGTTGGAAATAATAACCTTTTTCTGATTACTTCCAAAACTCAGCCAATGCAAATGCCACATTTCTTACAACTGTCCTAATTTCAAGCAAGAATATAGACAAAAACATACAACTTCCACTGCATTTCCTCCTACTTACTGTTCTGTTTTCCAGCACAAGACTGGTCAATCATAAATGACAGGATATTTGAATCATCACAAAATTCAAAACATATCTCAATACTTCAGAATGTTATTATTTCAACAGAATGTAAATCTAGTCGGAATTAGAAAAAACAGGACTACCATAGAAAAAAGTCATTCTGTAGATTGCCTCTGCTTAAGTAAAGCTAATCCATTTTTCTTACCTCCTTCATTTCTTTTTATCTCCCATGGATTTCTTGTTGCTCAATTTTTTGTTTTATATCTTTTGTAAGCATACCTGGAAAATGTAGTTCCATATGTCATCAAATATTCTTAGACTGGAAGCATAACTTGAGCCCCAAAATATATGTCAGTGTTTTGGCACCCAAGATCCATGTACTGGCTCAGGACTACAGATCACATCAGATCATGACTACAATGCAATCAAAGGAAACATGCAAAAACACAGTTTTATACTAAGTATTCAATCATTTCATGAGAGCAAAACTGGAGGTGCAAATCTTGTGGGTGTAGAGAGAGGCATAGTTGCAAATCTTTATAAAGTGTCTTCTTTTCAAAAGTACCAAAACCCACAAAAAGCTGTTCTCCAAGTCTACCATGTTGTTGCTTCCCTCCCTTCTCCCCAAACATTCCTCTAAAAATAAGATATTGATTATATCAAAGTTTTGGATCCAAGCACAGTGGTGTTTTACTGTGACTTTAATAGTGGATCTCTTCCTCAAAGGTCTCAAGTTACATTTGGTCCATACTTCAGTACGCAAGTATATACACATAATTTATTCCCTGCAGACTCCTAGCCAGCGTTTTTACTCATATGGATGCTTGCTTATGGAGCCATTCTGCATCCTTTGCCAAGCTATCTTTGAAAGCCAAAATCTAAAAGAACAAATTCAGCTAAGTGAAAAATACCCTTGCTGTACAAAAAGAAGCTGTATATTTTTCCAACAAACACTAAAGGCTCAATGTATTATTGCGTGGATGCATACACATATTTTTTTGCTGATGCATTTCAAGGTACTGATGTAAAAGGTTGCTGAGATACCCATGTGCATTTTGATTTAGTGGAAAGACTGGATCCTCATCTCACAGGATCACACCATAAACTCTGAGACCAGAAGTCTTAAGCAACCCTGATCAAAAGCAAGAATTGGGTTCATCCAAAACTATCAATATGAATAAATATAAATTTATTTAAGCATCTATATTGAGATTCAAGTTACTAATTCTGGTTATGGTCAGGAGAAAATAAGGGGTTCTAGAGCATTAAAACATCATGTGAACGCTCATAAGCTCTTGATGTATATGGAAAATAATCAAATATCTCTGCCCAATATATTTCCACTTGCTGGGGAATACTTATGGAGGAAAACTTTTGGGACAAGCGATACTCTTCCTATAGCATGTAACCACCTTTTTGTACAAAATATTTACCTGGCTCAAAATAATAATATTTGTTTCTTTGTTGTTCCAAACTGAGCAGGAAGCAATAGCTGGATTAGCATGAAATTGGATTTTGGAGATGGAAGGGAGATGGAAAAAGGAGATTGTTCTCTTTTCCATTCAGCCACTGAATCTAAATGACTGGCTACTTGTACAGCTCTGCCTTACAGTGAATGTGGCCTCTACCTGACCAGATTTCAAGCACTCTATTTCTGTAGCAGCAGCTGAAGCTGGTGCTCCCTCGCTTGACTTTATGTTTCCTTGGAACAATGCCAAAAGAATGAAATGAAAGTGCATCAGATAAGAACACTTAAACAGAGACAAGGTACATTTTCAACTTTAAAATTCCTCTCAGTCTAATCAGTTTTTCAAAGATGTAACAGAAGAAGAACTCTTCATAGGCAAGAAACAAGGAAAGAATAAGAGCTGGGAATATCATTATGCCTCCTCTCCAAAGGAGAACCTTTCTCCATTGACAGCCTTGGGTAACTCCTAATAAACAGCCAGTTGTCATTTACAGGCTAACATTTAGTCAAGAATTTTTGAAAATACAGTCTTTAAAGTCTTTGCTTGTGAAATGGGCACAATGAACATCATTTTTTGTTCAGAGGTTTATAAAAGCTATATATTCACCTCATCACAGAAAAGTGCAATATCAACAGCATAAGCAACTCAACAGAAAATTACGTCTGCTGTTTTTTGATTTAAAGTTTTGAAAAAATTATAATGAGCTTACAAAGACTATCATATGTTTTACTGCTTTTCTCAAAGCTAACAAAGGGGAGAGGATGAAATGGCTGTATATGCATTGGCATTACAAGTGCATTGCAGTTTTATGCTCCAGAAAGTACTCCGAAGGAAAGATGTAGAGATCAGTGGAAGGGGATAATGATACCAATAAGCCTCCTTGAATATTATTATTAGTAGACATATATCCAGGAATCTCTTCTAATTAAGTAATTGTTATTAGAATCTCAGCCAGCCACTAGCACTAATTCTGACTGCTCAGTAGCTATAAGATAGTCCTAGAGACAGTAGATCAGCAATTACTAAAATGTGGTGCAGAATACTTTGTCCCTGCTTTGCCTATGGAAATGACAGGCATGCTTTTGGTTTGTTGCATTAAGTTACTGCTTGTTGTGGTTTCCAGCTGCTTTAAGAGAAGCCACAAATGTCCAAGCTCCTTTTCTCACATAAGAAAGGATTTCAAAGCAGATCCTATTAGAAACAAAATCTTTGGTCTTATAGTTTAAATGACAAGGCAATGTTACTTAAAAACCCAAATATTGAGTCCATAACATCAAAATAAATTACCAAATAATTCAATTTCTACTCTACTCAGTGCATGGCACTCTCTCTTCGCTGTCTAGTGTTGATTTAAACTCTAATCCTGCACCAGCGTGCATGAATTCATTTTCAGTATCCTGAGCTTTCAGAGACAATTCAAGGTACAAAGATGTTAGAAGTCTAGTCTGCCTGTACTCCTGAAAGTACTGTCAAAATCCATTATTCTTCCCCTAGCAGGGAAAATCTTTTCCTTCATCAGCTGTGATATTTTAGTTTAATGTATTTGTAACGATATTGTAAGGAATAAGTGACCTGATGTTCTTTTCTTTCACAGCTCTATAGAAAAAGGATAATGACTCTGGACACAAAAAATTACAGTAAGGTGTTGACAGCAGACTCATAGGAGACTCCAGCTTCTACTAATTTGGACAGTTTCAAATTTAACAATCGGAATGCATTTTAACATTTCAAAAAGAATTAAAAATTATAAAAATACAGGTACAAGTTATGAATAAATATAATTTGAGAACGGTATGTTCTTTATTTCATTGTTTTTTTCCAATTGATCTATATCCAGTTCCACAGTTTGAACTGGAGAAGGTCCAGAAAAGGAGCTGGAAATTGAGCACAGTTAAGCCAGAGGTTGGTTTTCATCAGTGGAAATGGTTCAAATGGAAAACTGAGAGAAAAGGGAAGAAAGTTAATACACATGACAAGGGAGTTATCTACTGGTCAGAACTATAAAGACTAGCATGCAGGAATGTTGTATTCTCCTCTGTCATTGGCAACGTGTGCAAGACTGAACAAGCCCCTTAACCTTTGAGTGCCTCTGTCATCACCCTCTGTGAAGCTGCAATAATGCCAGCCAACTCACTTTTAGTTCAAGTCTGAAAAGCAAAGGACCTACCTAGAAGAAGCCAACAAAAGAGAAAACAGATGGAAGTCTAGCAGTAAAATTGCCAGTTAGGAACAGTAAGATAAAAATTAATAAAGATTCTTTCTTATATAGAAAGACAATTAGGTAATAAATTCATGGAGGATTAATACATCAAAGACAGACAACTCTGCAAGGAAAAATATGAGCCATCCTCCATTCAAAACATACATCTGCACTAGATTGCTTCAATTGTAATAAGAATCTTTAATAAAACAAACAGCGTAGCCATGATACTGAGGTGCTGAGAGGTGCTGAAAGGTGTTGAACTCTACAACTCTGACCTAGCAAAGTATTTCTGTACCTGCTGTATGTTATACAAACAAGTAATCTCATGGACTCTACTGAACCTATTAACATTTTATTGGAGCAGATATAAGGAATTCAAAACTTGTACTTTTTTTTTTTTTTAAATAAAGTATACCACATTTCAACATTAGACAAGAGATGGTGCAAAGCACAACAGCTAAGACCCTGGAGGCTAGGGAACCCGAACCTGAAAAGACAAGTCTAAAAGCAGATATATCAAGAGATATTTTAACTTTAGAATATATCCAGAAAATATAATGGTAAATTTTGGGATGTTCTTTCTGTTCCATTAAAAAAAAAGATAATATATTTTTTGAAGGCAAGAACTTGTTTTGTTGCATACAAGATTTCTATGGTCAAAATCGCTTTACACAAAAAGAGTTATAAAGTTTGCTTGAAAGCCTGAACTTTTCCAGCCTTCTTATGCTTGCTTGAGTGACAGAATGATATTATTCTGAAGGTTGCACAGTGACTCTTTGATCTTAAAGCTTGTAAAGGCCGCCTCACATGTGCGTGTTCTAATATTCGCAGATAATCTGACTTGAACTTCAAGGCTGTAAGAGCTTGGATCAGTGATTTGCAATTCAAGTGCCTCAGAAAAAAAATCAGCTTAGACTTATTAAGTGTTGTTGTAAAGCTATTACAGGCAAGGTTTTTTTAAGCAGCTTCAAAAGTTCTGTCCAGAAACTTTGCCCACATAAATACATACAGAAGGTCACCAATATTACTGTGGGCTCCCTTGGGTCTCCTTTTCCCTCTGCCACACCATAAGAAAACCACTCAAGATTTTAAGTGAGAGTTAATCAAAATAATAAAATACTCAAGCAAGTAACCTAAGAAAATAAGACAGAAGAATTTACTTTTCCAACTGCATCTTATAGCTCTGCACCTTTATTTTTATATGTTGTTTTTACTTCAATACAACCTGGGAACCCTCAGGCAAGGGTTGTCATTATGCAGTGTGCCGTGCAGAGAAATAAATAGGAAAATAGTGTTAAAAACTTAAACTAAAAAGTTGAGAAACTAACACTAAATTATGAACATAATGCAAATCATAAAGAGACAGCCTCAAATGACCTGGTATTTGTCTGTGTAAATCCATCTGGCTCAGAAGCCCAGCCTGATTGACAAAAGGTTTTCCAAGGCATGACCGGTCCAGCCTGGCATCAGAAATGCCCTCACTGGAAGGTCACTGCAGTGTGGGGCAAGGTTGTACCAAGTCACAGAAACAGTGCACTGTTCTGAAGAAAACAGGAATGGCTGAGTCTACAATTTGTGCTCTGTACAAATCAAGTTATGCCAAAGTTCACTCAGACTGAAGTACTATTCTATTTCTTCTCCACTTTTCCATCTCTGCTCTGTCTCCTTTGGCCTTCTTCACATTTTATATTGTTATCCTTTCTCAGTCACTGCATGAAATAATGATGCCACTTTATCAGTTTGCATTTAATCACTGTTCCATCTTTATTTTAAAATTCGCAGTTTGCATCAGCAGTTTTCTTAATTATTGTCACAGGTGTGAGATTACATATACTGATTTCTTGCCATTCAAATCTGTGTTCCCTAAAGAGCAGCAACATACATATTTGAACGTTGTACTTGAAAGTTATTGTGGTTTAACCCCAGCTGGTTACCAAGCACCACACAGCAGCTCGCTCACCATCCCCCCTCTCCCCAGTGTGATGGGGGAGAGAATCGGAAGAGCAAAAGTAAGAAAACTCATGGGTTAAGAACAGTTTAATAAATTAAATATTATAATTATAATAATAATAATAATAATAATAATAATAATAAAAAAATTGTAATGAAAAGGAAAACAACAAAAGAGAGAGAGAGGAACAAAACCCAGGAAAAACAAGTGATGCTACTGCTCACCACTCGCCAACTGATGCCCAGCCAGTCCCTGAGCAGTGGTCACCACCCCCCAGCCAGCTCCTCCCAGCTTATATACTGAGCATGATGTCATATGGTGTGGAATATCCCTTTGGCCAGTTTGGGTCAGCTGTCCTGGTTATGGTTCCTCCCAGCTTCTTGTGCAGCTCCTTGCTTGCAGAGTATGGGAAGCTGAAAAGTCCTTGACTAAGTATAAGCGTTGCTTAGCAACGACTAAAACATCAGTGTGTTACCACATTATTCTCATGCTAAATCCAAAACACAGCATTATGCCAGCTACTAGGAGGAAAATTAACTTTATCCCAGCCAAAACCAGGACAAAAGTACATAATGGAATATAGAAAACAGTACTGGGTATATAAAAGGGAAATGACAAATTATGGCTATTAGGAGATGTACAGCCTTCAACATCTTTATTTTCATTTTTTTAAATGCTTATAGTAAGAGTGCACTGGATGTAAGTAACATTCTTCCAAAGGATATTGTAAAGCAAATCAAAAGAATTTGTTAGTTCTTGTGGTGATCAGTTTAAAGAAAGAACAGACTATAACCCTTAGGATCATGTGTGACAGAAGTCATTAACAATTTAAGACGCTTCTGAGACATCAAATAGTAGCCTGCTGTTACAGCCTTCAGGGTCACCAAGACTGGGAGGACGAATGCTAGGAGTAGAAGAGACATAATAATAATTTAATAACTAAATCCTTCCTGTGTTTCAATAACAGAGAATTAATTGGAAATGAAAGCCTCACAAATAGCAGGATGTAACAAAAAACAATACAATGAACAAGAAGATAAAACTAGGGTTTGGATTAAAATCAGATTATAAGGAGACTTTACAGTAAGAGGTGATTATATTGCTTCCTATTACACAAAGTCAATCAATAAGCAAGCTGCTTTAAGTTTCTAAAGGTACAATTCACATATAGCTTTATCTAGTTTTCTTGGATAGCTATACATAGTCTTAATTCTTCTTGAGGAACAACAACATCTTGTGATCTGCATTTTTCCAAGCAGAAAATCAGTCTGGGCCCCAAGCTCACCCCAGCACATTAATCCAGAGGTTCAGCACTGAAACTTGGCCTAGTGCCCCACATCTTGCTGCAGTGGAGCTGGGGAGCCAATTCCTCTGCCAGAGATCTAGGAAAGCTAGTCCCCAGCGAAGGCTGTGAGGCTCACTATGTCACAAAGTTTAAAAGATCTGTTTCATTATTGGAAATACGTCCACATTTGAAGTCATGAAAGAACTATGCATTTTCTATACATTTTCTCTAAGGAGACTACCCATGACAAAGTTTCTTAGCAGTAAGCAATTTTTGCAGAGGAATATGGTAGGAATATATTAAATGTAAGATCATATGTTTGACAATTTTGCAAGTGCATTATAATATGTGGGAATAGACCTTAAGTTGTGTTCGCTAACTAAAAGTTACTGTACTGTTCCATCACTGTAGTTATAGTTTTCAATCTCAGAAATGTTTGGTAGACCAGTAATTTTCCTTTATTTTTTCCTTTTTAACTACTTTCATTAGTTTTATTACTTCACTGTCTATCAATTCCAAGTGATAGTTGCTGTTATTTTGTACTATGTTTTCTCTTCTTTTTGTTTCCTCGAGCTGTTTGGTCTGTTATTTAAAATTACAGCTTCTTTAGGGTACGGACTAGGGGCCAGACCCAAACATGATAAATCTTCACCTTTAACTGGGTTTACACTATGGAGACACATTAAATAGATAGACAGACAGACAGATAGATAAGTAGATAGATAAAAGTCATGTTATAATTAACAACCACAAGGCTACAAACTGTCTATGATATTGATAGGAATGACACGTGCAATAGGATACAGAATTGTACCATAAGTTCAGAATGTAAACCCCTGCTTTAAATTCCACCTCCTTCCATTCAGAAATTCAGACTCAAGTTAATTAATTTTATTTACTTTTCATGTCACAATAGGAAAAAAACATTTTGCCCTTTTAATAGAGACTTTGTTAATGGGGATATCAGCTGTTCTGTATCTCTGTCCTGCAAGGCATCTTAAAAAGATTGCATATCTATTTCTCTGTAAAAACAGTTGAAAGCTTTATGTGTAACTACTGTGTGCAGTGGAGGTGAAATTAAAGTTCAAATGTAATCAAGTGGTTTATACCTATGGAGACTATTAAATGTTTCTTTATACTAATTTTTGTATTTTAAAAGTTTAATTTGTCTGTATGACAAAAAGCTAACCATAAAAATGAAATTTTAATATTATACCATAAAATGATTTTTAAAGAAAATTACAAAATAAAAAATATATACATCAATACCTGTATCATTTATATGCATTCTTATATGTGTTTTATACAGCAGAACTTTATAACACATATAATAGATCTGTTCTTTGTAGTTAATGTGTTTAAGAGTAGGTCACATTAGACACATGCTAATTAATCATTTCACTTTAGGGTTCTAGTCTGTCTATTTGCTAAGCAAACCAGCGTATAGCAACATGCAGGAAGTGATTAAAAAGGATTTGTAAAACATATCAAATCCATAGCTAGGTACTTGAAAAAGATATGATAAAGGAGCTCCACTCTAGAGGCAATAGAAGAAAATATACAACACACACTACAATGTGTGTTATGTTACCCACATCTACATTTTGAGTTATACTTCCCTATCTTTACATTTTGCTGAAGAATTAGCACCTAACTTGAGTGCCAATATTTACGGGTCAGTTTCCCTATACGCCAACTAAGGGAAATAAGTTTCTCCAGAAGATGTTTATTAATGTAGGTAACTATGTTCTGATGTTAACGCTAGGAAGCATGAATGTGATCCGCTACTAGTGATTTCCCAAGAACCTTTTATGACATTCAGTTTTGCAACTCACTCAATTCAAGCTTATTTAGAACAAATTCTAGGTACCTCTTTAGTAAATGCAGGCAACTGCCAGCTTCTCTCCTATTATTTATTAGGCAATATGTTACAAAACAGACAATGCAATCAGTGAATAGATAGCAAAGATACTCTGATTTCTCTGGTACTGTATTTTTCATCATTCATTTTTCATCCCTCTGTATTTTTTATTTTGCAGGAAAGGTGTAAAAAAAAAATTAAACAGACCTAGAGACTTGAATTTTGCATGAAAGGAAAAGTGAAATATGAAAGTAAAGAATTAAATGACAAATGGATCAAATTGCTTATTCAGTTTGTATAGTTGGTGTTCGCTGATTTCATTTATAACATATTTCCTCATTAAAGTGTTTCCTTCTTTCTCTGTTAAATTATAGCCTTTCATAAAAGATAGTGCTGTGAAATAACATCATTGCAAAGTTTAACATACTATGATACTTCCTAGCTGAGTATGAACTCTGACAAAATTCTTAGAGATTTTTTATATTGGAGGCTAAATGTGATAATCATCTAATAATTAACACAAAAGAGAAGACTTGAAGGACATGCATTATTAGGGGAATATACATAGCTTACATGTCTTGATAATATGTGAAGGTCATATATGAAACAAATTTACCCAAAAGGTGTGTGTAA
This sequence comes from Aptenodytes patagonicus, assembly GCF_965638725.1. Classification (NCBI taxonomy): domain Eukaryota; kingdom Metazoa; phylum Chordata; class Aves; order Sphenisciformes; family Spheniscidae; genus Aptenodytes; species Aptenodytes patagonicus. The sequence continues at coordinate 48,208,494 of NC_134982.1, read as the reverse complement.
CAGATGTCCACAAATGTTTTATCACATAAATTTACCGTGTGATTTTTTTAACTGACAATTCATATTTTTCCAACTCACATAATTTAATGTATGTTTAATTTTTATCTTTTGAGTTAACCTCTGTTTATTAGGTGGGCAAAATTATTACAGCTCTGAATACCCCACAGTGTTAACATTTTTTAATATGTGAAGTATCATTATCTCTATTTTATAAGAACTAAGACTGAGAGGATAAGAGCCAGATCCACAACATTTCTTAGACATATAAAAATTCTGGAGCTTAAATTCACCTGTAAAGCTCCACTTCTACATAGCCCCAGCTAAAGAACAGATAAACTCCGTAGTACCTTAGTGCTTACTTTGGAGTTTTCCAGGTGTTTAAAGTTGTCTCTGTGACCAGTATCTAGTCCATCTCAACAGGTCTTAGTGTCTAGTTCCCATAACCAGAAATTATAAACTAGGCTATGGATCAATGATTGCAAACAACGGAGTCCCCAAGGCTTCACAAGTTACTGGTCATTAGCCAAGACACATGAGCTATCATTTTCCAGATCACTGCAATTGCAACATAAAACAACTTAATTTAAGACACTTCATTGTGTGAAGGACATGCATACAGACTCTCAGACAAAGCTAACAACTTAGCAGCTAGGTGTCAGTTCTGTTTCGGTCTCCTTCATTTTTTTTCCAATACAAGATTTAAGGAACTGTAACAAGAAAGCACAATCAATCTATTCTAAATTGAGACCACTAGAATTCAAACCTCTTTGAACATGGCAAATGACTACCAATAACTGTTTATCTGTAATCATGAAATACTTCTAAAATACCTGAAAATGAAATGAGATGTAGGTAAGACTGGCATTCTAGTCTTATGTTGTGAAAAGTGTGTTATATTTCAGCCTCCACTTTGAGTATATACTTGATTACATCCTTCAGAACAAATTGTAACCAGCATATTGGATTGTACCTTTATAGCTAAGTGTCTGGCTTTTAATAAAGGAAAAATGAACTTTGAATGTCTCCTGCTTAAGTTAAAGTCTAAAGAATGCTTGTGTTTCCACACTCTTTTCTGTCTCAACTGGTGAAATACCAGTAGATGAGTTACAAGAGGAAGAAGAGCAGAGAAAATTCTCATCTCACACATAGCCTGGACCTAAGATTCAGAGAAGAGGTAAGTTTTGTTGCCAGAAGACAGAGTACACAGATGTTTACTGTTTTCACACTGTGCCAAAAGGCAAATCGTGGATGTGGACATGCCTGCCTACAACACATTTGTATCCAAAAGGAAGTTTATGTATTCTTCACATGATCTGCAACATGTTGTCAAAGGCAGCTGTGTGACAGACTGCTAACAAGAGCAGAGCTCTGCAAAAAGTATGCATAACATATTGGGCATGCTTAGGAAGACTCAGTATTAATCCTGAGCAGCTAGCATGGCTTTTCATATGCCAAAGAAGGAATACCAATTAAGGAAAATACATTCCTGATTGTTCCTAAAAGGCTGCACTTGAAGGGATTGTCCAGACTGCGTTAAACTCTAGGTCTGGAAGAAAAAGTGGGATCCATCACCACGGTGGAATGATCATCTACAAAGTGAAGGTAAACAGGAGAATGTGTCTCTGTAGGGTTACTATAGGTTCCATTTATATTCACCATTTCAATATAATAGTATGATATTTAACTTCCACTGACCTATGAACATGTCCAGTGATTCCCAAACATTTCTTCAAATCTTCTGTCTACCCCATCCCTTTTCAATAATATATTTCATCACTAGTGCGGCATTAACAACATTGGTGCCATAGGTTGGATTATTTTCCTATCAGTTTTTATGCTGATAATCTGTAAAGACTGCAACTGAAATTCCTGTAGTCACAGCTCTCAATATTGGGTGCATTTAATCAAAGGTGTTTTCTCCTGCAGAATAGGGTGTAGATTATTGTAGGGAGAGGGTTTTAAATCCCATCCATCCCTTGCTGTTCATGGCATGGGGTGTTCTCATCATGGCATACCCATCTGCTTGGCCAGCTACACATCTTCCCACACAGATTGAAAACTGCTGTATTGATTTGGCAGTTTTAGAAGGTATATGAAATATTGAATAATATACAAAAAAATCAACGCCTTACTCTAAAAAGCAATGGATTTCTTCTGTGCCTAACTCTGCTCTTTTGTGTGTAAACTCCTATGAGATTTCATGGTGAAACATGAATATTTGAGGATTTTTTATAAGGTTTGAAAATGCAATACAATTATACTCTTTCTAAAATATCCATGCCACTAAAACATCCTATGGGTCCCAGATATTTTATAAAGTCAGTTCAGAACTATGGCTCTGTACTGCAAAACCATCCCTTTGCATGAAGACTAAAGCTTATTTTCTAGAGAATAGTAATATCGTGGCCTTCTGAAATGCAAACTGTCATTGCTGAAATACTTACCAGATCTCAAAAATATTAAAAGTCAAAAGCTGCCCACCACTCATCCATACCCAGAGATTCCTACACTGAGTCGGCTTCAGCACTCTGAGTGGTATATAGCTATAAGTGAATACCAATTTGAATGTAGTGGCAGTGATTTATGCCTTCCTATCCAGAATCTTATTATTTATTTAAGCATATCTTAGGATCCAGGACTGGTACTGAAATTGTTTTGGTTGTATTGATTGTCCTTACAGCACTGACTACTTCTTATCTATCCAACTCTGCTGTTCTGTAATTAGCCACTCATCATGAGAAATGACGCACTTCAATTTAATTAGCTTTGAAAAACATCAGCATTAATCTGCTGATATTTTTCATACAGAATGCCCACACAATCTCACAGATATGTTACAAAGATATGCTTTTACCTTTTTTTTTTGTTTCTTTGTTTGTTTTCTGCATCACAAGGCTGGCGCAGAATCACAGCTGTTAACAGGTATTATTCACTGCAAAAGGATTTTGTTTAATTATTTAATGTCTTCCCAATTTAAGGGACCCATATTAATTATTTAATTAGCATTCTGCTATAATTAATTGAATGCTCACAAATCAATTAAAAGCTGCTTACCTTTTGTTAGTTCAGTAACTTCAAAGGAGCCTTCTGAGAAAAGGCAAAATTTGCATAGTACAGAAAATCCCATTCTCACTTCAAAAGCCATGTTGGAAACACAGTAGTCTGTCCTAGGCATTGCATTGTCGTTCTGGGTAGCGCAACAGACAGCTTTCTAGTACTCTGAATTCACGGGTTCTCCTTTGTGAAACCAGTAATCACAGCAAATTCACTTGGCATTCAGGCAGATGTTCTCTGCTCTTCTATGTTTATGCCATGATAATTACTCCCACTGAAGAACAGAGAGGACTCCAGCAATGGCAACTTATTGATGTACCAGGACACATGGATTGACATTTCAAATTTTCTGCTTTTCTGTGTGTATTTGAATACAGATGGTTTTCGGCAACCACCCGACCCACCAAGCTTAAAAGCCAGCCAGGAGCAATATGGAGCAATTCTGCAGCAAAATGGCTCCTATTTCTCTGCATGTAGAGTTGACCTATTGTCTGGCCCTGTATCATGCAATCTTTAAAAGCCCGGACAGTGAACCAGCCCTGTCACTAAAAAAATAAGAGAAAACCAGGATTTTGTATTAGAAGGACTTTTTCAAGACTGTACATAAAACCTCTTTCCACTGTTTAGGCTTTCACCAGCTGGGTCAGTAAGGAAAGCATTCATACACAACCATTCCCAAGTCTATTGTAATTCTATATTTTTCCCATGAGCTGCTGGGGAAAGAGTACATAAGACTTGCCAAGCCTGCTAAGCTTTTTGCTGTTGTAGCCCAGAAACAAGGAGAGGTACCTTGGGACCTATTTGCCAACAAAACTTTTCTTTTGAGTTTAGTGGGATTGACACTTAGAAAAGATTCAGCCAGTGATTTTAAGCTTTATTTTGGAGAGAAAGAAACTGAAGATACAAAATTAAAAGTGACTGCTTTCATAAATGTCGATTAATCACAACTGTTGAGAAAGGTCCAGGATAGGGGGAAATACTGAGCAACATTTTTCATAAAAGCAAATTGGCCAATTGTAACCACAGGCTTGATCCCATGGGTTTCTGCATTTGAGCTCCTATGGGATCAGTAAAAGGAGAGCACATTTCTTGAGCACTGCTAAAACAATTGGACAAAACTGTGATCTATGTACCAAAACAGTGTACCTCCTAACATGGGAATTTTGTCACATTTGGTATAAAGTCACTATGACAGGCACTAGCTAAGGAAATGTATTCTACAGGCATAAACTCCTATAACCATCCTGAACCTCATCCTAGCCCAGCTTTTTACTCCAGTCTCATCCATACTTACAACTGTTCTGATATCCAGGTAGAACTGCAGTCTCAACCACTTCCTCCCATCGGTCCTTATTTGGTAGAAGCTACATTGCACAGACTGAGTGTATCAGTTTCTCCTAAAGAGAAGGAAATAACTAGGCTATCATTCTTGCTTAGGTCCCTTCAACTAGAACTGGGACCCTTTGATAGGAAGAAATATGCTGAATGCAGTTGCTTAAACATCACACAGCAGCCAATGTATTAAAACAGCAGCACAACAAATAGCTTTTTCCCTCCATGTTTCTTTTGTATTTGATGCCAATGAGAGGGTATTGTGACTGGAAAATAAATATCTCCTGTCACAGACAAGGGATGCCTAGCTCCTCAGTGCACCATTTCTACTTAAAGCAATGTGAAGGAGGGATATACAAGCTAGAAACATACTGTTTATACACAGCAGGGGTTCTACCATGTGTGGTTCAGTAATTTGTTACAGTTTGACAGGAAAGAGTGTGTTGCTTCTGCTCTCAGGACAGTATGTTGGCCTAGAACTGTTCTCCACTATTAGGATGCTGGACTTAGGTCAAACATTGTGGAAGGTGATAAGCACAACCCTCAAACAAAAGTGGATGCAAAAATCTGAAGTGAGCTATACTGCTGGTTAGAGATGTTAGTTTGTCTGAGAGAAGAAATAGTAGCAAAAGCAGGATGGCGTTAGCAGAATGAGGAGCAGTGTTGGGAATGCACCCCAAGGAGGTAATACTACTAAAAGGAAAAAAAAGTTAGGAATAGGGGCAAAAAGCCTGGTATTTTATTCTTACTTGGTCTTAAGGAAACACACCCATCCTATTTGAATAAATAATACTGTGAAAAATACTAACATCAATTTATCCTCCCAACAGAGACATCCTCATGTAACCTTAAAGGCCCTGCTGATACACTGAATGTAGCCCACCTTATCACAGATTTTCGGACTTAAAGAACTACATCTTTAAGGTGTTTAGCTTTTTGCCCCTAATGCTTCTGTTTGTTTTTCTAACAATCATAAGCTTCCAAGACACATTTATTTTAGACCAGTTGTTCTTCTGCTAATGTTACCCTTTCACCACAAAAGCTCTCCTTCCTCTTTTGTGCTTACCTTCTGACATATTTATGTGTATCTATCATATCCCTCTCAACCTTTAATTTACAATACTATACAAACCAAGCTCTTCAAATCTCCTGTCATGAACAAGCTCTTCATTCCCCTTATCTTTTTTGTAGTCCTTCTCAGGTAATGTTTCAGGCTGAAATCTATCTTTCCTGAATGTGACCCAAACTGTATGCAGTACTCCAGATTTAAGTCTCACCAATGCCCTGTACAAAAACATTGACTTTATTTCATCTCTTCAAGAAATACTTCTCCTGATTCATTCCAAGGGTGTATTACAGGTTTTACAGTCTCATCACACTGGCAATCAGAGATAAGTCTGAACTAGCTAGCCACTCAGGTTGTTCTCCGCAGCCATCATTTCTAACTCATCAGGTTACAGCTGAAATGACTGTGATTAGATTGTCAGTACATAATTTTGCAGTGTTGCATATTATGCCTTATCTACTTACGGAACTCTTCCTCATCATTTAGTTATTTCTTTTTCTTAATGCTTTGCTCTACTGCTGATTCTTTCCAGTTTTGTGATCAGAAATCATGTCAGTTTTCCTGTTTTTCTTAAGATGATTAATGAAAACATTAAACTAGATCTGCCCAAACATCAGTCCATGAAAAATTCTGCATTTGACTTTTTCCCTATTTAGTTTTTCAATTTCAAAGTTACTCGTGCTCTTTTCCTTTTCACTTCCTTTGCATGATACTCCTACAGTTCTCCATCTTTATTAACAGTTTTCCATATGGAATCACATACATTTGTAAAGTATAGCTAGACAAGATCTACCATGTCTCCCATGCCTTGAATTATATACTAATGAATTCTGGCACAGTCAGCCTGGTTTTAGTAAATCCACGTTGCATTTTAAAACTGTTCTCTCTTTATTAAAATTCTATGTCTGGAATGATAATTTCCTTCAACATTTATTACTAAGTGTTGCATACTACTGATGACAAGTTACCAGCTTTGTAGTCATCCAGATAAATGATTCCCTCCCCAGTCTCTTAAATACAACCACTGTGTTTGATATCATGTGCTACCATTCTCTCCTGTGAAAAAATAATCACTCCTATTGAAAATAGGGCACAATAGTCACTTAACTTTGAGACATCATCTTAAATTTCTGTCCCATTCTTGGTACATAATCGCCTCCTTTCTTCTTCATTTGTTTACTTTTTGTTTCTAGAGCTGAAGAACCTTCTGCTACTAGTTTTAATAATTTGAAAGGTCTAATTCCATTGACCTATAACAGCTCCCTATTTTAGGTCTTATCCCTATGTTTTGGATCTCTAAAAAAATGCTTTTTTAGTGTGAATATTATCTTTAAGTATGTACACTGAGGGTTTTTTCCTATTTCAGCATTTTATATGCTTCTTGAGAAGGCTCTTTTCTCAGATTTTGGCAAGTTCTTCCCTACAGACTTTTTGCTCCTTTTTTTGGAATACAGATTCCTGAGAGTTTCAGCACTTATTCTTACAGAATTCCAGTGTTTTTTGCTTTCCAGTTCCCAAACTCCTAGTCTAATGCACCTTTCCCAGCTAGTTCCTTTATCTGAGTGATCAGTTTTAGTGAGAGTATTTTCACTGTTTCTTACCATTTCATTTAAATTTAATCCATCTGTGATGACTTCATCTAAACCTATTATCCAAAGCTCATTCTTCTCTAATACCCTAATTTCATACCAAAAGCTGAACCTGGACTAATAACACTTTTTACTGGTTCAGCAATTATTTGGTGAAGAAGGTTGCTAGCAATCTCATCCAGGAATTTCAAGCACTACCGATATCAAAGTAATATGTTCTTTCAAATGTCTTTCTGGGAAGAAATAACATTGTGGTGGGTTGACCCTGGCTGGACGCCAGGTGCCCATCAAAGCCACTCTATCACTCCCCTCCTCAGCTGGACAGGGGAGAGAAAATGTAATGAAAGGCTTGTGCGTCAAGATAAGGACAGGGAGAAATCACTCACCCATTACTGCCATGGGCAAAACAGACTCGACTTGGGAAAAAAAAAAAATTAATTTATTACCAATCAAATCAGGGTAGAATAATGAGAAATAAAAAACAAATCTTAAAAACACCTTCTCCCCACCCCTCCGTTCTTCCCCGGCTTAACTTCACTGCCAATTTTCTCTACCTCCTCCTCCCGAGCAGTGCAGGGGGACAGGGAATGGGTGTTGCGGTCAGTTCATCACATGTTGTTTCTGCTGCTTCTTCCTCCTCAGGGGGAGGACTCCTCACACTCTTCCCCTGTTCCAGCGTGGGGTCCCTCCCACAGGAGATGGTTCTCCATTAACTTCTCCAACATGAGTCCTTCCCACAGGCTGCAGTTCTTCACAAACTGGTCCAGTGTGGGTCCCTTCCATGGGGTGCAGTCCTTCAGGAACAGACTGCTCCAGCATGGGTCCTCGGCGGGGTCACAGGTCCTGCCAGCAAACCTGCTCCAGTGTGTGCTCCTCTCTCCATGGGTCCACAGGTCCTGCCAGGAGCCTGCTCCAGTGCGGGCTTCCCACGGGGTCGCAGTCTCCTTCGGGTGCATCCACCTGCTCTGGCATGGGGTCTTCCACGGGCTGCAGGTGGATATCTGCTCCACCATTAACCTCCATGGGCTGCAGGGGGACAGCCTGCCTCACCATGGTCTTCACCGCTGGCTGCAGGGGAATCTCTGCTCCAGTGCTGGAGCACCTCCTCCCCCTCCTTCTTCACTTGACCATGGTGTCTGCAGAGTTGTTTCTGTCACATGCTCTCACTCCTCTCTCCAGCTGCAGTTGCCATTGCACAGGGTTTTTTTTTCCCTTCTTAAATATGTTATCACAGACGCGCTACCACCGTCACTGATTGGGTCAGCCTTGGTCAGCAGCGGGTCCGTCTTGGAGCTGGCTGGCATTGGCTCTATCGGACATAGGGGAAGCTTCCAGCAGCTTCTCACAGAAGCCACCCCTGCAGCTCCCCCTGCTACCAAAACCTTGTAACACAAACCCAATACAAACATTAATGTAACAATCAGTAACATTTTTTCCTGGTAATAGTGCGTATCATCATCAATATCTCATTCTGAGATCTACAGCATTACAAAACATCATTCACCATAAATAGTCTTGTCATCCTTCCACAATCTTGACCAAAACCGGTTGTTTCCTCTACTCCATCTATGTTCATTTCATTACAGTCTATCAAAACATAAACTTCCAATGAATCCTATTACCTGAAACATACCTTAATGCTCTCTTTCCTGGCAAATGTCTATCTACCTCAGTGCATGTGTTCCCACCATTGTTACTGTATCACCATACCTTAGTTCTGCTTATAATGTCACTATCAACTGTAGTTGGCCTGAGTGCTCACATCTATATACAAATATTTCCATTGTTTCTAATTTTCTCAGCTGTTTAACCAACCATATCATACAATTTACTGTTCATAGCAGCACACATACTGTCTTTTTGCTTCTTCTGGGAAGTGTTATTGATGACAAGTGCTTGTTCAGTAGATTCTTCTCACGACAAGTATCGAAACAAATCAATCATAGTAACATCTCATGATTTGTCAGCCTAACATCTCGGGTGACTACAGTGAGCCCTGAGGCCTGTCATTTAGGAAGAGTGCTTTCTTCAGGAATATCTCCAACAGCTCAACAGCCCAATCCTCCTCACAACAATAATCTATATGATAAAAACAACTTGTATATTGAAATAAAGAATTATCAATCAGTGCTTTAAAAGACAGCACCAACTGTGCTGCCAGTTGCTCTAATAGTCAAATTCTGAAGATATTACACACTTGTAGTTCAGAAAATGGAATGCTGTGTATTCACACATAGTTCTTTCACTTCAGCCGACCTGAAATATTCTTCAGTTGTGGTTTTTTATTCTGCTAAACCTTTTTCTGTTGAACAGCAGAGTAGGATAGAGTAGTAGATGTCGATATAGATATATAGATACATAGATATGTAGATATGTAGATATGTAGATATATAGATGTATAGATGTATAGATATATAGATATTGATATATAGATATATTCCATATAATGTAGGAATTTGCCTACACCAGCAAATTCTCCATATATTCCATATCTGGTTATTAACAGTTGCTGTAAGGATCTCTGCAAGGACAGTTACTGGAGCCATACTGGAACAAAACTGATACAAGGCAATAATTTTTTGTATACTTCAGAGTGAGCATTTATTGGTGTCACTCAGGGGTTATGTAATTGACTATTGATTTTAGTGTGTCTTGTTAGTCTTTATAAACATTACGTAAATCACCATACACTTTGTCTTTACATTTTTGGCATTTCAAAATATGATCTTGCTTAGTAAAACTAAAGATGTCAAAGAACAGAATCTTTGTAAAGTAGAAAACGTGTGCAGATACAGTCAGTGGCAAAAAGCACTTGCCTCTGCAAAATTCTAGCAGGAATAAAATGAAACTAACAGTAAGTGACTCTATATAATAAGTAAATACATATATGTACACACATATATAGTAATCTGATTTCTTAAAACTTTTGATCAATTATTCAAAAAAAAGGACACTAAGTTTAAAGTATTTACTAGGAAAAGAATGCATCCATTTACTATAGAAAAACTAAGAAGGTTTTGGCATTTATGTACAGATGTTCTACTTTGTTCTTGAACTTCCTGAAATCTCAGAGCAATATATTCAAGAAACTGAAAAGTACAGCAGAGAGAAAAGCAGCCATCAATTCCAGTGTAATGTGACACTATCTAATAATAAACTGTCCGATGGTCATGGGAAAAGGAAATCCAATATGTATTTACTATACTGATAGTCAAAAGCATATCCTTGTTCAACTGACCTGCTTATGTTTGATACAGCCAGCCCTCATCTTTAAGACAGAAGTTTCAAATAAAGTTACTCATGTCAGCTTCCAGGAAGTACATATTCTATCAGAGTTGGGTTTTATTGTGGTTTTTTTTTTTTTTAAGTTGTTAACCCTGTCTTTCTAAGGGACTTTTGCTTTCTTCCAGTAGAATCTGAAAAGAATTATGTATTCATTATTTGTAGGATAATCATGCACGGTGGCCATTGACACAGGGAAGAATCCCACTGTGCTAGTCAGTGAACATGTATATCATGAATTAACATTACTACCATGGCTTATAACTCAGTAAGAAATTCAACAGTGTCATTAGTTTCAAAACACACAAGGACAATATACAAAAGGGAGACTACTTGAGTAGACAGATCACTGTTCTCATTTCTGTATTGCTTTTATTATTCAGGTGGGCTGGAAAAAAATTACTATCAGGCTCATGATGGGAGAATATTTTGAAACAAATCAAAAGACTCACATCTGAATCCAAGCCTAAAATCCAATTGTATACAATATTTATGTTTGGCCTTATTTATATTAACCAGGGGGCTTGATGATTACTCTAAAATTTGCAATAATTAAGTTTCTGGTTCCGTAATAGCTAGTTTAGTTGCAAAGTAAGACAGACAGAAGGCTGAATAAATCATCCTTTATCAAAGTGGTTTTATGTATACCTACATGAAGTATTCTACATAAAGTGCTTTTCCACTTGTTTCCCCTGGGATAAAAGTGTGCTATTTCTAAGTTCCTAGCAGTACTACTTCTGGTTTATAACAACATCATAACAACTGGCAATGCTATCCACTCACTTAAGCACGCAACAAGTGTAGAAGAACTATTATAAAGTAAGTAATCAAATTCATTGCTAACAGTTGCACAAACAAATGTAGTCAATTTTATGCTGATAATAATGTCCTGCCTGGTGAGGAAGGGTCACAAGGGAAATTTCCACAGCTGGGCCACAGCATGGAGCTATTTTGAATTTTGTTTATTGATATCAGATTAAAGTAACTTTATTGTGCCAAATCAGATGATGCCAAACTAATAATGGGTGTCAAGGAAGAGAAGTGATGCCAGCAAATCCTAATGAAGAATCTCAGTCAAACATGTATTTAGTATCCTAGATAAGAACACAAAACAACATGGATAGTATATGAAATGCAATTATTCAGAGCATATTATAAAGACGTGGTTACAGTATATGCACTTTTAAACCACTACATAAGAGATCTTTCAAAGAAATTGCAGAATTCACTGGAGGAAGAAATAGGCTAAATAATTCATCAAAGCATAAACTGAACTCCTTTTTATGTCCTGTGCACTGCATGTTTTGAAGTCCTCTGATAAACATTTTACTCAGCTGCTGTGCAAAAGTAGTCAGAAATGGTTGTAGTCCCTGCCTCTTGGTAGGTAACTCTTCTCTGTTCCTCTTTTCTTTTCTAATGGAACAACACAGAAAACTCTTTTAAAGGTTCTTATTGGCACAACATCAGAAGGTAATGATTTTAAAATCCAGAGCTCACTGGGCAGTTGTCACAGTTTATGATTTTTTTTTCCATCTCTTCATCCCCATGTGGTTTACTACTGTTGTATTCCACAGGACTATAACACACAACATGCAATGTGTTACTGGGACTTGGGAAGTCTTGAGTTAGTTGATTTACGCAATTACCACTATGACTTAAAAATATGTCTAGCTGTTTAAAGAGTGTAGCACAGCACGGAAGGAATCCTCACATGACCAAGCTAGGACAGCTTCTCTCATGTTTAAAACAGGTGTGTTTTGGATCATTTCTCCACCTAGTCAGCTGCCATTCCAGCAATCTTGTCGATGCATTAGAACTAGATATAGTAGCTCAAGTTAATTCTGGAAGGACACAAGCTAATTTCAATAGCAGTGGCAAAATATCTTTTATTAGAATATTGCTGCTAAGTTATACAGCCATAATACTATTTCCATGCAATGCTGATAACAACTGTCATTATCATGCCGCTTATAACAATAAATTCTATCATAACTGGCTTCTTCACCGACTTCCAACACACTGTGTTTCATCATGCAGCAGTGTGAATGGCCTTTGCAGCAGCAGCTGCATTCAAATGCAGAAATAACCATATCTAAACACAAACCTCTAGACATTGAGTCAATCCTTCCTTTCCACATGCTTAATTTCAGCATGGTTTTCTATCTACCAATTTGACTACAGATGCTTCCAATAAAAAGTTTGCTAATTCACTGCTTAGTTTTATAAGGCCAAAATTTTTCATTAATATCCACTGCCACCAAGAATTATATCAACTCTCTGACCAAATGTCAAGCTCGCATTTGCTCTCACACTCAACAAAATTTTCTCCTTCTATGTTGACATCCAGTGAGTTTATTAATGTGATTATTTTCCCTTTGAAAGAGGAACAAAAAGGAAAAGCAGAACCTATTTTAGACATGAGAAAGAAGGTATTGACACTATATGGATCATCACAGACTTAGGTACTCTGCAGATCAATCCGGAGCTCCACTGAGATACCCACAGACTTTCACACTAACACATACAATAAATATACTACTTTTCTTCTTGCAATTTGTTAGACCTATTTCTTCTAGACAGCATGGAACAAAAATGCTTGAAGATGAACCCCTTCTCTACACAACATTATATATTTTGACCAGCAGAAATACATATAAAACTTTGAAATAAGAGGTCTTGGTTAACAAAAATAGTTAGACACATACTTTTAAGTACAATACCCATTAACATCAAGGTTGTATAAACACTCTCTCTGTTATATCATGGCCTCTGTTTCTCAGGCATGAAGTTTTCTAAGGAGTTGCCTCTTTCTAACCTTTATTTATGTCTGGATTTTGAATGTTTCTGTAGCTGTGAAGGTGTTGTCAGGAAGTCATCTCAGTGTACCGTCAGAAAGTAACCTAATCCTCCAGTCAAATAGCAGGACTATTATTTGGTTTGAATAGCAATTTCATGAATAGACGAACTGCCCTTTTGTATTGCTTGGAAAACTCAGGACGTGTTAGGAAGGTTCCAAATGCCTAAGTTGACTCTGTGGGGATTTTGTCAGAGTGGCTGGGTCACAGTCCCTGTCCCAGAAGAATTTAGGGTATAGACAGAGAAGTTAAGCAAATAATACATAAGTAAGTGAGAAGTTAAAAAAAAAAAAAGAAAAAAAAAAAAAAAGAAAAACAAACTGTAGCTTTTTCCAGCATTTTTTGGCAAGTGGCTGCTTTTCAAACCAAGATCCTCCCCTTAAGCTAAAGTGAACAACTCTCACACATTTACAAGTCTAGAGACAGTGGTGATCTGTCTGGATGTAATGGTGCATTCACGGCTTTGGTTGGATGTCAGACCTATTAGCTGTAGATATTGGAGGTTTTCTTGCAATGCAGCCGGCAAGCCTTTGGTTTTCTTTGTCTCCAAAGCCCTTTAATATGTCACAGAGCACTCTTGCTAAAAAAAAAAATATTGTGTAACTTTTAAATACATTTTTCTTTCCTTCCTCTTTGTTTAGCAAGCAAAAATAATCATGAACTTGCATAAAGTGTATTTATCTTGTCAAATGCTAAGTGCATGAGGTGAAAATGTATATAAATGTATAGAATGCCCTAAGAGATGAAGAAATGAAGATATAAAACTAATTGCCACAAACTCACAGTAAACTTTTCAAGCAATTTTAGAAATGGTTGGCTTCTACTCAAGAATGCAGCCAAAGATTGTTTTCCAGTCTTGTTGTTTACCATTCATCTTTTTTTTTTTTTTCTGCCACCTCACAAGTTTGCAGGTGTTTCTAAATCCTATTCTATCCCTTACAATTTTTTTTGTCATCTTTATGCTTGAGATGAATCTGAGACTAACATAATCTTTCCCAAAAGAGGTTTCAAATTCAGTTATCACCTAATACCAACAGCATATCTTGGCAGCAGTAACAATAATCATTACCTCAGCACTAAAAGAAGACACACCAAAGACAAAGTTTCCAGGTTGTACACATGCAGCAAAACTCATATTTATGTCTCTTTAAAACAAACCAGATAGTAGACTTATTTTGGGGAAAATGGGTCTTTTTTTAAGAGTCTTTTTTTTAAGAGGCCTTAAAAATAGATGTGATTGTATTTACCCAACCTGAAAATAGTGAATGTGATGACCTTGATCAGGGGGACAAAATGAGGTACTTCACATTCAAAATACATGTTAAATACAACTGCCCATTTATCCTCCAAAGGATCCACTTAGAGTCATGGAGCAGTTTTACTAGTATGAATTTGAATGATCATTTTGTGTGTACAAAAATGGGGTTTGATAATATTTTTCCTTTTATCAGGCATTTCAGAATTGGTGAGAAGGGAATACAAAACTTTCCGTGTAAATTTAGAAAAGGCAGCCTCCTATTGCTTTATGTCCATCACTGATGCATATTTAGAGTTACAATATATGAAGTGGATATATTACTTTGAATCAGCAGGATTTTCTTATGCGAGTTCTGTGACTCAAAGTAGGTCAGGTTTGGTTCTCGCACCTTAAACCATTTCCTTTTATATGAAAAAGTCAATATTCATTTTAAATCAGGAAAAAAAAATATTTCTATGCACAAAATAGTGCTGAACATACACATTTCAATAAAGAAACTGCCTAAAGGAAGATAGCCAGTAAGATTGCAAAGTCTTTTACCTGAAACAATATATTTAAGTCAACCATTAGCCTCAGGTCTTGACCAATATAGTACTAAGGGTATAATACTGATTGTCTTATTTTAACAGACTTTAAATAAAGGGAGCAAGAGCTTCAGCAAACCCTTGTCTTGCAGAGTAATAGGGAGAAAAAATGCCTTTTCCTAGGCTGTGGAAAAGAAACAATTCCTTTCTTTGGGGCTGCACACATTTACAAAAGGAGAATGAGTGTCAAAGACTTGGATTTATACACCCACCAGCCTCTCACCTCTATCCGCTTGCAGTCATACTAACACATAAAAGCATTTAACCGGCAGTTCCAAATAGCTTTCTCACAGTACCAATTGCTCATCTCTCCCAAATTGGAAAAACAATCCCAGAAAACATGCTTAAAGGTTTCCCTGAGAAAAAAAACATAGTTGGGGAAAAGAAAGATATCAAGGAATTACTCTGGTTCCTGCCTATTGCACATACCTCAGAATCATGTCGAACAGACATTGGGCATTGTTTTTGTTTGGTTTTTTTCTTGTTTGTTTGTTTGTTTGTTTCTAATGGAAGTTCAAATTTGTGCAATGATGTCTGCCTGGGGCAGCTACTTATTTGGATTCCTGTCCAATAAAGCAGTAGCAATACCTCTGGTGGCAAGTATAACAGAAGTTGCTAGAACTGTCCAGGATGAGGAGAAGAGGAAATGAGATGCGAGCATAAATGAAGACTGAGCTGACATAACAGCCCAGTCTCTCAATTTTTCTTTCCTGACTGTGCACAGCAGTGTAGTCAGAGAAGCTTGATCCAAACCCGTTTCAAGCAGAGCAGTTTCAGAAGAAAGAAAGGTCATCTGAAGGAAAGACCACAGCCACAAATGAAAACTACTCTATCTCCACAGAGACCACAAGGTCTCTGTTTAGTTTCTCTCGCAAGTGTTCCTGTGTCTAGAATTGCTTCTTTCTGGACAGAACCTGACTGAAGAGTAATTTGTGTTTTTAGAAGAATTGAGGATGAGTAATTTTTGGAATATATGTTGTTTGCTTTCATTGTTTCCCAATCAGATGGTGTGACTAAGTCAATGATAAGTTTCCTGAATAAAAGAACTTTCAAATGGGAGCACCTCCAGCCATAACAAAGCTGAGGTGTGCTATCTCAGGCATGGCACACATTTGTGATACTTAGACTTTTGAAACTATGAAACCTTTTCACAGATTTCAGTACCTCAAACATATCACCTTTATAAAAAAAAAAAATTACAAAAAAACCCCACTAAAATATTTTTTTATTGGAACATCTAGCTATTCCTTTCTAAAATTAAAAACAATTGCAGTAAGGCAAGACCAAAGTAAAGCCTCCTGCTAAAAATATTGTGCTAACACCAGTGAGTCACAGGATGAATTGCATGTCAAAAAAATTATTTGAAATAATTTGTTAAAAAATAAAAATGCTTTTACACCAGTACAATGAACAGAATCCTTCTTTACACAGTTGCATTCATTAAAAAAAGTGGTCTCTTTACATTTCTAACTCTACTATTTTGAGTCCACATATAGCCCAGAAAAACTCAGGAGTAAAACAAAAAAAGACAAAACCCAGCCTGGGAATGGCTGAACAGGTAGGTCTGTTTATACACAGATTCTGCACTCATACTCCACATCTGCTCAGAATATTCTGTTGAAATGTGGCCCATTTTTGGAGCCAGTGTGACTAAACAAAATCAATCCATAAAAGAAAACAGCAGGAAAATTACAATCCCCAGTGAAACAAGGACCCTATCCCTTCTCTAACCCAACCTGTCTATCTTCCATCTTCATAAAGCCTTTAAAGGATTAATTCAAACAGTGCCTACCATGCCACAAAAAGGTTCCTCAGCAGGCTAGACTATCCTAGAATGAGCAGCCCTGCCAGAATGGCTGATTTTTTGTATATGCCTCTGCCATAGAAATCTTAAACTATCAGTTTTTATAGACCACAGGAGTTTGTAGTGACATGTTTTGCATGAGATGGCTCATCCACAAGATTTCAACAATAAAGAGTAAATATTCCTAAAAAGGAAAATATAAAGGGCAGTGCATATCTTCCAGGTGAGTGTGGACACACTATGCCTGAGAAATCCACAATGCCCCTCCTCTGCTCCAGGGATGCGCCCAGACTTTATTTGTTCACAACTATTCCAACCTACTACAGCTGTTGACGGACAAATTGATGGAGGAAGCTGAAGGTCTTCATAC
Source organism: Aptenodytes patagonicus (assembly GCF_965638725.1). Taxonomy (NCBI): domain Eukaryota; kingdom Metazoa; phylum Chordata; class Aves; order Sphenisciformes; family Spheniscidae; genus Aptenodytes; species Aptenodytes patagonicus. The sequence goes on along the minus strand of NC_134982.1, from coordinate 48,191,300 downwards.
TCTCTTCCCTCTACCGCAAACATGTGAAAGCAGCTGCTGTGCCCACCAGCCCAGACCCTCTGCATGCACACACACTTTGTGTGGGTCATAAAATGGGGAATAATGTTTTTTCCTTTCTCTTTGTGGCACATGCACTCCACCTCCCTTGGTAATATGGTCACATAACCACTCAGTAGTCTCAAATTTTTCATCAACTAGTTATCTGAAAGCTGACAATTATTTTTATGTTCCACCCACAGCTGGTGAGGATTTTTCATGTACCCTGCTCTCTGCACTGCCAAAGCCCTCTTTCTAAATGTCAGATGGCTTGCTTAGTAGAACAGGGCATTAGGAGTTGTGTTTTAGGGCAACTAATGTTGTCTGTAATAGAGATGATCGCTAGCATGAGTAAAATGGCAATTAAGTTTATGAAATGTATAAAGTGCCAAATACATTTCATCACAAAAGACACAGAGAAAGATAACTTTTATTACTGTACAGCTCTCTAACAGGTCCATCAATTATAATCTTTGAATATTGTTGAGTGATAAATCACCAACTATGAGGGAAAACCTCTGTGGCATTTTTATTGTGAATTTATGAACATGAATGATTAAACATGAGGAATGCTCTTGGGTTTACCTCCTGCCTGTAGTTTCCCAGCTGAATTCTGCACTGGAAATTAACCACTGAGCTAGTTCCTGACACCTTGCTCCACCTTCTTCTGTTGCTCAGGGGACACAAAAAAAAACCAAAACTAGTAATGCTGTCAGAAGACAGACTGGTATGTCCCCAGCATAAAGGAGCTCTGAAGTAATTTCCAACCAGTGTATGTAGCTTCCACTCCTCATATTAGACTGCTGCCCCAGGTGCAACTGGCATACCACTTACAGCTCCTCAGGGCCTGCTCTTTTTGCTTTACCTTAAAGCAGCATTGCCAAGCTGCTCTGAATTTTGCCCCGGTGGATTTGAATCTGGATTGAGCCAAAGATTAGGAGGGTGGAAAATTGTTTAAAAATTTCTTCTTGCTTCCACTAATATCTGTCTTCTACTTCATATAATGGGAATCTGTTGTTCTGTCAGCAACCAGTAATGAATCCATCAAGAAAGTAATGCAGTCAGTAGCTCTTTTCAATGTCTCTCCTCAGGACAGAATTCAAGATAGAGTCTTTAATTACCAGACTTTACTACCTGACTAGGCCATTTTGCGGTCTTGAAGAGAACCCTAACACTGACAACCTAAAGCAACATGGTGCTTTTTTAGTGCCTGAAATTCAGTCACAGAAGAGATCAGCACCCCTTTACACCTCTGCTGCCTGAGACTGAGGCATTTGGACAAACCCACACCATCAGAGAAGCTTCATTTATTGCTTTGTTTGAAAACAGATTTTTCCTCCTCTGATTGTACACGCAGCTGCTGCTGTATTTCAGATTCACCATCTGACTAAAACCAATTCTCTGACCTTTACACAATGCATTAATCCCAGAAAGTACTTGTGCCATTGCAAGGTATATTCAGTGAGTTGCTTTGGGCAGCCTGTGCAGTAGGTGCAGAGATCACCTTACCCCACCTTTTAGGTGTGCGCACAAAGGCCGCTCTCCGAAGCACTCTGTGAGGACTGTCTGTGAGCTGAGGAGCCTTCACCAAATGTGGATACTGCGAGCAGTGTACCCTACACCCGTCCAAGGGGAGTACGCTGGCACCATTCCCAGAGACAGTGTAATCTGTACAGATACAATGCCTCCAGCATTTCCAGGAAAGCATTTCCCAGACTTCTTGAACACTTACCACATTGCTTCCTGCATCTGTTACACAGAATGCCTGCAAACATTATACTGTGCTTAGGTAACCTGTTTTTCTCATGTTTCCTAAAATTAAAATGCTAATTATTTTTCCAGCCTAGAATCTGAAGGCAGTTACACAAACACTAAAGCATTTTTTATGAAACTAGGAATTCCCAGCTAGGATGGGTTGGAGGTGGGGGTGGGGGGAGTTTTTCCCCATGACATCAGAATACTTAAAAAAAAAAATCATTATTCCATTACCCCAATGAAAACTACAAAGAGAAATTTCCTGCTCAGGTGAGCAAGAAAAGGATAGACTTGTGGAATAACTCCTCTCATATTTACTGTGCTTAGTTCCCAGTTTAAACTTTCATCTGAAACTTGGATTTTGACAGCCTTGCTACAGGCAATAGCCTGCTTTTATTAAATGGTTTTGCCAGTTGTCAAAACAGGATTTGAGGTGTCAGTGCTTCAGGATGACTAAAACACATGAAAGGCAGAGCAACTTTGTCAGGTACAAAAGCAAACTGCTCTTTTTGAAATTCCAGCTTTATTGCTATTAAGTTGAAAAGAAAATGACAAGGACTTGTAATTATATATATATGCATGTATATATATATAAAAAACATTTTATATATATGTGTGTGTGTGTATAGAGTCAGCCTGTACACCTTCCAAAAAGAGCCAATGAGTAAGCAGCACCCAGCACTCCTTAACCAAAGATATTTTTACTGAAGAGAAATAGCAAAGGTGGCTCTTTCTAGTGTCGGAGCTCCTGCAAGTGCCATATGGGAATCCTTATTGTCCTGAGCACCCTCAATTAAAGAATGAATTGCAATAATAAGTAACAGCTGCATGGGAGGTGGGAGCGTTGGATCAGAAAGGCAGAGAGGAAGGTTTTCGTCATTTCTGGCAATGCTGACTGCACCAGAGAAGGCTATAGCACTGTTCCTAGATGCTGGAAGGCCTGCAGTGGGAGGATGTTTGCTCTTGTAATTAAAGAGGTGTAGCAGAGGGAATCTTTCCATCATTCCCCCATGGAAGAATGTTGCCTTTGAAAGACATATGGTTGACAAGAGCCAGGGCTCCAGCAGTGTAAATCCTTCCCCTTCCCAGCATGGCTCAACATTAGGAGAGGCATAATTGAGTACTCACAGTATTAAAGGCAAAAAAAAAAAAGTTCATCTGGGATCTGATCCAAAGCACACTGAAGTTAATGGAAAACATCCCACTGATTCCAATGAGATTTTGGTCAGACCACAGTGCACTTAGACAAGATTATTTTTTTTTAATTCTTTAACTGTGGCATTTTCCATTTTCAACAATGAAAGACAGGTCAAGAGCTATGCAGAGATGAAGCAGTGTACAGGTTACCTTTTTAGTCCAGCAACACTAACACTAAGAGAACAGCTTGGTTTTCTAGTGTTTATGTTCATCCAGATAACAAATTCATGGACAAGATAGGTGAATCCTGTAACAATGATTCCTTTAGTTGGTAAGAGAGCCGTCAAGTGACTTAAAAACACAGAACTCTCGTCAAGGGAAGTAGAGAAGCTCCCATGGGGCAAAGGGTGGGGGAGCAGGAAAGGATTGTTGAGGTACAGACACTTATAAGCAGAATGAGAGGTCAATGAGTAGACAGGAAGATGAGACTAGAAAAGTTTATTATTTGAGAATGAAAAAAAGAGAACAGGAAGGAAATTCTACAGAAATAAAAATGCATTTGACATGCTTAGAGGAAAAGAAGGCAAAGATGCCATGGAAAGTTTTCCACACATATAGTTAGACTGTATAGGGGAGGAAAAAGGAGAGAAAACAATGTAGGCTGAAGTGGCTGATCAACACTATCATCAGACCACTGAGGAGATTACTGAACCTGGGAACACACTTAGCAGGAAAAACACCTCTAGATGGGGTGCTATGGGTAAAATGGTAAGAAGGCTTTATAATATAAAAGCAAAACCTGTGATGATAAATGAGAAGATGGGATGAGTCATTATACTCAAAGCTGCTTTTAGATTCCCTCTTACTAAAAGGAGAGATTACTGTACCAGAAGTTATACTCAAAGGTTTAGTGTTAAAGCTAACTGGAAGCCTTGCTGTGCAGTGAGATTGTGCATTGCTTTATCACGGAGGTTGATTATTTATATAACAATTTTTCTTCCTCATAAACAAAGGGCACAAGACTGAACCTTGAGTCAAACCTGGTGACATATCTTTCAGAACAGAAGGCCATTGTTGGGTCTATTCTAAGTGTTTTAAGATACACGGCTTGCACTACATATTATTTTCATCTATTCTTGACTTGATTTTTTTTAGTGGGTAAGAGTTTCAGTACTCAGCTTACTTAACAGCAGTGCAAGAATGCATCTAGTTTCCAGAATGCAGCTAGTAATATTTCAGCAGGATTTCCTGAGGTGAACTCAAAACTGGGCACTACTTTATCCAATTTGTTTCATACCTTTACAAATATGAAACAGTAGATAGACCTGTCAACAGAGATGAAGCTGGATCTAAGCCCTGTGTAACACCTCAATTCCTAAGAGCTATGAGCTGGGTCTACAATAACTGTACCCACCAACCCACCAGCACAACTCTGACAAATGCAAACAGAAGATCCCTCCACACCCATCTCTCCATTCAACACTGAGAAAGGAAGTTGTTATCAGATCACAGCTACTGGGCCATTGCAGAAGACCTGTCTAATACTACAGTCTTTTCATAAATTTTCTGTGTTTCTGAATGGGAAAAGGGGATGAAGAAGGATTATATTTCACATATTGTCTTCAAGATTATTTTATATTTCTGTGAGCTGAGAATTTCTTTAGGTAGCAAGAAGCAAACACATGACTGACCGCTGCTTTTACAAAGTGAAAGAAAATTTGTTATAAAGGGTACCAAGTCAGAATAGATGTCCAAGTGGAACTGACTACCAGGAGGTACAAGAGTAAGTTAGGATGTATTGAGGCTACATTCTCGTCATTTCTTTTTCAGTCCTCTCTCTTGGTCTCTTTGAAACTCACCTGTTTGTAATCACTTTTTGGTTTTGACCAATGATCATAATCTTGTTCCAAAACTTAGCGTACAGGCAGTCCCTTAGAGCAGGCCAAATTTATTCTTGTTCCACTACCTTTGTCTACTTGCCATTTTCAAAGAAACACTCATGGATGACATAGAAAGAGCACCATAGTCAATGAAAGCAAAATTTCTGTGGCTGAACTACCCAGCATTTACCAAGAAGTCAGAGTGCACACAGGCAGTTACCTGGCTGCTTAATACACTGTATGTACACTTTAGCTATTCCACAGCATCATGTTTGCATATACATCCCTTTGTTGAAGAATAAGAACACAAATATCACGTCTCCCTTTCGAGAAAGTAATTTCTCATGAAGACTCCAATGGTGACGATTCAAAGAAAGTTCAATGGATCCATAATGAATCCATAATTGAACTGACAGTGGATATATGACCAGAACATCTTAAGTGTATCATATCTCTGTCCTTCTAAAAAGGAAGACTATTGCATATTAAACCATCTATTTTGGACTGGCCTTCCAGGTGAACTGCAAGTAGCAAGATGCATTGCAATTGTCCAATATGAAGGTGACAAACAGGTGAATCACCATCGCCAGACCTACATCCAAGCAGTAAGTGTAGCTAAGAGAGGGAAGCTGGTATTTCCCTCAGATACGTTTATAGCACCCTCTCCTTTTCCACCTCTAATGAAGTGCTGATGTGCCCAGAAACACTCTCAACTGTAGACCTCCTTGTATTGATTATCAGCTATTCTAATGGAAAATTAGAAGCAGCATAAGAGCAGCTAACCTCTCATTAATGGAGGAAAACAAAAATCAGCATGCACATATTTCAGCCAGGAGGCAACAACACTTGCTTGAGTTCTTATACAATTTTATAGCACATCTTCAAGCTTTTCTGGACAAAAAGCCAGGTGACTGAAGCTCCAGCAGAAGTTTTTAGACAATAAATAGGTGACAAAATCATCATTAAACATGGGTTTACATCACAAGTAATATGATAAGAGTTTCCACTGTCAGTCTCTGAGGGACTTTTTTGTGTGCATGGGAAATGAAGACAGACTTAAGGATTTTTAGATTATGTAAATCAAAAAGGAACATGTTTTGTTCTAGTGCAATTACTAAATGTTCTACTTGCTTGATTTGAAGCTTACCCTAAAGGGGCCCCTCTTTTTCCATCAACATAGTACAAAGATTTAATCCTGAAGTGACGTATCGTTTTCTATGGAAGTTTGATAGCCTCCCATGAGCAGGCTCACCTGTATCTAACAAAGCCATGACACTGTAAGGCAGACTGGGGAAAACAACTTCTTCCAACTAAAAACAAAAAACCATCTAGTAGACATGGCAGCAGCTAACACTTAGGTTGTATATAACCCGTGCAAGAATCTCCCTCCCTAAAGGCTTTAGAAAAAGTGGTAACTAGGACAATGTCAGCTCAACAAATCCAATCTTTAATCTGTTCCTTTATCGGTCTGTTCATTCTTACATTAACCTGCATTTAACTTCTGGCTCCAAGTTTATCATTTATTTATCCATTCTGAGAACAAATAATCTCATTCTAAAATTGATTTTGATTGAAAATCCTAACCGTATTACTTCTATTATTTTTCATGATGGTTTAGAAACAGAGACAGGTAACTCACAGTTTTAAAGTTTCCTTCTATTATTTACAGAGTGTATAAAAGAAATCCTCAGCCTTTAGTAGTTTTGTTATTTTCATTAAGTCTTCCTACATTTGGTTCTTTAAGAAACTAATGTTCATCACAGAAAAATTGACCTAAGCAAAAAATAAGGATCTGTATGGAAAGAGTGGTGAAAGTTTGAGGGGACAGATCATAATTTACTTGTTTTAATAAAATAGAGAGCATATGTACCAAAAATCTTTAATGCCCTCGTACAATACTCCCCAAACCCCTATTGCTTCTCCTTAAACAAACCCAAAACACCAAAAGAGACCACACAAAATTATTTTTATGACATGAAATGTATTCAGCATGACTAGGTACAGAATTTTCCTGATGGTCAAGATCTCAAAAAAAATACTGTCAGAACTGACACTAACTGGTGCCCTTACTGGCAGCCTGAGCAAAGAGACCATGGCTTAGTCAAGCATAGCTACTAATCCTTGTCCCTGGAGAAAGTCTCTCTGGGTCAATGTTGCTATACATCTATTGAACTGCATGGGCAGGCTTGTATTGCCACTGCCTGTTTTACATCTGCACTTCCAGCATGTTTCTGGCTTTCACATATTTTTTAAAGAGCATCTGTGTATTGATGTACTCAAAATGAAGGTGTGCCCTACCCACCTAAGTTGTACCGATAGAGGAAGAGAGCAGGAATTTTTGAGAGCACAACATTTAGAAACATTAAATACTACCATGCATACTCTCAAAAGTAACCAAACACTTTGCTACAAATCAGGAGAAGCCAAAGACTAGATTAGTGTGGTGCGATAAGTCATAGATGACAGACAGGCATGGGAAGAAAACTCTCCACTGGCTGATTGGGAGATACCAGTCAAGTTACTGAAGTTTAATTCAGTAAAAAGATCTGCAAACCACTGTTATCCTTTAAGTCCCTGAAACTGTAATTTAAATAGGGACAGATCAGCCACAAGGATGCAAATTATGTTGTCTTTCAAACACTGGGATGTCATCCACAGGAGATTGCACGACGCTGTCAGTAAACTGCTTTATAATCTAATCCAGAGCATCTTTATGGATTTTTTTTCCCAACTTCTAATTTCAGGTAAAGACAACCACCTTAAGAAACCTTATAATCCTCCATTCTACATTAAATACAGCCCACTAAACTAAATCAGTTTGAGAGAGCTGGAAAAAAACAGTCCAGGCTTTGCTAAGTCATAGTGAGATGAGATGCTATTTGAGATTTTCAAATATATCAACACAGACTCAAACTAATCTAATCTCTGACTAACAAGAGCTGTAACATTCACCTCCTGAGCCTCTGTTGACGTTCACCAGCTAGAGAGGGGATGCTGCTCTGGAGCAGCTCTGTGAGACAGTACAAAACCCCACATCACCCTGAAGTGAGTCCACCATTCCTATATCCTGCAGGCAAGTCTCACACTCCAAGGCCAACCTTAATTTGTGCCCAAGTTTAAAGCAATTGATAAAACACTTACTTAATACAGTGAGAAATGTTCTAAGCCCATTCTGCTTCTCATTATCTAAAAATATTTAATGATGGCATCCCAATTACCTTAGATATGCAATAGATTCTACAAGGAATTTTAAATAATTGCTTTTTCAGTTGTCCTTTCTCTCTATCAGCCCTTTATATTAGAGTTCCTTTAAGCATAATTTTTGTTGAGATATTTGCCAAAAAATGAAAAGGATTTTCTTGACTAGACAGCTTTCAACTACATTAAGCTTCCATAGTTTAGCACATAACTTTTAATAACAAAGATGTTGCATCTCTAAATGATGTGTGTATTTAGCCTTCTCAGGCTTTAGTAGAGGGCTTTGGTATTCTTGATTTGGGTTTTTCTTCGGTTTTTTTTTTTTCCTTTTTTTAAACAACACTTGCTCCATCTAGTGGCACTTTCTTTCTCAACGCAGGGAAAAAAAAAAGCCCACACAATAACATTAAGTATAAAATGCAGCATGTAGGAACAGAAATCTCATATCAAAATCAGGAATGATTCCATTCAGATAATTTGGCCTGTTTCATAGCTTTTCCCTTTAACAACTACACAGAAAGAAATAAAAAACATATGGCAACTTTTTATCCTTACCACAAAATAAAAAGATAAACTACTATGGGGTAAAAATTCACTGTAGCTTTTTGTATAACATCATTAGCAAAGACATGAAAACAAATACCTCATTTTTTAACTCAGCGAATATTTATTGTAACCATCTTTAACGTACTGATTAGCATTTTAAAATAATCTACTTCATCAACAAAATGCCTTACCTTGCTGACCCATCCAGCTCTAATTGGCTGGTGGTGTCTATTTAGCTGTGCCTATTACCTGATAACACTGTTTCAGGTACACAAGGGAGAGATTATTCTTAAACTAATTACACTGACTGCATGATGAGCAAAACCTCTTCTGGCCCAGCTTTGTCTCACAACAGTCTCTTGGTAAGCAGCTGCCAGAAGATCTGTAAATTATTTTTTGATGGCAATAACTGAAGTGCTAATGGCTGGAGATTACTGTTTCAGCAATCTTTTAATTTATTTTTTTAAAAAGTATTCCCCATATTAGTTACAAGATGTACTTTTTTTTCCCATGTGATAAAAGTATTCAATCTTAGAAAAAAAATTATCAGAAGGTGAGGGCACAGTCAATTTCTTTTTTAATATTTTCTGTGGCAGCTTGTTCTGAAGAAACACAGGATTCATATTAGCATATCTGTACTCTTCTCGGTCCGTTGATTCTCTCTCATCTTCTCTGCTTGAAAACCTGGAGAAGTATTACCTACAATTCCAAACTTGAAATCAGGCATTCCATGTTACGTATTTTGGCAAATTGGACTAGTCACTAAATCTCTTCATATCTGTTTCCCTATCGCTAATATGCACTAGTCATTGTAGAAGTTAATGTTTGAACAACTATTGAAACTGACTCATACCACCTCCTCTAGCTTTCCTAAAGTAAGCCAGAATGCAAGTTTAGCTAACTCAAAGCTTTAAAAAATTTGAGAAAGGCTAACTAGTCCACATAAAAATGGGATTTTATTACAGTTGGTTTCAAATAATGCCATTTTAATTTCACTTGTTCATAATGCCATTTTAATTTCATTTGTTCATAGAATAGATTAAGTGAAAATGAAGACTATTCAGTTGAATAAACAGACTGTTGAGGAAGGTGGCCACAGAATATCATAAACAATATACCATTTTGCAGACACGTTCATGTCCCTCCCTGACCTCTCTACATGAAAGCAAAACGTGCCTTTCTGTTTGCACACTGCACCGTGCTCACCGGGTTGAGGAGAGACAAGAACTCCAAACATATATTTCAGTGAATGCCTGACGAGCCAGCTCAGTTCAAGTGAGCGCCATTTTTCTGCAGTTAGAAAATATATCCTTCAATTAGAAAATATATCCTTAAATGCTGTTTGCCAGGTGCCAATTCTAACAATTCATGGTATAATATTCTGCCCCACTGAGTACTGTGACACTTGTTAAAGTAAATGATTTAAAAGTGTAGCTACCTTTTTAATCCAAGTTCAGTTACTCTAACCTTATTGAGCCAAAAATGTTATGCTTGATTGCCTTGGGGATGTCACGCTCAGAGTACGCTCACAGATTACTAGAAATTCTAGCATGCTGCAACCACTACAGGCAATGACTGTCTTTTGTTTAGCATCTGTAACCATTGCAAATCTGTTGTCAAACCCTCAGACTTTTTTGTTTTATTAGGTAACTGAATAACTGAGAAACACAGTGATACAAAAAGAGAGATAACAGTAAGAAGATTGCAACCAGGACTATTGCAACAAGGACTATTCTTCAAGTCTGCAGCTAAATTGAAAAAAGTATTGTTTGGGGCTTAACACAATTTCTTCTTCCTCTTCTTTGATGGCAGAAGAGGAAATCTTAAGCTGAGAAAGGCAATATTTTAAATTAAAGGAAACAAACACTTGAAAAGCTAGACATAAAAAGATTTCCAGTCACAAAATGGTAACAGAACCAATATATCAGGTGTGAATTCAGATATTCCCTTTGCCTGGTGATCAGAAGATTTGGTTTTAAGTGGCTGTAAGATGGGAGAATGTCCTAAATGCCCAGCTACAGCACATGGCATCTCTGCTGGAGCTTGTATGAATATCCATGCATTAGTGAAAAAACAGCGACCTGAACATCCTCCCTGTCAATAAGATAGGGAATGGGTACAAGCAGACGAACACATTTCCCCCCATTGCAATGAATATTTTATATAACACAAACATTTGCGAAGGACAGCAAGAGATACCCCACAAAAATGTTGCATGATCCAGTATTTGGGACAGTCTTCTAAGATGCAGGGTTTTTGATTCCCATCTTTGTTCTAATTAGAAGATATACAGACAACTCTAAAGAAAATGGGGACAGTATCCTTCTCAAATGTAGAGCAGCCATCTCCTTTCTCAATTCTAGTCCCAAATATCTATCAGATACACTGGATTGGGGCGGGGGTTTTTTCATTCGAAGTATCTGCAAACTGGTTTAAAACCATGCCTTTGGCAAACAGGAAATCCACCTTTTTAGGAGTGATATTATAAAGCTTTGATGCCCACAACTAAGCTCTTTTTTAAGTTACATTTGACAGATGACCAACATAAGCTCCCTGACAGTAATAAAGCAAAGTAACTTTCCCAAGTGGCTTCCCTAGCAGTTCAACAGTGTCAGCAAAATGACGCAAGAGAAACTGGGAGATCACCATTAGTCTCTGTGTTACTGTTCATCTGGACAGAAGTAACATAAATAGTACTTTTCTTAACCTGTCAGAAATGAGACCAAAGTGTCTTTCACATGTGATACAGCTGTATCACAAAGCTCATGGAGGTGCCATATTATTACCAGAGACTCATATCCATGCTGAAGGGACTGATATAAACACAAGCTTTTAAAGAAACCTCTCTCAAACTTTCCCTTGGATCTTTTGTAATTATTAACAGACGTTAGCACAAACAAGGACAGGTCAACAGATTATGCAGATTTCAGAAGGATCTCTTGTCTAAGTTCCACACAAGATGTATGAAACACATACAGCCTCTTGGTTGTGAGATGCAATATTTTGTTATCATGGATCAAACAAGAAGACAAAAGAAGAAGAATAAAATGTCAATTTTTTAAATGGCAAAAGGTTAACAGTGCACTGCCCTCACAGCTCATATGAGATCCTATGCTTTTCAGGGGTCTGGAAACAGAGAGACATGAGATTTCTTTGAAACTGCAGGTTAGAAAAAGTAATTTAGATTCATCACTAAAAGATGCCATGAGGAACTTCAGGGACAGCCTTACCCAAGTTAGGTGAATGGGCAAAAGGATGGCAATGGAAATTCACTATTGACAAATTATGAACGCTAGAGGGGAAAAACCAAACTAGTCATACACCTTATCAGCTCATAAAAAGTACCTTGCTATCTCTGTGGGCAGCATAATGAAAACTTTTCTTCAGCATTCCAGCTGCAATCCGGAAAAAAAAAGCTAAATACAATGTTAGTCTACATGGATTGACACTGTGATAAAGCATGTTATGCTCTTATATTGAAATCAATGGCTCACAAAGCCATTTAAAAGAAATACTTTTAAAACATGACCTGTAATTAGCTCTTGAATGTTATTGACACGGCAGGTTGCAAAGGACAAGAATTTAAACGCTAATGAAATGAATGAAAAGGGATTAGATATTCATTTGAACATCACAGATAACCAGTGCTGTAAATGTAGGCCTTCTGCCAAGCACTGGCTGACAGCAACAAGGATTAGCATCAGCTTTGAGGGGCTCTTATTAAATTATGTAAGTAACAGTGGGTAAAGTCATCACCACAGAAAACGGGATGTTTCCCAGTGTGTAAATGACACCACAGACTGTGTAATGGGGGGGGGGGGGGGGGGGGAGGAGGGTAGCACTTCCCCACTCAGTGACAGAATTAAGGAGGCTCCAACATAAAAGAAAAAAAAAAAAAGGATTTTATTTTTAAGAGGAAGAGAATGAACACAATATATTTGAACAAACCAATGTGTCCACAGAGGGCAAGACTCCTATCCCAGAACATATCTCCCAGTCCTGCAAACATGCCTGACTGTGGGTAGGCAAGCCAAGGTTACTTTTTTTGCCCGGCTGCACAGCCACATCATTTCAACCCTTCTGTTCTCCCAGCTCTGTCTGTTGTGTTTTACTGGGCCACCATTCACAGAAATCCTGTTAGTATTTCAGTTCAGGAATGCAACAGCCTTGAGTATTCACAGGCATCTTCCTTATCTCAAAAGAAGGAATCCCAATTTATGACTGTCTTTTCCTAAAAAATATATAGACACACACACAAGCATACACTGAAACAATCTCCTCTCAAGATCTGCCTTTTCACACGTTTTCTTTGTCCTTAGGCTTCTCAGTTAAGGAGAATGAGTAGAAAAGGCAGCTTTCCACAATATACTTTACAAAAAAAAAAAAAGCCTAAGTGTTGTCACAAAACCCACCCTTGCTGTATTTAACAGCAAAATTCCCCCCTCCCCAAGATCTCAGATCATAAGTGTAAATTATGCCTGCAAAGATGGGTTCACTGGTTTGTTCTGCTGGTGCCGATCACTCGCCATCAGGAGCTCTTTCTCTTAATGGGCCTTTATTCCTCTTCTGACAAAGCAGCTGATCTCTTCCTTTGGACTGGTTAATATAACTAATCAGATTTTGAAAATAATTTTAATATTTTTTAATCAATCTCTAATCAAAGCAGCTGGCTGGTTTTTGGCTGAGGCAGGTGCTGGAGCAATGCACTGGAAGATGCACTACAGCAGCTGGATGCCTCTGTGCTAAGATGTGAAGAAATGACCACGATGTATCTAAAAAAACACTCAGTGCAGAGAAAGCAAAGCAGTTGCACCTACATGAAGCATCTAGAAACTGCAGCAAACAATAACAAGAGGTTACAGCAACAAAATTTCTACCTTACACTCATGCTCTACGTAGGAAAGGAAATAACTTGTATTTCTGTTAAATATCATCAGGAGGAAATCTAACATAACATCTCACTTCTGTCTGCATTCTTCCCTGCTCCCGACTTCTCAGCATGGCTGCTGGCACCCTGAAAATCAAGGCAGCATATCAGCTACGCCTGCAAGGTGAGGGCTGTAAGGAGGGGGACGACCTTTCCCAAGTGATGGACTACAAAACTAATTCTGTTTTCACGTTTCCAAAGCACAGCCCCACGCACAGCACCTTTGCAACAAAAGTCACAGAAGTGATCAAGCCTGTCCTGCGAGAGGTGTTTGACAGGATCCCTGCGTGAATATGTTTATCCAGCTGTTGTCAAAAATCTCTCTTATATCCATGCCTCTCCATATTCTTCAAGTAAGAGGACAGCTTACAGCAAAATTTACCTCATATTGTATGTTTTCCACTGGGATAGTATTTACTGCAAACAGCTTCTACTTCTTTAGTCTTTAATAGAACAAAAACTTACCCAAGTTCAAGTATTTAATTAATGATATAAAGAAAGTTTCAGTACAACTGTTACAAAACAAAAGCAATCCTGTTTTTGTAAAATACTGAAAAAGCATTGAAATGCTAAAGTACAGGTCAGGCATTGAGTACAGATTATACGTTCCTAGCATTCCTGAAAACATGTGAAATGCTCTTCTGTAAAATGACACACACAGAGAACTACAGGCATGAAAGCTGGCCCCCAGAGACAAGCACTGCAGTTGCAAGTTCCAGAAAAAAAGAGTCAAGTGCAGCACGGACAGAAAAT